>NC_036849.1:9515489-9692909 GCF_002910315.2 Salvelinus sp. IW2-2015 | reverse complement strand
TTGCAAGCATCCCCCTTTTTCCTCCAAACATAACAATGGTCATTATGGCCAAACAGTTCTATTTTTGTTTCATCAGACCAGAGGACATTTATCCAAAAAGTACGATCTTTGTCCCCATGTGCAGTTGCAAACCGTAGTCTGGCTTTATGGTGGTTTTGGAGCAGTGGCTTCTTCCTTGCTGAGCGGCCTTTCAGGTTATGTCAATATTGGACTCGTAATTACTGTGGATATAGATACCTTTGTACCTGTTTCCTCCATTATCTTCACAAGGTCCTTTGCTGTTGTTCTGGGATTGATTTGCACTTTACGCACCAAAGTACGTTTATCTCTAGGAGACAGAACACGTCTCCTTCCTGAGTGGTATGACGGCTGAGTGGTCCCATGGCGTTTATATTTGCGTACTATTGTTTGTACAGATGAACATGGTACTTTCAGGCGTTTGGAAATTGCTCCCAAGGATAACCCAGACTTGTGAGGGTCTACAATTTTGTTCTGAGGTCTTGGCTAATTTCTTTTGATTTTCCTATGATGTCAAGCAAAGAGGCACTGAGTTTGTCACTACAAAGATACAGGCGTTCGTCCTAACTCAGTTGCCGGAGAGGAAGAATACCGTTCAGGGATTTCACCATGAGGCCAACAGTTAGAGTTTAATGGCTGTGATAGGAGAAAACTGAGGATGGATGAACATTGTAGTTACTCCACAATACTAACTTAATTGACAGAGTGAAAATATGGAGGCATGTACAGAATAAAAGTCTTTCAAACATGTTTGCAACAAGGCACTAAAGTAATACTGCAAAATATGTGGCAGAGCAATTAACTTTTTGTTCTGAATACAAAGTGTTATTTGGAGAAAATCCATTACTAAGTACCACTCTCAATATTTTCAAGCATAGTGGGGGCTGCATCATGTGATGGGTATGCTTGTAATCGTTAAGGGCTGGGGAGTTTTTCAGGATAAAAAATAAGTTGAACGGAGCACAGCAAAAATCCTAGATGAAAACCTGGTTCAGTATGCTTTCCACCAGACACTGGGGGATTAATTCACTTTTCAGCAGTCCAAATCTACACAGGAGTTGCTTACCAAGAAGACTGTGAATGAGTGGCCGAGTTACAGTTTTGACTTAAATTGGCTTGAAAATGTATGGCAAGAACTGAAATTGGTTGTCTACCAATGATCAACAACCAATTTGACAGAGTTTAAAGAACTTTGAAAGAATATTGGGCAAATGTTGCATAATCTAGGTGTTGAAAGCTCTTAGAGACTTACCCAGAAATACACACAGCTGTAATCGCTTCTAATCAAATTAAATTTTATTTGTCACATGCTTAGCAGATGTTAATGCGAGTGTAGTGAAATGCTTGTGCTTCTAGTTCCGACAGTGCAGAAATATCTAACAAATTCACAACAACTACCTTATACACACAAATGTAAAGGGACGGAATACGAATATGTACATATAAATATATGGATGAGCGATGGCTGCACGGCATAGGCAAGATGCAATAGATGGTATGAAATACAGTATATACATATGAGATGAGTAATGTAGGATATGATATGTAAACATGATTAAAGTGCCATTATTTAAAGTGACTAGTGATACCTTTATTAAATCCATTTATTAAAGTGGCCAGTGTTTTGGGTCTGTATGTTGGCAGCCAACACAGTCTCACATTCAATTCGCGCATATATGTACAAAATGTATTTCAGCAGATTTCGTGCGTTTTTGTGCATTTTTGGGGTGGTTCAATTCGTTTGAAAATACACGAATTTCTGTGCTACTTAATTAGTGCGAAAAGACACGAATTTAACCAGTAGGCGACACACAAGCCGTTGCAACAACCATGTAGACGCGATAATTTGTATTTCATTTTTGTTCTTCTTAATGGCTAATTCAACGTCATGAATATACAGAAATGTTGTCTTTGTTTAACCATGTTTTAAAATGTGTCGTTGTATGCCTATATGTGTAATCGTTTAGATCTTGGCTGAATCAATATTTGAGGAAAAGACGTCACATTTACGTGCGACTTATTCGTGGGAAATATTGTTTATTAATGCCAATGCTGTTTTCTGTGCTTGATTTCGCTTAATACTTGGATATGTGCACTTGTAATCAGAACGCCTTTGTTCATGTAGGAAACAACACGATTTTCTTCATAACCCATTTCATATTTCGTGGAGCTAAATTACACCATTTTCTTCATAATGCAGTATTACTTTAAACAGGTAATGTAAAATATGAATTATGTTGGCTACACTTATGGCCTTTTCAAGGCCTTCCAATACTTCAGGGAACATTTTAGCACTCGCCATATGGTTAGTGAGAAACGCCACATTGCAAATGCTACTAGACGTCCTGCTACGTTTCTAAAAATCGCGGACGGGCGTCGGGCCGTGCGCCGGGGAAGATCTTTCAGGAAGTCATACAACGAAATCTCATCGGCCGTTCGGTTTCCGTTTTATAAAAATAACACATTTTGAGTTTTTATCTCGGAAATTCCACCAGAGGGATAATCATATTGCAAATGCACAGTGTAACATGATAACTTTAAAGCGCCTTCGCCCCGACCTCGGGCCGCGAACCAGGGACCCTCTGCACACATCAACAACGGTCACCCCAAGCGTCGTTACCATCGCTCCACAGAAAAGCCGCGGCCCTTGCAAGAGCAGGGTGCAACACTACTTCTAGTTTCAGAAGCAAGTGACGTAACTGATGAAACGCTAGTTAGCGCGTACCCGTAACTAGCTGCCATTTCACTCACCCCCTTTCAACCTCCTCCTTTTTCCGCAGCAACCAGTGATCTGGGTCAACAGCATCAAGTTAACAGTATAACTTTAAACCGTCCCTTTGCCCGACCTCGGGCGCGAACCAGGGACCCTCTGCACACATAACAACGGTCACCCAGGAAGCGTCGTTACCCATCGGTCCACAAAAGCCGTGCTTTGCAGAGCAATGAGCAACAACTCTAGGATTAGAGCGAGTGACGTAACTGTTGAACGCTAGTAGCGAACCGCTAACTTCGCTAGCCCATTTCATCTCGTTTACACAAGCACATTTGCAAATGCGTGGCCTTTTCTACCTAAACTTATTTGAAGAAAAACTTGGTGAGCGTAGGTTTGGGCGTAATGGGACAGTTTGGCCCGAAAAGATGGCGTCGAGGCCAAGCTTTTGAGTCTATGGTATTTTCTGGGATGTAAAGGTAAAACGCAAAAGTAGCTGGTGCTAAGTTTGACCGCTTTCACTGTCAATACGTACAGTAAGCATTACGGTGATCAGGAAAAAAAGCAAGACCAGCCCATTTATTCTATCGGTAATTTAATAGAAAAATCGTACCCATTGACAAAATTGGTAATGCTCTTCACAAAAAGGAAGTTTAAAAAAAAAAAAAAAGTTACAGATTCCAGTTGCAGTGTGTTGCAGACAAACATTGTTTTAAGGGGTTCTCGAAGCTTCCTCGAGAATTCCCTGTGATTTTTATGTGATTTATATGAAATAACACACACATCATTTACCCCTCTGTAATAAGTCAGTTCTAACATAGAAGAATTAAAACTCAATAAGTTATATAAGAGCTACCCAAGGAGGATATGTGTGTTATTTCAGATTCCTATGTCAACCTCGAAGACCAGTTAAAATGGTGCCATAGGTCCAGTTTCGGAAGGGTTTTAAACAAAAGGTACGATCTTTTCAAATAACTTCACTTAGAGTGCTGAATTAGGCAGACCTCATGGAACTGTAAATCAGTCATTTCTCTCAACAAGAAAAGCTCTCACACACACACACACACACACACACAGCAAGGATGGAGTGAAAAAGTACCGGTGCTTAAAGACACACAAGCCTGCAATGGCATTACATTACTCCAGGCCGTGCCGAGTTCACAAGATGCCCCGCTTGACCGAGCTCGCTCGGTTGAGTGCAGCGACAGGAGCAAGAAGAAGACCAAATGACCTTTGATCCTCAATTTTCAATATTTTTTTGCTTTTGGTAGACCAGAGAGAGAACCGTTAAGGTTAGAAGCACCATTTTGACCTCAGGAACGTTCCTAAGGTCCTCCCGATCTGTGCAAGCCTAACTTGAACCTGTGTGGCAATTAACCCTTAACAGTTAATAGAAGGTGTTTTACACAAACAGTTTACAATGACATGGTCTCCCCATAGGAATACATTGCCTGCTCCCCTAAATTCAACCTGAAGCCTATGTGGGTTAATATGCCTTTATGAACTGTCTTTCGATGACAATCCAGTCAGGCCACTATGAGGTCTACCTGTGTCGATATAAGCTTACTGAGCACCGGAAGTGGTTAAATCACCCTAAAAGTGTTTGCCATACCCAACCTGCATTTTGAGAGAAATAGTGCATTCCAACCCTGTGTAAATTAGTCAATTTCCTTAACGTATAGACTAAAAACTCAGGATTCGTAAAGCAAACCCGATCGAGATATAGTATTTACTTATAGCTCCTGTGCCAACCGGAAGTGCTTAAAAATGGGGTCATAGGTGCTGTTTCGACCAGGTTTAAAAGTCAGATCTTTCCAAAACTTTAAATTGTGAATCGGTCAATCCTCATGAACGTAGAAATCAGTAATTTCTCTAAACAGATGTCAAAGAAAAGCTCTCTCTCACACACACACACACACACACACACACACAACACAACACACAACACACCACACCCACACCCACACACACACACACACACACCACACAGCAAGGATGGAGTGAAAAGTATGGTGCTTAACACAACAGAGACCTTAAATGCTTTTAGGGGGATCCAGACTTCCATACCCGCTCTGGGAGCGCTGTATACTACAGCCCAAATCAATAGGTGCTGGCCTGAGTGATTTATGGAGGTTTTCAAAAATATTCTTTAAGTCCAAACTTTTCGTGCACCTGGTATTTTTTTGGGGTTACCAGGCGTCATTTTTCAAAACGGTTGAAATTGCTTTTAGGGGGCATCCAGAGTGTCACATGACCGGATGAGGTAACTATTCTTGTTCTTCTTGTAACTTTCCGGTAGGCTAGAAGCTTTCCGGTGTTTTGCTGCTCGACACAGGTCGACGCAGGTATTGCACTTGATTTATCGTTATCGTAACCGTAGGTGCATTCAAGTGGAAATACGAAAGCTTTCTAGCTATTTCGCACTGACGGTAATTTGAACACAAGAACGTTTCTAGTGAAAAGGTGCTTACACTCAGAGCCATGTATTTACACTCAGCCACCCTAGCCTTATTACGGGTTAACGTTTTGGTAATTTTGGTTGGCCAACAACTGCATACGTTTCCCCAAATGTTATACGAAAAAAAAATTTTTTGTTATTGATGGACAATGGCAAGGCTGCCATTGTATTTTCAGTTACATTCTGGTCAATAAAAATGGTTTACACGTTTATTTTTTAAGAAATACATGGAACAACAACCGAATAAAACAACATTAACCATCATGCATTGCTTACATTCATTCTATACTGAAAAGTCTGTTCAGAAAAATCGAAAACAGTACATATAGGCATAAAACCACAATGTTTTAATAGGGATTAAAAAAAGACAATATATATATATAACCTCTTATGGTTATATGGTTAAAAAAAGACAAAATATCTATATATTCATAACGTAAAATAAATAAATACAGGCGATCGCGTCTATGGTTGTTGCAACGGCTTGTGTTTCGCCTACTGGTTAAATTCGTGTCTTTTCGCGCGAATTAAGTAGCACAGAAATTCGTGTATTTTCAAACGAATTGAACCACCCCAAAAATGCACAAAAACGCACGAAATCTGCTGAAATACATTTTGTACATATATGCGCGAATTGAATGTGAGGCTGGGCTGTGGCAGCAGCCTCTCTATGTTAGTGATGGCTGTTTAGCAGGCTGAGAGCTTTGAGATAGAAGCTGTTTTCAGTCTCTCGGTCCCAGCTTTGATGCAGCTGTACTGACCGCACCTTCTGGATGATAGCGTGGTGAACAGGCAGTGGCTCGGGTGGTTGGTGTCCTTGATGATCTTTTTGCCTTCCTGTGAGGTTAGATGCTGTAGGTGTCCTGGAGGGCAGGTACTTAGCCCCCGGTGATGCGTTGTGCAGACAGCACTACCCTCTGGAGAGCCTTGCGGATGAGGGCGGTGCAGTTGCTGTACCAGGCGGTGATACAGCCCGACAGGGTGCTCTCTACTGTGCATCTGTAAAAGTGTGTTAGGGATTTATGTGACAAGCCACATTTCTTCAGCCTCCTGAGGTTGAAGAGGCGTTGTTGTGCCTTCTTCACCACGCTGTCTGTGTGGGTGGACCATTTCAGTTTGTCCGTGATGTGTATGCCGATGGAACGTACTTTTTTTTTTACACCTTCTCTTCTACTGTCCCGTCGATGTGGATAGGGGGGTGCTCCCTCTGCTGTTTCCCCGAAGTCCGCGATCATCTCCTTTGTTTTGTTGACGTTGAGTGAGAGGTTGTTTTCCTGACACCACACTCTGAGTGCCCTCACCTCCTCCCTATAGGCCACAAGATATTGACTCAGGGGTGTTAGTACTTATGGAACATGTTTTCACTTTGTCATTATGGGGTATTGTGTGTAGATGGGTGAGATTTAATCCATTTGGAATTCAGGCTGTAACACAAAGCAATTTAGAATAAGTCAAGGGGTATGAATACTTTCTGAAGGCACGGTATCTGACATGATTGCAGTGGAAGGAGGCAGACGTGTCTCACAGGCGACCATTTACAAGGCTGTCATTAATCAGGTCAAGCAAACAACTTTTAATGAGTTGTTAACCACCCTGCAACCTCATGTGAAAGTCATCTCCAGACCTACTGTCCGTTCATGTCACGATCGTCTGAATGAATGGACCAAGGCGCAGCGTACTTAGAGTTCCACATGTTTAATAAATATGAAACTCACCAAAAAACAATACAGAAGAAAAATGAAACGTGACGTTCTGGGATGCTCACAGGCACCTACACAAAAACAAGATCCCACAAACAATAGGTGGGAAAAGGCTGCCTAAATATGATCCCCAATCAGAGACAACGATAGACAGCTGCCTCTGATTGGGAACCATACCAGGCCAACAAAGAAATAGATTGTTCACCCTAGTCACACCCTGATCTAACCAAATAGAGAATAAAAAGGATCTCTAAGGTCAGGGCGTGACAGTTCATGAATACACGAAGCTGACAATCACATGAGGAAGACTGTGGTGGTGAACCTCGGTAGAGTCAATTATGTTGGCACCACCACCAATTGTTGGACAGCTCATCATAGAAGTTACATCGGGGTCACATCGCACTGGATAGATGAAGAAACCTTGGAGAGAAGATCCGCTGCACTTGCTTGCAAGAGGTTGGAGGGTCCCACACCTTCAATGTGCTTGCAGGTGCCTTTGATGACATCCATTGTGCATACAGGATCAGGAAGAAAGTGGTAAGAACCACAACTGACAGTCGATCAAACTTCATCGAAGCATTCAATGTTTTTGGTGAGCAGAATTAGGCAGAACTAGTGGAAGCACCACACCCAGATGCAGAAGAGACTGCAGAGCAGGTTGAGAGTACCAAAACACAATTTCCATACTGGAAGATGACAGTGGCCTAGAGTATCAACTCCCTTAGCATCAGCGGTGTTGTCACACCCTGAACATAGAGAGCTTTATATTCTCTATGTTGGTTAGGTCGGGGTGTGACTAGGGTGGGTTATCTAGGTGAATATATATATCTATGTTGGCCTGGTATGGTTCCCAATCAGAGGCAGCTGTTTATCGTTGTCTCTGATTGGGGATCATATTTAGGCAGCCATTTCCCCATTGTGCTTTGTGGGATCTTGTCTATGTATAGTTGCCTGTGAGCACTTCATTAGCTTCACGTTTCGTTTTGCGCTTTGTTTTCTTTGAGTTTCACTTCAAAATAAAGAGGATGGAACCATACCACGCTGCATCTTGGTCCACTCATTATAACGAACGTCACCTGCTGAACCTCATTGCAATGACAGATTCTGTCCTGGCAGAAGGGAATAGTGACTGCTACAAATGGTTGTCCAATTCAGCCTTTGCCAAATGCCAAGCAATGTGAAATAAAACTTGGTGGTCAACCTTGGCTGCTGAAGTTGTAGAGCAGTGGTCACCAGCTGGTCGATCGCATTCCTAGTCGATAGCCAAACATTTCTGCAAAAAAAATGAATGACAAAGCCTTGTGTACCTATTTTTATTTATTTTTCTAGTGCTGTTGGTGGGAGTTGCACCCGATTCCGCTGGGGTGCGTGCCGGGTAGGCAAAGTCTTCCCATATTGAAACATTTCATGTGTCTTAAGGTAAAACAAACTCTGCTTTCCTGGTTGGCACAGAGAGAAAATCAAGTGCACTATATGCCTATACGCTATAACCAGCACTGCAGCTGTAATGAATAAGTAGGAAAGTGTATCGATAGGCTTGCGTTGTTATTATTAGCGGCTTTGGACTTTTTTAACCTTTACAGCCCCGGCGTTCCGCTAGCGGAACTCCTCCCACATTCCACTGAAAAGGCAGAGCGCGAAATTCAAAAAATATTTTTTAGAAATATTTAACTTTCAACCTTCTTGCAACTATAGGGGGTGCTGTTCCGCATTAGCATTTTTTGGTCTCCAAATTAAACTGCCTCGTGCTCAATTCTTGATCGTACAATATGCATATTATTGTTATTATTGGATAGAAAACACTTTCTAGTTTCTATAGCCGTTGGAATTTTGTCTCTGAGTGGTACAGAACTACTTCTACAGCACTTTTCCTGACAGGGAGTCAGATTTCAGAAATTTTGACCCCTGATCTGGGGTCGGTTTTAAGGTGCCAGTAGATGCTATGAGAAACCGACACTGCCTACGTCTTCCTCTGGGTGTCAGTACGTCATCACGCTTTGAATGGAGTTCGATTGCACAATCAGAGCCACTATTAAACAAGAAGACGTGAAGTACGTCCTTTCCCTTCGCGCGTTTTACGCAAGATGAACATCGGACTTGCCCTTTCCAAATGGTGTTTAGACAGTGATATTTCTCCGGTCATGTTTTTAGTCGTTATAGTTGTTAAAAACATCATAATGTAGTTAATTTGAACCTTTTTAATAGCAATTTATATCCGTTTAGTGCGATTTTTAGGAATTTCTTTGTCGGCACTTTGAAGCTTTTGTCACGTCTGGTCTCGGTCGATGTTAGTGGACATTTCGAAGGACAGAGAACATCTATCGACCCAAAAGAAGATTAGACCCAAGAAAGGATACATTGCCCAAGATCTGATGGAAAATTCACCTCATAGTAAGAAATATTTAATATGATAAATCGTTGTTCTGTCGAAATATTTTAAACGCATAATCCGCCATTTGTTTGTTATCGCTTCACCTTGGCGAAAACCCTTGATTGCACAGTAAGGATAATTTTAGAAAATGTAAATCAGCGTTGCATTAAGAACTAATGTCTTTCGATTCCTGTCAACCCTGTATTTTAGTCAAGTATATGATTAGCTTCGATTAAAACTAGATCACTCTAAAGATGACGTCCGACATTTTGAGCCTTTATTTGCTAGTATTTTCATTGTATAACCACGGTCTTGTATGGCTACAATAGCACATTTCGAACAAACTTATATTATGTTGTAAAATGATGTTACAGGAGTGTCATCGGAAGAATTCTAGAAGGTTAGTGAAAAAATAAGATATTTTGGCGATGATTACGTTATAGCTCTCTTTGGCTGAATCGTGCTCTGGTAACGTTTGCACATGTGGTATGCTAACTTATCGATTTATTGGTTTTTCGCTGTAAAACGCTTAGAAAATCTGAAATATTGTCTGGAATCACAAGATCTGGGTCTTTCCATTGCTATGCTTTGGCATTCTATGAAATGATTATGATGATAGTAATTGGTCCATACACGTTGCTCTCTCTATAGTAATTCTAGTTCGTTTGTGATGGTCGGTGCAATGTAAACTGTGATTTCTACCTAAATATGCACTTTTTTCAACAAAACCTATCCTATACCATAAATATTTATCAGACTGTCATCTGATGAGGTTTTTATTGGTTATGCTATCAATATTCTTAGTTTAGCCGAATTGGTGATAGCTACTGGTGGAGAGAAAAAATGGTGGACAAAGAAATTGTGTATTTTGCTAACGTGTTTAGCTAATAGATTTACATATTTTGTCTTCCCTGTAAAACATTTTAAAAATCTGAAATGGTGGCTTTATTCACAAGATCTGTATCTTTCATCTGGTGTCTTGGACTTGTGATTTAATGATATTTAGATGCTACTATCTACTTGTGAAGCTATGCTAGCTATGCTAATCAGTGTGTGGGGGGGTGGGGGGTGATCCCGGACCCGGGGTAGAGGCTCATGAAAGGTTAACAAGTCAAATACCTTCCTTCCTTCCTCAGATGACAGTCCTATAACATCAGGTTATACATACACTTATGTTTTGTTCGAAAATGTGCATATTTAGAGCTGAAATCCGTGGTTATACAATGTGCTAACGTAGCATATTTTTCCCAGAATGTGCGGATATTTCTATTAGACTCTCACCTATTCTGACCAAATAGCTATTCATAAACATTACAAAAAAATACATGTTGTATAGGAAACGATAGATTCATTAGTTCTTAATGCAATCGCAGTGTTAGAATTCAAAAAATATCTTCATTACGACATAAGACTTAGTTATGGTAAGGGAATAACCAAAACCTGAGCGCAAAGCTACTAGTACACAGTTCGACAGATATATGAAATAGCATCACAAAATGGTTCCTACTTTTGCTGATCTTCCATCAGAATGTTGTACAAGGGGTCCTTTGTCCAGAACCGTCTTTGTTTGGATTCAGAACGTCGTTTTTCCCTCTTGAATTAGCAAGCACACTGGCCAAGTGGTGCTAAGCTCTCCTTCGTGAACAAACGCAAACAACGCAACACGCCTAACGTCCCGAATAAATTTCAATATTCAAATAAAACTATATTGAAAAAACATACTTTACGATGATATTGTGACATGTATCAAATAAAATCAAAGCCGGAGATAGTATTCGCCCATAACGACAGCTTTCCAGTAGGCAATAACAGGTCCCTCCACGCGCCTTCCAGAAAACCTAAAATGGGGGACACGTCATTCCAAGAGGATGCATTATATCTCAGACCAAGATAATCAACTCATTTCTCCTCTCACTTCCTCTTGACATCTAGGGGAAGGTGTATGACGTGCACGTATAGTCATACGTATAATGCCCATTTATAGGCAGGCCCTTGAACACAGCATCGATTTCAGACTTTCCACTTCCTGGTCAGAAAGTGTGCTGCCAAATGAGTTGTGTTTTACCCACAGACAAAATTCAAACGGTTTTAGAAACTAGAGAGTGTTTTCTATCCAATAGTAATAATAATATGCATATTGTACGAGCAAGAATTGAGTACGAGGCCGTTTAAATTGGGCACATTTTATCCAGGCTACTCAATACTGCCTCTATAGCCCAAAGAAGTTAACCTCTCTCGGGTATGTGGGACGGTAGCGTCTCACCTCGTCAACAGCCAGTGAAACTGCAGGGCGCCAAATTCAAAACAACAGAAATCCCACAATTAAAATTCCTCAAACATATATATGTATTTTACACCATTTTAAAGATACACTTGTTGTAAATCCAGTCACAGTGTTTGATTTCAAAAAGGCTTTACGACGAAAGCAAACCAAACGATTATGTTAGGTCAGAGCCAAGTCACAGAAAAACACTGCTATTTTTCCAGCCAAAGAGAGGAGTCACAAAAAGCAGAAATAGAGATGAAATTAATCACTAACCTTTGATGATCTTCATCAGATGACACTCATAGGACTTCATGTTACACAATACATGTATGTTTTGTTCGGTAAAGTTCCAAAATTTCAGTTTACATTGGCGCGTTATGTTCAGTAGTTCCAAAACATCCGGTAATTTTGCAGAGAGCCACATCAATTTACATAAATACTCATAATAAACATTGCTAAAAGATACAACTGTTATGCATGGTATTTTAGATCCACTTCTCCTTAATGCAACCGCTGTGTCAGATTTCAAAAAAACTTTACGGAAAAAGCAGACCATGCAATAATCTGAGTACGGCGCTCAGACGACAAATCAACCCAAAGAGATATCCGCCATGTTGTGCAGTCAACAGAAGTCAGAAATAACATTAGAAACATTCACTTACCTTTGATGATCTTAATCAGAATGCACTCCCAGGAATCACAGTTCCACAATAAATGTTTGCTTTCTTCGATAATGTCCATTTTTGTCCAAATTCCTCCTTGTTGTTCGCACGTTCAGTATACAATCTAAACTCACGAAGCGCGTGCAAGTCCAGCGGAAAGTACGAACGAAAAGTCCAAAAAGTTCAGTTACAGTCCGTAGAAACATGTCAAACGATGTATAGAATAAATCTTTAGGATGTTTTTAACATACATCTTCAATAATGTTCCAACCGGAGAATTCCTTTGTCTTCAGAAATGCGATGGAACGCAGCTAACTCTCACATGAACGCGTATGGTCAGCTCGTGGCACTCTGGGAGAGAACTTACTCAATCTCCTCTTATTCGCCCCCACTTCACAGTAAAAGCATCAAACAAGGTTCTATAGACTGTTGACATCTAGTGGAAGCCTTAGGAAGTGCAACATGACCCCATTTCCACTGTATCTTGCATAAGCAAAGAGTTGAAAACCTACAAACCTCAGATTTCCCACTTCCTGGTTGGATTTTTTCTCAGGTTTTCCCTGCCATATGAGTTCTGTTATACTCACAGACATGTTCAAACAGTTTTCTATCCAAATCTACTAATAATATGCATATCCTAGGATCTGGGCCTGAGTAGCAGGCAGTTTACTCTGGGCACGCTTTTCATCCGGACGTGAAAATACTGCCCCCTACCCCAAAGAAGTTAATATCAAGAAATCTTTCACTATATGTTCATAGGAGTAATAACATTAATTTGTGGATGAGTTTCTCTATCAGCTGGAAGATGGTGTCCCTTTTTGGTCAGTGTCAGTGGAGGAAAAGGAGAGCAGAGGGAAAGGCGGACCCTCACTCTGCTGCTCTTTCCCTCCTCTGAGACTGACCATCAGATGCATGCACCATAAGCCCAGTAAAACAAAAATATAAAGCAAATCATTTAAATGCACGCTCACTCAGTTGTGCCTCACAAGTAATGCAACAATTGATCTATTACCAGTGTGATCATATAGCCTACCTAAAAATCTGAAATATAATTATAAAAAATGGTCCGAACAACAATGCACTGGCAGGGCAATTCAAGCAAAGCCAATATGTAGTGATAATGTATTGGGCATGTAGCCTACTGCACAAACCTTATTGGCACGGTATGGTTTTGAATATGTTAGTGTTGCATAGACTTTGTTTAAATCATGTTAAACAAAAATCTGAGTGGTAGATGTTGGCTTTCATTTTGACTCCGGAAAGTGATCTTGACTCAGAAAAGGTTTTTGACCACTGTTGTAGAGGATGAGTGTGCCCCTCAAGAAACCAACACTCGACTCATCTAACGTCAAAAACTATAGACCTGTATCCCTTCTTTCTTTTCTTTCCAAAACACTTGAGCGTGCTGTCTCTGATCAACTTTCTCATTATCTCTCTCAGAACAATATTCTTGACCCTAACCAGTCAGGATTCAAGATGGGTCACTCAACCAAAATTGCTCTTCTTTGTGTCACGGAGGCTCTCCGCACTGCCAAAGCTGACTCTCTCCTCTGTTCTCATCCTACTAGATCTATCCGCTGCCTTTGACACTGTAAACCATCAGCTCCTCCTGTCCACTCTCTCAAGGCTGGGCATCTCAGGCTATGCACACTCTTGTATTGCATCCTACCTGGCAGGCCGCTCCTAGCAGGTGACGTGGAGAGGATCTGTGTCTGCACCACGTACTCTCACTACTGGTGTCCCCCACGGCTTGGTTCTAGGCCCTCTCCTCTTCTTGGTATACCCCAAGTCACTCAGCTCCGTCATATCCTCATATGGTCTCTCCTATCATTGCTATGTGGATGACACTCAACTACTTTTCTCCTTCCCCCTTCTGACACCCAGGTGGCGACACGCATCTCTGCGTGCCTGGCAGATATCTCAACTTGGATGTTGGCCAACCACCTCAACCTCAACCTCAACCTCAACCTCGACAAGACGGAACTGCTCTTCCTCCCGGGGAAGGCCTGCCTGCTCAAAGACCTCGCCTTCACGGTTGACAACTCTACAGTGTTGCCCTCCCATAGTACAAAGAACCTTGGTGTGACACTGGACAACACCCTGTCGTGCTCTGCAAACATCAAAGCAGTGACCCGCTCCTGCAGGTTCCTGCTCTACAACATCCGTAGAGATCGATCCTACCTCACACAGGAAGCGGCCCGTGATATGTGGTTGTCCCACCTAGCTATGAATGCACTAACTGTAAGTCGCTCTGGATAAGAGCGTCTGCTAAATGACTAAAACGTAAAATGTAAATCTGTAGAGCATATCCAAATAAAGTGTGACCTACTTATCTGCTGTACATCTATCAGGGTTGAGATTCAAACATATTTTAATGACTGGTGTGGCTTTGCGACAACTGATTTTATCCCAAAGAAAATGTTCCAAAATGTTTTTGTCTAACTATTTGTGATATAGGTTGTGTTTTTACCTTATGCCTAATTTGTTAGTGGCACATTGTCGAGTGAAAGAAAATTGAGCTGGAGTCTTAATCTGCAAATATCAAGAAAATATCAACTTTGGCCTTGAACAGTTACAAATACTTCTGTATTGGGAAACTAATATTTCCATAGACCTAATAGGAAAACACTGGCATGGCTGTGATTCTCAGTCTACAGCTCTATTGACACTGGGAAGGAAATGCAACAGATGTAGCACAACAATGGATACAAGCAAGCACATTAAAGGATTAGGGCTGGATCTGTAAGGTTGAATGGTAGAAACTCTACAGTGTTTAGAAAATAATGGCTTTTTTATTCACAGCCAAAAGCAGAAGTCCCAGTTCAATATTGTGGCTCGTAGGCCTACTGACGTCCTACTACACCATATGCAATCAGATTAGCTGCGAGTTCTATCTAGAGAAGGCCTGGACAACTCCTCGGGGGCATGATTTGGTGTCACACTTTTGCCCCAGTCCCAGCTAACACACCTGACTCCAATAATCAACTAATCATGATCTTCAGTTTAGAATGCAATTAGTTTAAATCAGCTGTGTTTGCTTGTGATGGAGGAAAAGTGTGACACAAATCAGGCCCCCGGGGACTGGAATTGCTCAGGCTTGATCTAGAGGGCTTGTCTCTCTGATCTCAATGCCAAAACATGCACAACACTATTCCTATGTAGTCCCTATTGGCCTGTCCCATGATGGACTGTTGATTTACAACACAGTTATATATATATATATATATATATATATATATATATATATATATATATATATATATATATTAAACTCTGCCCTGCCTTGCATGGTCCCTACAGTGGCTTGTGAATGTATTCGCCCCCTTTGGCATTTTTACAATTTTCAACCCGGAATTAAAATAGATTTTTGGGGGGGTTGTATCATTTGATTTACACAACATGCCTACCACTTTGAAGATGCAACATATTTTTTCTTGTGAAACAAACTAGAAATATGACAAAAGCATGCATAACTATTCATCCCCCCAAAGTCAATACTTTGTAGAGCCATCTTTTGCAGCAATTACAGCTGCAAGTTTCTTGGGGTATGTCTCTATAAGCTTGGCACATCTAGCCACTGGGATTTTTGCCCATTCTTCAAGGCAAAACTGATCCAGCTCCTTCAAGTTGGATGGGTTCTGCTGGTGTACAGCAATCTTTAAGTCATACCACAGATTCTCAATTGGATTGAGGTCTGGGCTTTGACTAGGCCATTCCATGACATTTAAATGTTTCCCCTTAAACCACTCGAGTGTTGGTTTAGCAGTATGCTTAGGGTCATTGTCCTGCTGGAAGGTGAACCTCTGTCCTAGTTGCAAATCTCTGGAAGACAAACAGGTTTCCCTCAATAATTTCCCTGTATTTAGCGCCATCCATCATTCCTTCAATTCTGACCAGTTTCTCCATCCCCACAGAATGATGCTGCCACCACCATGCTTCACTGTGGGGATGGCGTTCTCAGGTGGTGAGAGGTGTTGGGTTTGCGCCAGACATAGCGTTTTCCTTGATTGCCAAAAAGCTACATTTTTGTCCCATCTGACCAGAGTACCTTCTTCCATATGTTTGGGGAGTCTCCCACATGCCTTTTGGCGAACACCAAATGTGTTTGCCTATTTTTTTCTTTAACTTCTCTGCGCTACGGATCCCTTTAGCGGGATCATTTTCCTAAACAACCGCTGAATTGCAGGGCGCAAAATATTACTAACAATATTTATAATCATGCAATCACAAGTGAAATATACCAAAACACAGCTTAGCTTGTTGTTAATCCACCTATCGTGTCAGATTTTGAAATATGCTTTGCAGCGAAAGCAATCCAAGCTTTTGTGAGTGTATCAATCAATGCTACAACAGCTAGCCCCAAATTAGCATGGTCACGAAAGTCAGAAAAGCAATAAAATTAATCGCTTACCTTTGATAATCTTCGGATGTTTGCACTCACGAGACTCCCAGTTACACAATAAATGTTCTTTTATAACAAAAAAAACGCCATTTGGGTTGCGCGTTATGTTCAGAAAACCAAAGCCTCGTTCCGTTCGACTAAAATTCCAAAAAGCATCCATAATGTTCATAGAAACATGTCAAATGTTGTTGATAATCAATCCTCAGGTTGTTTTTAACAAACATAATCGATAATATTTCAACCAGACCGTAACCTATTCAATAAAAGAGAGAAAGAAAATGGAGATCTACCCCTCTCGCGCGCAGGAACTATGCAGAGGACACCTGACTAGTTTTGAAAATCTCGCTCATTTTTCAAAATAAAAGCCTGAAACTATGTTTAAAGCCTGGTCACAGCCTGAGGAAGCCATTGGAAAAGGAATCTGGTTGATACCCCTTTAAATGGAAGAAAGACGGGCCAGGAAACACAGATAAAAAAAAAAAAAATCACTTCCGGTTTAGATTTCCTCAGGTTTTCGCCTGCAGAATCAGTTTTGTTATATTCACAGACAATATTTTGACAGTTTTGGAAACTTTGGAGTGTTTTCTATCCTAATCTGTAAATTATATGCATATTCTACGATCTGGACCTGAGAAATAGTCAGTTTACCTTGGGAACGTTATTTTAAAAAAATCTGACCCCTAGCGTCAAGAGGTTAAGCAATGGCTTTTTTCTGGTCACTTATGTAAAGCCCAGCTCTGTGGAGTGTACGGCTTAGTTGTCCTATGAACAGAAACTCCAATCTCTGCTGTGGAGCATTGCAGCTCCTTTAAGGTTTATCTTTGGTCTCTTTGTTGCCCTCATGCCCTCCTTGCCTGGTCCGTGAGTTTTGGTGGGCGGCCCTCTATTGGCAGGTTTGTTGTGGTGCCATATTCTTTCCATTTTTTAAATAATGCATATAATGGTGCTTTGTGGGATGTTCAAAGTTATTTTTTCATAACCCAACCCTGAGCTGTACTTCTCCACAACTTTGTCCCTGACCTGTTTGGAGAGGTCCTTGGTCTCCATGGTGCCGCTTGCTTGGTGGTGCCTGTTACGTTCCCCCGGATCTGTGTTGTTTTCGGTTTGTGTGTGTTTGGATGTGTATATGTTTCAGGATGGCTTCCAAGCAGCTGATTGGTTGGCCCCATTACAGATTGGAGCTCTGACCCCGCCCTCTCGTCAGGAGATACAGCTGTCTGCAATTACCGACTCCTTCTGCAGCTTGAAAAGTGTTCTTTTTTTAGGGGAGAGCTTCTTTGATGTCCTGTGTTGGTTGTTGCCCAGTATATGTTATTGTAAAGTATGTTGTAGCCGATCCTGCAGAGGTATGTGTATGTGTTTTGCAAGGCACTGTACATCTCTGTTTCAGGACCAGGACCATCTCGTTTTGTGCTGACGATACGTTTGAGGGTTGATCAATCCCCCTGCCACAGCTTGTCTCCATCTCTGCTCTCCCCATAATCCCACTCACCACCACATCACATTCAGATTTTACTGCTATGTAAACATCACTCAGGGTCATCACAGAGTAAAACCCTTTAACTCTGTCATAATTGTTTTCTATAGCATTTCACGTTTCTCCTATCCCTCTCAACAAATCACATTTGTATCACTATCTATCTCCATCTGTCTCTATTTAAATAAAAATGTATTTGTATACACAGTATATGAGAAGGTATTGCATTTGGGTTTAGTGATATGTCTTGGACAAATGAGCTGACCCCCCTTGATCGTTTGGGATGTATGGAGTTATCATGAGAACCATATAAAACTTACTTCTAAGGCCTTAAGGAGGCACCATCCCAGACAATAAAATTGAAATAAGGACCCTGGAAAAAGACAAAGAAAATGATCAAATCAACCTACTGCCATGTAAAAGCCCTATACTTTCAAACTGTAAAGAGACACTTTAGTGAAACTGGCACCTCCAAATCATATCACTGTCATATCTGTAGCATCACCATCTCCACATCATCTCAACAATTTTAGATGTTATTTCTCATGTAATACAATTTACATTTTGTACCAAATGAGCCAGCAAGAGAGTGACAGTTGTACTTTGGAAATACACACAATGAAACATTATCAGAAACATTAATAAGGTTTGTTCTTCTGTAACAATTGTTGGATGAAATAGAAAATAGAACAATGTCTATGGTGGCAGGCTGATTTTTTTTTTTAACAACATGAATAAAACTAGATGAAAAAAAAACACAGTAAAAAACACCTGCATGGGTCAACGATGGCATTTGAGGTCAATAACTACCGACCTCATTGCCATTGTATCCTGACAAGTAGCATATGGCCCTTCACTGGATAAAACTACTGGCGCTAGCCTTCAGAATCACATTGTACTGTACACGGAGTGTACAAAACATTGAGAACACCTTCCTAATATGTGACTTGCTCTATCATAATCAGTCACCACATCATCAACAAACTATCATGGTCCAAACACACCAAGACAGTCTTGAAAAGGGCACGACCAAGGCTTTTCCCCCTCAGGAGACTGAAAAGATTTGTCATGGGTCCTCAGATCCTCAAAAAGTTCTACAGCTGCACCATTGAGAGCATCCTGACTGGTTGCATCACTGCCTGGTATGACAACTGCTCGGCCTCCGACCACAAGGCACTAGAGAGGATAGTGCGTACGGCCCAGTACATCACTGTGGCCAAGCTTCCTGCCGTCCAGGACCTTTATACCAGGTGGTGTTAGAGAAAGGCCCTAAAAATAGTCAAGACTCCAGCCACCCTAGTCATAGACGGTTCTCTCTGCTACCGCACAGCAAGCAGTACCGGATCGCCAAGTCTATGTCCAAAAGGCTTCTCAACAGCTTCTACCCCCAAGCCATAAGACTCCTCGAACAAGCTTCTAACCCCCCCCCCCCCTTTTACACTGCTGCTAATCTCTGGTTATTATCTATGCATAGTCACTTTAACTCTACCTACATGTACATATTACCTCGACTAACCTCTTCCCCCGTTACCTGACTAACCTGTGCCCCCGCACATTGACTCTGTACCGGTACTCCTGTATTTAGCCTCGCTACTATTATTTTACTGCTGTTCTTTAACTTCTTGAGGGGCAGGGGGCAGCATTTTCACTTTCGGGAAAAATAGCATGCCAAAATTCAACTGCTTGCTACTCATCCCCAGAATATAAGATATGCATATTATTAGTAGATTTGGATAGAAAACATTCTGAGGTTTCTAAAACTGTTTGAATCATGTCTGTGAGAATAACAGAACGTATGTAGCAGGCAAACCCTGAGGCACAACATTCAGAATTTGTATTTTTTGATTTCACTGTCTTTTCAATTAGGTTTTTTAGAGACACCAGATGTCTAATGGCTTGCTTGCAGTTCCTACCGCTTCCACTGGATGTCACCAGTCCTTGGAAATCGGTTGAGGTTATTCCTTTTGTGTAGTGAAGAAGTAGGGCTATCGTAAATGAGGGTCACATTAAGTAAATATTTTGAGAGAGTCACGTTACGAAAAAAGTTGCGTCAGTTTGGTTTCTTTTTGTATTGAACACAGATCATCCCGTCTTCAAATTGATCGATTATTAACGTTTAAAAATACTAACGTTGTATTACCAAAGTAGTTTGAAATGTTTTGGTAAAGTTTACATGTAACTTTTGATATTTTTGTAGTGACTTGGCGGAAGTTGGAAGCTGTGTTTTTCTGGATGAAACGGTCCAATAAATTGACATTTTGGATATACACTGCTCAAAAAATAAAGGGAACACTTAAACAACACAATGTAACTCCAAGTCAATCACACTTCTATGAAAACAAACTGTCCACTAGGAAGCAACACTGATTGACAATAAATTTCACACTGTTGTGCAAATGGAATAGACAAAAGGTGGAAATTATAGGCAATTAGCAAGACACCCCAAAAAAGGAGTGATTCTGCAGGTGGTGAACAAACAACTTCTCAGTTCCTATGCTTCCTGGCTGATGTTTTGGTCACTTTTGAATGCTGACGGTGCTCTCACTCTAGTGGTAGCATGAGACGGAGTCTACAACCCACACAAGTGGCTCAGGTAGTGCAGTTCATCCAGGATGGCACATCAATGCGAGCTGTGGCAAAAAGGTTTGCTGTGTCTGTCAGCGTAGTGTCCAGAGCATGGAGGCGCTACCAGGAGACAGGCCAGTACATCAGGAGACGTGGAGGAGGCCGTAGGAGGGCAACAACCCAGCAGCAGGACCGCTACCTCCACCTTTGTGCAAGGAGGTGCACTGCCAGAGCCCTGCAAAATGCACTCCAGCAGGCCACAAATGTGCATGTGTCAGCATTGGTCTCACAAAGGGTCTGAGGATCTCATCTCGGTACCTAATGGCAGTCAGGCTACTCTGGCGAGCACATGGAGGCCTGTGCGGCCCACAAAGAAATGCCACCCACACCAGACCTGACCCACCGCCAACCGGTCATGCTGGAGGATGTTGCAGGCAGCAGAACATTCTCCACGGCGTCTCCAGACTCTGTCACGTCTGTCACATGGCTCATGTGCTCAGTGTGAAACTGCTTTCATCTGTGAAGAGCACAGGGCGCCAGTGGCGAATTTGCCAATCTTGGTGTTCTCTGGCAATGCCAAACGTCCTGCACGGTGCTGGGCTGTAAGCACAACCCCCACCTGTGGACGTCGGACCCTCATACCAACCCTAGTGGAGTCTGTTTCTGACCGTTTGAGCAGACACATGCACATTTGTGGCCTGCTAGAGGTATTTTGCAGGGCTCTGGCAGTGCAACTCCTTGCACAAAGGCGGAGGTAGCGGTCCTGCTGCTGGTGTTGCCCTCCTACAGCCTCCTCCACGTCTCCTGATGTACTGGCCTGTCTCCTGGTAGCGCCTCCATGCTCTGGACACTACGCTGACAGACACAGCAAACCTTTTTTGCCACAGCTCGCATTGATGTGCCATCCTGGATGAACTGCCTACCTGAGCCACTTGTGTGGGTTGTAGACTCCGTCTCATGCTACACTAGAGTGAGAGCACCGCCAGCATTCAAAAAGTGACCAAAACATCAGCCAGGAAGCATAGGAACTGAGAAGTTGTCTGTGGTCACCACCTGCAGAATCACTCCTTTTTTGGGGTGTCTTGCTAATTGCCGTATAATTTCCACCTTTTGTCTATTCCATTTGCACAACAGCATGTGAAATTTATTGTCAATCAGTGTTGCTTCCTAAGTGGACAGTTTGATTTCACAGAAGTGAAATTGACTTGGAGTTACATTGTGTTGTTTAAGTGTTCCCTTAATTTTTTTGAGCAGTGTATATCGACGGAATTAATCGAACAAAAGGACCATTTGTGATGTTTGTGGGACATATTGGAGTGCCAACAACAGAATTTCGTCAAAGGTAAGGCATGATTTATATTTTATTTKTGCGTTTTGTGTCATGCTTGCAGTGATGAAATATGCTTCTCTCTTTGTTTACTTTTGTGCTATCATCAGATAATAGCATCTTATGCTTTCGCCGAAAAGCTTTTTTGAAATCTGACATGTTGGCTGGATTCACAACGAGTGTAGCTTTAATTTGGTATCTTACATGTGTGATTTAATGAAAGTTWGATTTTTATATCATGTTATTTGAATATGGCGCGCTGTATTTTCCCTGGCTATTGCCCCAGAGAAGTTAACTGTTTGTTATTTTTTACTTATCTATTTTTTACTAAACTCTTATTTTTCTTAAAACTGCATTGTTGGTTAAGGGCTTGCAAGTAAGCATTTCACAGTAACCTGTTGTTTTCAGCACATGTGACAAATAACATTTTATTTGATTTAGGACAGCACCCGTTTGCTGGCGAGACAACCACCACACCACTTTTTCCTTGGAGCCACACCATGTTCCTTGTAGAACTTTATCACTGCAGTCAGCTTTTTGTAGAAATTCTGAAATCAGAAAATGCATTATTTAAAACATTCCTTTATTAATATGTGCTGAAAGGCACAATGCATTCTCAGCTCTTATTTCTATTCATGATAGAGCCTACTACTAATTCTTTCTTAAATACCTCATGAACTTTGTATTACTGTTGCAGCCCCATAATAAAAGAAAACATATGTGTAGGAACTTGAATGATCCTCTTCAGATTTGCGTTTCACATGCTGGCTGTCAAGGGAATATTACATCCTCTGATGTTTACTTTATTTTTGTTTGCTCCTTTTCGAGCTGACAGTTTCCTTGGAGATGTTCATGGAACCAGCAATCTTGTCAATGAGCACTAGATGTTTTTCATGTAAAAATAAAGTATTTAGACTCCTTGACTTTTTCCACATTTTGCTAGGTTACAGCCTCATTCTAAAATGGATTAAATACCCCGTAATGACAAATCAAAAACAGGTTTTTAGAAATTTCTGCAAATGTATAAAAATAAAAACTGAAATATCACATTTACACAAGTATTCAGACCCTTTACTCAGAACTTTGTTGAAGCACCTTTGGCAGTGATTAAAGCCTTGAGTCTTCTTGGGTATGATGCTACAAGCTTGGGACACCAGTATTTGGGGAGTTTCTCCCATTCTTCTCTGCAGATCCTCTCAAGCTGGATTGGGAACAGCTATTTTCAGGTCTCTCCAGAGATGTTTGATCGGGTTCAAGTCCGGGCTATGGCTGGGCCACTCAATGGACATTCAGAGACTTGTCCCACAGCCACTCCTGTGTTGTCTTGGCTGTGTGCTTAGGGTCCTTGTCCTGTTGGAAGGTGAACCGTCGCCCCATTCTGAGGTCGCTTTGGAGCAGGTTTTCATCAAGGATCTCTCTGTACTTTGCTCCATTCATCTTTCCCTCGATTCTGACTAGCCTCCCAGTCCCTTCCGCTGAAAAACATCCCCACAGAATGCTTCACAGCCCCCACCATGCTTCACCGTAGGGATGGTGACAGGTTTCCTCCAGACGTGACGCTTGGCTTTCAGACCAAAGAGTTAGTCATAGACTGTTCTCTCTGCTACCGCAAGGCAAGCAGTACCAGAGCGCCAAGTCTAGGTCCTAGAGGCTTCTAAACAGCTTCTAACCCCAAACAATAAGACTACTGAACACCTAATCAACTGGCTACCCAGACTGTTTGCATTACCACCCCACCCCCCGCCCTCTTTTACACCGCTGCTACTCTCTGTTGGTATCCTCTATGCATAGTCAATTTAATAACTCTACCCACATGAACATATTACCTCAACTAACCGGTGCCCCCGCACATTGACTCTCTAGCAGTACCCCCCTGTATATAGTCTTGCTATTGTTATTTTACTGCTGCTCTTTAATTACTTGTTAATTTTATTTCTTATTCTCATCTGTATTCTATTTTTCTTTAAACTGCATTGTTGGTAAGGGGCTAGTAAGTAAGCATTTCAGTATTCGGCGCATGTGACTAATACAATTTGATTCAATCTTGGTTTCGTCAGACCAGATAATATTGTTTCTTTTGGTCTGAGAGTCATTTAGGTGCCTTTTGGCAAACTCTAAGTGAGCCATCATGTGCCTTCTACTGTGGAGTGGCTTCTGTCTGGCCACTCTATCATAAAGGCCTGATTGGTGGAGTGTTGCAGAGATGTTGTCCTTCTGGAAGGTTCTCCCATCTCCACAGAGGAACTCTGGAGCTCTGTCAGAGTGACCATCGGGTTCTTGGTCAACTCCCTGACCAAGGCCCTTCTCCCCCAATTGCTCAGTTTGGCCAGGCGGCCAGCTCTAGGAAGAGTCTTGGTGGTTCCAAACTTCTTCCATTTAAGAATAATGGAGGCCACTGTGTTCTTGAATAATGGAAGCCTCTGAATGGCCCGTCTTGATACACAAGGGAAACTGTTGAGCATGAAAAACCCAGCAGTTCTTGACAAAAAACGGTGCCCGTGGCACCTACTATGATACCTCTTTCAAAGGCACTTAAATCTTTGTCTTGCCCATTCACCCTCTGAATGGCACACATACACAATTCATGTCTCAATTATCTTATGGCTTAAAAATCCTTCTTTAACCCGTCTCCTCCCCTTCATTTACTGATTTAAGTGGTGACATCGATAAGTGATCATAGCTTTCACCTGGATTCACCTGGTCAGTGTATGTCATGGAAAGAACATGTTTTGTATACTCAGTGTATATTGGCAAAGCATTTGAATTAGCATTGTTAATATTTAAATAAATCTATATGTTTTATTTATGTCAATTTCTTTCTAATTAAACTTCACCAAGAATCCCTCTTGCAGAATATCCTTCAGAGGAACTTTGGAAAGTGTTTTTGATTAAATCTGACACATCTCTCAAACATAATAAACTCCCCTTTTGATCAACAGAGGCAGTATTGATGTGTCGAAGATCTGGCTTCTAACAATTATCAAAGTCCCATCTGCCTGTCAGTCAGCGAGACGCTATACATACTATAGAGGCAGGCAGAAATTACAGGCCTGCCTGCCACTGATTGGATGCATGTCACCTGCATGTCACACTCAGTCAGTACAGCTACTGCCAACATGGACAGTCATGATTAATCCAATTGACACCTATGAAAATATAGAATAATTCAGAAATCTTCCCCATCATAATGTATGGTACATTTTGATACATTTACATTTTATTAATTTAGCAGACACTCTTATCCACACCAACTTACTGGAGCAATTAGCATTAAGTGCCTTGCTCAAGGGCACCAACACATCTTTCACTTAGTCGGCTCGGGAATTCGAACAAGCGATCTTTCGGTTACTGGCCCAAATAGCATATTCACTTGTAAATGGGGAAATCAGCAGGTACTACAGTACATACATTTTTGGACAAATAAATGAATGATATGTACCCATTGATTATTGAAGAATATAACTTATATATGCCGCATGAGCTTAGTTTAACTGTCGTACCACTTTATAACCCGAAATATAAGCTTGTTCTACTCCAATGTTAGTAAACAAAGAAAATGCAAAAAAACACTATATAGCCTCAAGACATGGTTAAAACTACATGTTTTATTTCATGGATGGTTGATCATTGCATCCATAGCTCTGACTATGAATTTTAAAGTGACTACATTTCTCCAGCCTCATCCCTCAGCTTTTAATGAATCAGGGGTGGGGAGTCGGCTTTGTTATTGTTTCTACTGCTGATTGTTGCTTTTAATGCAATATTATTATAATATATACTGAGAGATATGGGTAATACAAAGCACAAAGTAGTTACCGAGTGTTAAATATGTAAAAATACATTACATTACATGTGTAGCTCATTCAGGGAAATGTATGAACTTGTGAGATATCTACTTGGTAAAATGCCTTGATACATGTCAGGGGCTGGCTGAACTAATATATATTGAAATAAGCAAGGACAAATGTGTAATTTTTTGTAGACTGCAGCTCATTCACAGCTGTATCTTAATTGTTTACTTTGTGTGGTGACTCCTGACCTCAAAAGGCCTGTGGCGTTTTGCTTCGCCTAAGAGCTCATTGAACTCGACTTATAGTGCATCTGTTAAAAAGCGTACAACATAGTGAGAAACAGTAATGCACTCTTGACACAAGACGACAATGTTTGTGCAGAAATAGCCAACAGAGAAGTGGGATGCAAAAGCGATGCACTGCAAAGAAGTGAAGAAACCAAAGAATAAACCAAGACAGTGGAAGAGAAGAGAGCAAACATAGGAGATAATGAATCACAGTATTGATTTGTTTGCACTAGGGCAGGATGGGAAAACTAAAGTCTAAAAATGTGGCTGGCCTTCAACTCTGCTTTAGCACAACACTTTCAGCCTGAGAGAGACCATAATTAGAATGAATGAGAGCAAAAATCATTTAGGACATCACACAGATAGCTATTTCAATTGAATCAATAAACACACTAGAGGAGAATTCCCCCGAACATAACTGAAAATGAAAGGTTGATATTAATAAACATGGTCAATAGTTTATAGCTTTATATGAACAGACCTTCAGAATTATACGAATATATGA
Source organism: Salvelinus sp. IW2-2015 (assembly GCF_002910315.2). NCBI lineage: Eukaryota > Metazoa > Chordata > Actinopteri > Salmoniformes > Salmonidae > Salvelinus > Salvelinus sp. IW2-2015. The sequence goes on along the minus strand of NC_036849.1, from coordinate 9,666,370 downwards.
ATTATTCCTAACTCTCTTTCTAGGGAATGTCTGCATGCTGAAGAGATTAACTAGGATCCAAATGAAGCATACATCATTGTCATGGCTGCATTAGTTCTCTGCTGGAATGCCAGTCTATTACCATCAAGTATACTGAAAAATCATCAATGTAAATAACAAAGGCTGTTATGCTGTTGATCCGCTCTGTTTAATCTTTGAGATGTTATGAGTAATATAAGGAGGGAGGATGAGTCGGCGAGTAAAAGGCTATGGGACATGATGACATGCTTCCTAACGTCTTCCTCTTGAAACCATCTTGCAAGAAAACATCCCTACAATGGATGAAAAAAATTATTTAAAATCTTACATTAAGGGTAACTTGATACATTTCTATAGATTTTGGGATTATGCTGAAGATGAACAGATATCACAGGTACAAAGTCTTAGTGAGTGATTCAACCACCACGGACTTGTCATGCTGTACTAATATGGGCACAGTACATATGGCTAATCAATAGATACAGTAGTTAAAGAGGCAATCTGCGATAGATACATTTTTATACTTTTAAATGAATAATATACACACATTGATTTTTGATTCATGTAACTTATAATTGCCTCATGAGCCTATTTTAACTGTCGTACTTGATCAGAACCCAAAATATAAGCTTGTTTTACTCCATTGTGTGTTAATAATGTAAACGTAAATAAACAATGTATAGCTTCAAAACATGATTAAAACAATCATTTTGATTGCATGAATGGTCATGCTTTGCATCCATAGCTCTGTCTATGAATTTGAGAGTGGTTATATTTCTACAGCCCCATCTCTCAGCTTTTTACCAAAACCGGTGGTGGGGTTAGTACTTTGTTCATGTTTGAACTTAAGATTGCACCTTTAATGATGGAAGTAGACAAGACATGAGCAGCAGAATGTCCCATCTTCAGTGTGCTGGGCTTCTCTGCTAGCGGGGTGTTGGTCTGGCTGATTCCAAATGGGTTGAGCGGGATCTTCTGCTGTCTCTGTAGGCCTTTTAATTACATACTAAACTCTGGGCTTTACAGTCTGGGTGTCTGTGCTGGAGAACACCAGTGGCCAAGCAGGCAAAGTCACTGGCCAGCCTCACGATCACACAGATTAAACCCACTTGCTCGCATCGAATGTTTTCATTGTCTATGGGCTCAGTGGTGTTTTCTTGATTCAATCTTGTTCTGAGGACAGCTCTGCCTCAAGGGCAGAACCAATGTTGCATTTTGTTAAAAATAAATAAATGAGGCCAGACAAGAGGCTTGCATGTTCTATATGTCTTCGTTGATATGAGGTGTAAAATGAGCCCTAGGCATTATCTTTGCTTAAAAACTGTATCCTGACTTTTAAAACGTATAGCACTGAATTGGGAAGCCTTTACATATGTGTAAACATTGTGAATGAGAGAGCCACTGTGGATAAAATGCATACAATGTGGCTTGTAATAGGCATTTCAGTTCAGAATAAAACTGAAGTAAACCTTCTTGCCATGGAACATGGAAGGACAAACAGACACACAAGCCTGCAGGGAATAATGGACATGACGAGCTGATCATCAGCACACAATTATAAGTAATGCAAAAAAACTTCCTTAAGCAAAGATATGTACATGTAAACATGAATTGATGAATGTTTTTTGCATTCTGTTTTGTAGGGGAATTGAATCAGTCCATTCTATATGAGATCTGCTGAAAAAGCTACCTGCACCCCCAACATGCTGTAATTAATTCCTGGTATGTAAGAGTAGAGTAGAGTGACAAGTATTCCTGAGCATTGTGCTGTCTGTGCTGTGAGGTAGCTGCATTGCCTTTCACATTTCATTAGCGGTTGATTGCTTTCTATCCCCATATTTCCCTTCTTCCAGTGGGATTATTAAACTGTAATGAGGACAGAGGATTTCTCAATGATAATCACTAATTCCACACCACATATTATGATTGGCAGCAATGCAGTTCTTCTCCTTTTTGGGGTTGGGGTTCTGTGAGAAAGAATAAATGGAGATTAAGAAAGCCCTTATTGGACCTAATATTCTCAATTTGGTTGGATCCCAATGTCTAGGTGCAATATAATTAATATATTAGGAAAAAATGCTGATGGTAAGTAACCGAACTGGCACAATATCGTTGTGCATAGTAATACCTAGTTAGTTACATATACACTGAGTGCACAAAACATTAAGAACACCTGCTCTTTCCATGACATAGACTGACCATCATCCTCACCATCTATCTTCTGAGTTTGTGCTACTAGGTGACCTAAACTGGGACATGCTTAACACCCTGGCCATCCTACAATCTAAGCTTGATTCCCTCAATCTCACACAAATTATCAATGAACCTACAAGGTACAACTCCAAATCCGTAAACACGGGCACCCTCATAGATGTCATCCTAACTAACTCGCCCTCCAAATACACCTCTGCTGTTTTCAATCAAGATCTCAGTGATCACTGCTTCATTGCCTGCATCCGTAATGGGTCTGCGACAAAACGACCACCCCTCTCAAAAGTTCACGAAAACACTTCTGCGATAGGCCTTTCTAATCGACCTGGCCGGGGTATCCTGGAATGACATTGACCTCATCCCGTCAGTAGACGATGCCTGGCTATTCTTTAAAAGTGCCTTCCTCACCATCTTAAATAAGCATGCCCTATTCAAAAAATGTAGAATTATGAATAGATACAGTCCTTGGTTCACTCCAGACCTGTCTGCCCTTGACCAGCACAAAAACATCCTGTGGCGTTCTGCATTAGCATCGAATAGCCCCCGTGATATGCAACTTTTCAGGGAAGTTAGTAACAAATATGCTATGGCTAGCTTTTTCAAACAGAAATTTGCATGCTGTAGTACTAACTCAAAAAAGTTCTGGGACACTGTAAAGTCCATGGAGAATAAGACCACCTCCTCCCAGCTGCCCACTGCTCTGAGGCTAGGAAACACTGTCACCACCGATAAATCCACTATAATTGAGAAATTCAATAAGCATTTCTCTACGGCTGGCCATGCTTTCCACCTGGCTACCCCTACCCCGGTCAACTGCCCGGCACCCTCCACAGCAACCCGCCAAAGCCCCCACCATTTCTCCTTCACCCAAATCCAGATAGCTGATGTTCTGAATGAACTGCAAAATCTGGACCCCTACAAATCAGCCGGGCTAGACAATCTGGACCCTCTCTTTCTAAAATTAGCTGCCGAAATTGTTGCAACCCCTATTACTAGCCTGTTCAACCTCTCTTTCGTATCATCTGAGATTCCCAAAGATTGGAAAATTGCCGCGGTCATCCCCCTCTTCAAAGGGGGATGACACTCTAGACCCAAACTGCTACAGACCTATATCTATCCTACCCTGTCTTTAAGGTCTTTCGAAAGCCAAGTTAACAAAAAGATCACCGACAATTTCGAATTCCACCGTACCTTCTCCGCTATGCAATCTGGTTTCCGAGCTGGTCATGGGTGCACCTCAGCCACGCTCAAGGTCCTAAACGACATCATTACCGCCATCGATAAGAGACAATACTGTGCAGCCATATTCATCGACCTGGCCAAGGCTTTTGACTCTGTCAATCACCACATTCTTATTGGCAGACTCGACAGCCTTGGTTTCTCAAATGATTGCCTCGCCTGGTTTACCAACTACTTCTCTGATAGAGTTCAGTGTGTCAAATCGGAGGGCCTGTTGTCCGGACCTCTGGCAGTCTCTATGGGGGTGCCACAGAGTTCAATCCTTGGGCCGACTCTCTTCTCTGTATACATCAATGATGTTGCTCTTGCTGCTGGTGATTCTCTGATACACCTCTACGCAGACGACACCATTCTGTATACTTCTGGCCCCTCTTTGGACACTGTTAACTAACCTCCAGACGAGCTTCAATGCCATACAACTCTCCTTCCGTGGCCTCCAACTGCTCTTAAACGCAAGTAAAACTAAATGCATGCTATTCAACCGATCACTGCCCGCACCTGCTCGCCCGTCCAGCATCACTACTCTGGACGGCTCTGATTTAGATGACGTGGGCAACTACAAATACCTAGGTGTCTGGTTAGATTGTAAACTCTCCTTCCAGACTCACATTAAGCATCTCCAATCCAAAATTAAATCTAGAATCGGCTTCCTATATCGCAACAAAGCATCCTTCACTCATGCTGCCAAACATACACTCGTAAAACGGACCATACTACCGATCCTCAACTTCGGAGATGTCATCTATAAAATAGCCTCCAACACTTTACTCAACAAATTGGATGCAGTCTATCACAGTGCCATCCATTTTGTCACCAATGCCCCATACACTACCCACCATTGCGACCTGTACGCTCTCATTGGTTGGCCCTTGCTTCATACTCGTCACCAAACCCACTGGCTACAGGTTATCTACAAGTCTCTGCTAGGTAAAGCCCCGCCTTATCTCAGCTCACTGGTCACCATAGCAGCACCCACCTGTAGCAGGTATATCTCACTGGTCACCCCCAAAGCCAATTCCTCCTTTGGTCATCTTTCCTTACAGTTCTCTGCTGCCAATGACTGGAACGAACTGCAAAAATCTCTGAAGCTGGAGACTCATATCTCCCTCACTAGCTTTAAGCACCAGCTGTCAGAGCAGCTCACAGATCACTGCACCTGTACATAGCCCATCTGTAAACAGCCCATCTATCTACCTACCTCATCCCCATACTGTATTTATTTATCTTGCTCCTTTGCACCCCAGTATCTCTACTTGCACATTCATCTTCTGCACATCTACCATTCCAGTGTTTAATTGCTATATTGTAATTACTTCGCCACCATGGCCTATTTATTGCCTTAACTCCCTTATCTTACCTCATTTGCACTCACTGTATATAGACTTTTTGTTTTKTTTMTTCTARTGTATTATTGACTGTATGTTTTGTTTATTCCATYTGTAACTCTGTGTTGTTGTATGTGTCGAATTGCTATGCTTTATCTTGGCCAGGTCGCAGTTGCAAATGAGAACTTGTTCTCAACTAGCCTACCTGGTTAAATATAGGTGAAATAAAATTACAAATAAATAAAAACAGGCGAATCCAGATGAAAGCTATGATCTCTTATTGATATCACTTCTTTAATCCACTACAATCAGCGTAGATGAAGGGGAGGAGACAGGTAAACTTCTTATGGCTGCAATCCTGTTAACTTGATGATATGACAACAGCCAGTGAAAGTGCAGGGCGCCAAATTCAAACAACAGAAATCTCATATTAAAATTCCTCAAACATACATGTATTTTAAAGGTAATCTTGTTGTTAATCCCACCAAAGTGTCCGATTTCAAATAGGCTTTACAGCGAAAGCACCACAAACAATTATGTTAGGTCACCGCAAAATCACAGAAAAACACAGCCATTTTTTCAGCCTAAGACAGGAGTCACAAAAAGCAGAAATAGAGATAAAATGAATCACTAACCTTTGATGATCTTCATCAGATGACACTCATAGGACTTCATGTTACACAATACATATATGTTTTGTTCGATCAAGTTCATATTTATATCCAAAAACCTCAGTTTACATTGGCGCCATGTTCAGAAATGCCTGCAAAATATCCGGAGAAATTGCAGAGAGCCACGTCAAATAACATAAATACTCATCATAAACTTTGATAAAAGATACACTTGTTCTTAATGCAACCGCTGTGTCAGATTTCAAAAAGCTTTACGGCAAAAGCACAATATTCAATAATCTGAGAACAGCGTTCAGCCACAAAAGGAAGCCATACAGTTACCCGCCAAATTGGCAGTCAACAAAACTCATAAAAAGCATTATAAATCTTCACTTACCTTTGCTGATCTTCATTGGAATGCACTCCCACTTCCACAAGAAATGTTTGTTTTGTTCGGTAATGTGCATCATTTATGTCCAAATAGCTATTTTTGTTAGCGTGTTTGGTAAACAAATCCAAAGTCAGGAAGCGCGTTCACTAAAAGCAGACGAAATATCAAAAAGTTCCGTAACAGTCAGTAGAAACATGTCAAACGATGTATTGAATCAATCTTTAGAATGTTTTTAACATAAATCTTGAATAACATTCAAACCGGAGAATTACATTGACTTCAGATGTGCGATGGAACAGAGCTCCCTCTCTTGTGAACGCGCATGGTCAGGTCATGATAGACCTGACTAATTCCTGTCTCCTTCGGCCCCACATCACAGTAGAGGCATCAGACAAGGTTCTACAGACTGTTGACATCTACTGGAAGACGTAGGAAGTGCAAACTCATCCATATCCCACTGTGTATTCAATAGGGGCTTGGTTGAAAATCGACCAACCTCAGAATTCCCACTTCCTGTTTGGATTTTTCTCAGATTTTTGCCTGCCATATGAGTTCTGTTATACTTACAGACTTCATTCAAACAGTTTTAGAAACATCAGAGTGTTTTCTATCCACTATTAATAATAATATGCATATATTAGCAACTGGGACTGAGGAGCAGGCAGTTTACTATGGGCACCTTCATCCAAGCTACTCAATACTGCCCTGCAGCCATAAGAAGTTAGAGAAGGATTTCTAAGCTTTGAGACAATTCAGACATGGATTGTGTATGTGTGTCATTCAGAGGGTGAGTGGGCAAGACAAAGGATTTAAGTGCCTTTGAACGGTTATGGTACCAGTTGTACCAGTTTTTGTCAAGAACTGCAACACTATTGGGTTTTTCACGCTTAATGGTTTCCCGTGTGTATCAAGAATGGTCCACCACCCAAAGGACATCCAGCCAACTTGACAACTGTGGGAAGCATTGGAGTCAACATGGGCCAGCATCCCTGTGGAGCACTTTCGGCACCTTGTAGTGTCCATGCCCCGACAAATTGAGGCTGTTCTGAGTAAAAAGGGGAAGAGGGGAGTGACACTCAATATTAGGAAGGTGTTCTTAATGTTTTGTACACTCAGTGTACATCAACATATACATTTGAGTACTGTATGTCCTAGCTGGTAGAAATATGTGGTCTTTATTTATTTATAGTGCTCTGGACAAGTTGGACTGGTCTGGCCAAAGGTGGTGGTTAATGTTGGAAATTTAAGCGGGAGAGCTAAAGAATATTAATGATACTGCAAACGAAAAGGCATGTTTAATTTTTATACACCTTTTTTTTATTTTACCACCTGAGCATACTATTAGAGAGAAAGCGAGGGGGGTGAAAAAGATTGACACCAACCTAAGTACTACTCACATTCTATGGATTTAAGAAGAACTTAATGTAAGAAAAAAACAGTCCAGTTCTGATTTTCAGTTGCCCTGGTTACCAGTTGAGTCTGGGCTCTCCGATAACCACCTCTGTGCTTGCTGGGAGCTTTTCATTCCAACACAGGCACTACATGAAACCCAGCCAGACTTTTAATGAACTGTCGATAGGGAGACCAAAGACTGTTGGAATACAGAGTCTCTACATTTACAAAAGCAGCATCACAACAAGTCATGCTACTTTGTTAAATAAAAAAATCCAATCCCAACTGTAGTCGTTAATACTATGTATGGTGTGTTGTGCCAATACAAAAGTGAAATCAAGTGTTCGTTACTGTGATGTGGTGTGTATTATATCATTTGCATTCGTCACCACTTGAGGATCATTCTCTACAAATTTTTGTGCCCTGTGTGAGGATGATTCTATATAGTGTGTATATGTGAGTGTTTAACAACATGCACACATTTACATAATTGAGAATCCACTGGGCTGATGAAGCCAGTCAGTGATGGTTGTATCAGGTGGAGTGCTAGAGGTCAGAGCCCTGAGCAACACAATGATGATGGAGGCCAAACTACACTATGCTTCCAGAAAGAGAGACTCATCATTTGCATCTATTCACCTGTTGTCTTTATATGGGTTCAGCCTTGTTAGTTCTTCACTGAGGGCCATCTACTGAAACCAGACAAACCAGCCATATACAGTGTTATGGTCTTGTTAATTACTTATGTCCACTTTAAGAACAGAGTGCCCATGGTTAGGTGCAGCGTGTGCATGTTGTTATGCTTGTATTGTTGATTATTTCAGTACATGTGAAGCTCAAGTTCACATGCTTGTATTCAGAATCGTCCTTATTAGATAATACAGTATAAGTAATACGAATTAAGAAACTACAATGGCAACATGAATGATTACCTACAGTGTGCATCATGAATTCAGATGGAGCTCGTAGAAAGAGAGGAAGATTTTGACTCTGTAGCATAGCAGCTAGCAAGCAAGCATTGACACCGCTTACTAAAGGAGTGCTGACGAGAATGAGGCGGCAGATCAAAATCAGAGCTGGAGGTAAAGAGAACAATGGCTAGCATCTGGGAAAATATATGTTTTTGGATACAAGCAAGAAAACGGGGCAACTTACATTGAATGACTGGAACAGTACTTAATTGCAAATTACATTGTTGACAACTGTCACGGTTGTTAAAATGGACGGACCAAGGCGCAGCGTGATTTTAGTTCCACATCTTTATTAAAAGTTAAACTTCTCAACAAAACAATAAAGAAACAATGACCGTGAAGTAACGCAGTCCTACACAAAACAATATCCCACAAATGCAGGTGGGAACAGGGACACCTTAACTATGATCCCCAATCAGAGACAAAGATAATCAGCTGCCTCTAATTGGGAACCATACTCAATCCCAAACATAGAAATAAATAGACTAGAACACCCCCTAGTCACGCCCTGACCTACAGCACCATAGAGAACCAAGGGCTCTCTATGGTCAGGGCGTGACAACAACAAAAGAGTACCAGCATTGTTGAGTTTGATTAGCTCAAAAATTTACAGTTTGCTAAGAGATCTGACTGCTCCTGACGCCCTCCAATAAAACATTCACAGAGAATGTGGACGTATTCAATGATACGTGTATCATTATGCACCATCATATTCCTCCATCCTAGCTGGAGGGGTGCTCTCCTCTTATCTACCGACATAGACAGGGCTCTAACTCCTCTAGCTCCACAATGAAATAGGGTGCAGGCCAGGCAGCAGGCTGTTAGCCAGCCTGCCAGCTTAGTGGAGTCTGCCACTGGCACAGTCAGCTCAGCTATCCCCATTGAGACCGTGTCTGTGCCTCGACCTAGGTTGGGCAAAACTAAACATGGCGGTGTTCGCCTTAGCAATGTCACTAGGATAAAGACCTCCTCCATTCCTGCCATTATTGAAAGAGATTGTGATACCTCACATCTCAAAATAGGGCTACTTAATGTTAGATCCCTCACTTCAAAGGCAGTTATAGTCAATGAACTAATCACTGATCATAATCTTGATGTGATTGGCCTGACTGAAACATGGCTTAAGCCTGATGAGGCCTCACCTCCTGGTTACACCATATCCCTCGTGAATCCCGCAAAGGCGGAGGTGTTGCTAACATTTACGATAGCAAATTTCAATTTACAAAAAAAAAATGTTTTCGTCTTTTGAGCTTCTAGTCATGAAATCTATGCAGCCTACTCAATCACTTTTTATAGCTATTGTTTACAGGCCTCCTGGGCCATATACAGCGTTCCTCACTGAATTCCTATCGGACCTTGTAGTCATAGCAGATAATATTCAAATTTGTGGTGATTTTAATATTCACATGGAAAAGTCCACAGACCCAGTCCAAAAGGCTTTCGGAGCCATCATCGACTCAGTGGGTTTTGTCCAACATGTCTCTGGACCTAGTTTTGTCCCATGGAATAAATGTTGTAGATCTTAATGTTTTTCCTCATAATCCTGGACTATCGGACCACCATTTTATTACGTTTGCAATRGCAACAAATAATCTGCTCAGACCCCAACCAAGGAGCATCAAAAGTRGTGCTATAAATTCTCAGACAACACAAAGATTCCTTTATGCCCTTCCAGACTCCCTCTGCCTACCCAAGGACGTCAGAGGACAAAAATCAGTTAACCTCTTTCAGCTAGGGAGCAGAATTTGTATGTTTGGAAAAATAACGTTCCCAAGGTAAATGGACTATTTCTCAGGTCCAGAAGCTAGAATATGCATATAATTGACAGATTCGGATAGAAAACACTTTAAAGTTTCCAAACTTTCAAAATATTGTCTATGAGTATAACAGAACTGATTTTGCAGGCGAAAACCTGAGGAAATCCAACCCGGATGTTCCATTGCCAGCCCCTCCATTTAAAGGGGTATCAACCAGATTCCTTTTCCAATGGCTTCCTCAGGCTGTGACCAGGCTTTAGACATAGTTTCAAGCTTTTATTTTGAAAAATGAGCGAGATTTTTCAAAACGCGTCAGGTGTCCTTTGATTAGTTCCTGCGCGCGAGAGATGTAGCTCGACATTTTCTTTCTCTGTAGTACTGAATAAGTTACCATCCGGTTGAAATATTATCGATTATGTATGTTAAAAACAACCTGAAGATTGATTATAAAAAACGTTTGACATGTTTCTACGAACATTACGGATACTTTTTGGAATTTGTCTGCCTTTCAGGACCGGAACGAGCCTGTGGTTTTCTGAACATAACGCGCAAACCAAATGGCGGTTTTTGGTTATAAAACTAATCTTTATCGAACAAAAATAACATTTATTGTGTAACTGGGAGTCTCGTGAGTGCAAACATCCGAAGATTATCAAAGGAAAGCGTTTAATTTTATTGCTTTTCTGACTTTTGTGACCAAGCTAATTTGCGGCTAGCTGTTCTTACTGTTTTGTCTAGTGATTGATAAACTCACAAACGCTTGGATTGCTTTCGCTGTAAAGCATATTTTCAAAATCTGACACGATAGGTGGATTAACAACAAGCTAAGCTGTGTTTTGGTATATTTCACTTGTGATTTCATGATTATAAATATTTTTAGTATTTTTATTTTATTTGGCGCTCTGCAATTTAGCGGTTGTTTACGAAAATGATCCCGCGCGTCAAGAAGTTAACCACCTAACTGAGGAACTCAATTTAACCTTGCGCATTACCCTAGATGCAGTTGCACCCCTAAAAACTAAAAACATTTGTCATAAGAAATTAGCTCTCTGGTATACAGAAAATACCCGAGCTCTGAAGCAAGCTTCCAGAAAATTGGAACGGAAATGGCGTCACACCAAACTGGAAGTCTTCCGACTAGCTTTGAAAGACAGTACCGTGCAGTATCGAAGAGCCCTCACTGCTGCTCGATCATCCTGTTTTTCCAACTTAATTGAGGAAAATAAGAACAATCTGAAATTTATTTTCAATACGAAGCTAACTAAAATGCAGCATTCCCTAAGTGAGGATGGCTTTCACTTCAGCAGTAATAAATTCATGAACTTCTTTGAGGAAAATATCATGATCATTAGAAAGCAAATTACGGACTCCTCTTTAAATCTGCGTATTCCTGTCCTGAGTCTGCACAACTCTGCCAGGACCTAGGATCAAGAGAGACACTTAAGTGTTTTAGTACTATATCTATTGACACAATGATGAAAATAATCATGGCCTCTAAACCTTCAAGCTGCATACTGGACCCTATTCCAACTAAACTACTGAAAGAGCTGCTTCCTGTGCTCGGCCCTCCTATGTTGAACATAATAAACGGCTCTCTATCCACCGGATGTGTACCAAACTCACTAAAAGTGGCAGTAATAAAGCCTCTCTTGAAAAAGCCAAACCTTGACCCAGAAAATATAAAAAACTATCGGCCTATATCGAATCTTCCATTCCTCTCAATTGTTTTTGAAAAAGCTGTTGTGAAGGGGGTAAATTACCTTCTAATGGCGTCAGACCGAGGCTCTGCATCTGTCCTCGTGCTCCTAGACCTTAGTGCTGCCTTTGATACCATTGATCACCACATTCTTTTGGAGAGATTGGAAACCCAAATTGGTCTACACGGACAAGTTCTGGCCTGGTTTAGATCTTATCTGTCGGAAAGATATCAGTTTGTCTCTGTGAATGGTTTGTCCTCTGACAAATCAACTGTACATTTTGGTGTTCCTCAAGGTTCCGTTTTGGGACCACTATTGTTTTCACTATATATTTTACCTCTTTGGGATGTCATTCGAAAACATAATGTTAACTTTCACTGCTATGCGGATGACACACAGCTGTACATTTCAATGAAACATGGTGAAGCCCCAAAATTGCACTCGCTAGAAGCCTGTGTTTCAGACATAAGGAAGTGGATGGCTGCAAACGTTCTACTTTTAAACTCGGACAAAACAGAGATGCTTGTTCTAGGTCCCAAGAAACAAAGAGATATTCTGTTGAATCTGATAATTAATCTTGATGGTTGTAAAGTCGTCTCAAATAAAACTGTGAAGGACCTCGGCATTACTCTGGACCCTGATCTCTCTTTTGACGAACATATCAAGACTGTTTCAAGGACAGCTTTTTTCCATCTGCGTAACATTGCAAAAATCAGAAACTTTCTGTCCAGAAATGATGCAGAAAAATTCATCCATGCTTTTGTTACTTCTAGGTTAGACTACTGCAATGCTCTACTTTCCGGCTACCCGGATAAAGCACTAAATAAACTTCAGTTAGTGCTAAATACGGCTGCTAGAATCCTGACTAGAACCAATTTTTTTAAATCATATTACTCCAGTGCTAGCCTCCCTACACTGGCTTCAAGGTTTTACTGCTAACCTACAAAGCATTACATGGGCTTGCTCCTTCCTATCTTTCCGATTTGGTCCTGCCGTACATACCTACACGTACGCTACGGGCACAAGACGCAGGCCTCCTAATTGTCCCTAAAATTTCTAAGCAAACAGCTGGAGGCAGGGCTTTCTCCTATAGAGCTCCATTTTTATGGAATGGTCTGCCTACCCATGTGGGAGACGCAGACTAGGTCTCAACCTTTAAGTCTTTACTGAAGACTCATCTCTTCAGTGGGTCATATGATTGAGTGTAGTCTGGCCCAGGAGTGTGAAGGTGAACGGAAAGGCTCTGGAGCAACGAACCACCCTTGCTGTCTCTGCCTGGCCAGTTCCCCTCTCTCCACTGGGATTCTCTGCCTCTAACCCTATTACAGGGGCTGAGTCACTGGCTTACTGGTGCTCTTTCATGCCATCCCTTGGAGGGGTGCGTCACTTGAGTGGGTTGAGTCACTGACGTGATCTTCCTGTCTGGGTTGGCGCCCCCCACCCTTGGGTTGTGCCGTGGCGGAGATCTTTGTGGGCTATACTCGGCCTTATCTCAGGATGGTAAGTTGGTGGTTGAAGATATCCCTCCAGTGGTGTGGGGGCTGTGCTTTGGCAAAGTGGGTGGGGTTATATCCTTCCTGTTTGGCCCTGTCCGGGGGTATCATCGGATGGGGCCACAGTGTCTCCTGACCCCTCCTGTCTCAGCCTCCAGTATTTATGCTGCAGTAGTTTGTGTCGTGGGGCTAGGTCAGTTTGTTATATCTGGAGTACTTCTCCTGTCTTATCCGGTGTCCTGTGTGAATTTAAGTATGCTCTCTCTAATTATCTCTTTCTTTCTCTCTCTCGGAGGACCTGAGCCCTAGGACCATGCCTCAGGACTACCTGGCATGATGACTCCTTGCTGTCCCCAGTCCACCTGGCCGTGCTGCTGCTCCAGTTTCAACTGTTCTGCCTGCGGCTATGGAACCCTGACCTGTTTACCGGACGTGCTACCTGCCCTAGACCTGCTGTTTTCAACTCTCTAGAGACTGCAGGAGCGGTAGAGATACTCTTAATGATCGGCTATGAAAAGCCAACTGACATTTACTCCTGAGGTTCTGACTTGTTGCACCCTCGACAACTACTGTGATTATTATTATTTGACCATGCTGGTCATTTATGAACATTTGAACATCTTGGCCATGTTCTGTTATAATCTCCACCCGGCACAGCCAGAAGAGGACTGGCCACCCCTCATAGCCTTGTTCCTAGGTTTTGGCCTTTCTAGGGAGTTTTTCCTAGCCACCGTGCTTCTACACCTGCATTGCTTGCTGTTTGGAGTTTTAGGCTGGGTTTCTGTACAGCACTTTGAGATATCAGCTGATGTAAGAAGGGCTATATAAATAGATTTGATTTAATGCAGTAAACATGAAATAACCGCAGGATACACTAATGGGGCATATATTTGTCATATATATATCTGGAAAAGACTGATTGTTTACCGGAGGAAACTGAAAGCACATTTACTGCTTCGCTAGATTTTATTTTCTTTAGTGGATTCTTCCACTTACACCTCAACATTCACATATATGGTGCTGGCTATGGATAGGTAATCATACATTCATCATATCTTTCCATCTGTGAATTAGTTACTTAGCGACTTATTAGCGATAATAAAACTTCTCCTTAAGTAACTACGTTCTGACAAATACAGTAAAATGTATGACTGTTTAAAAGACTTTCGAGCAGAGATAAACCTGGAGCAGACTGCACCTATCCTCTCCATTGAATATCTACTGATACCTTAAAGTAAGATGAAAAAAGAGTTTATGGGCTCCTGTAAATAAGGGACATTAATTTACAAGGACCAAGGGGAATTATTATTATGACTGGTTCACAACACCCTATTAGATCCAATCATTTGCAGAGAGTCTGTCTGATATATGTTTGTGTTTGTTTTTCCATAAACCTGATTGATGAACAGAGGGATCTGTGTCCATACCAAACTCTGGGGAGGAAGGTAAAAACCTACGCATATTTTACCCCACAGTGGAGAGAATCTATAAAACATGAGGGAATCCTTGCATTGTGCAAAGCAGACTACAAGGAAATGCTCTAGCTAAGCACTGTTCATAAGGAGGTTCACCTTTGCTAATAAAATTTATTTAAAATAATATATTTAGCAATTAAAACATTCATATCTTTTTTTTTTTTTTTTTTTTAATATGTTGTTATCCGTTTTATAAAAGCAATAAGGCACTTGAACTTGTGAATAACACATGGCTAAGGGCTGTTTCCCGGCACTCCGCTTCACGTCATGCTGAAGAACAGAGCTTAGCCATGTGTTATTCAGGATAATCCACAGCTTCTCATGCCTTGTTGCTTAAATACATGCCATGAATTAGCATGTCTCCAACCATGCAGTTGTGCTACATCCTTCTGGTAGATAACCAGTTGAATTAACCAAGTCAACAGCAATACCATCAACAGCAATACAATTTCAGAGATGAGATCTAACACCAATATTAGAAAAATCCCACTAGCAAAGCAGACCTTTTTTTTTATGTAAGTGACGAGACCTATCTACCGTTCCTATTTGTACTCATGGCTAGGTCTATCTATTTAATTTTCTATAACTCAGACATAATATTAGGGTGTTTTCACACAAGTTAGTTTGCTATAGTTAGAATCAGAGTTCGATTATTTGATACATTGTATTTTTTTTATTTTGGTCCGGCTGGTTTCACATTGCCAAATAAAATGCTCATACAAAATCATGTGTTCATGCAAGTCATTTGTTTTTTTGGACAATAATGCTCACATTAAATCCATCTGTGATCATCATGGAGCATCAGTTGTATCCCAATCTTCATATTACTTTCGCTTGCGGGAGGAAACAGTGTAATAACCACTCTAATATCTGTGATGAGGGTGGAGACAGGCCTACTCTGCATCAGGCCTACTCTGCATCCGATGTGCCTATAAATGTGCTGCTATTCACAAAATGTTTGAAAGATAAAGGTATTATATTGCATGCATTTAATAAAAATGTTTTTACCTGAGAGTGGTGTGTTTTGAATTCTATTCCAACATCTCTGCCAACAAACCAGTTGACTTGAGATAATGTCATGAAACCCCTAACAACCATTCAAACCCCAAGAATGTGGCTCTGAAAATCAATTGTCAGAGATAATGTGATGCACGGTGGAGAAACAGTGTGAGAAATACCTAATAACAGAAGCAATCAACACCAATGTTGAGTTAAGTGAACAGACATGTATTTGCTAACAAATCAAAAAACTAAGTGGGTTCATGGGAAGGCTTTTTCCACAATTGTTGTTCGTGGCTCATCTGTAAACAGAAGCTGTCTCTACAAGTACACTAATGTTTTCACCTTCCCTTCTGTTGGGGATGAATCAGAATGAGTTGGGTAACATAGATAAGATGTTTTATTTTCATCATATGCTTGTGAGATACTTGTCATTAAAATATTTCCCTTTGTCTATAGGGTTGGTAGTTGCAGTTATCACTTCTCAGCTAGGGATTAGTCACATTGGAGCGCAGAGAGGGGAGAGGTCAGGCTTGTCTTCATATGTCAATGTAACTATTCCTAAACCATGTGAAGGGATGGCGTTATCAATGGGGAACCATTGTCGCTATCTCATACAATGTCTGTACCCCAGTCACTCCCTACTTTTCTCATTGGGGGAAAGAGTATGGCTGTGTCTGGAACCATTGTATTTCCCCTCTGAGGTTGCCCTTATCTTGACCTAGTATTTGACCTAAGAGGCTCACTGTCTGATTTTGAGTTTGTCCAGGTTTGGGAGTATCTAGAATTGACAATTGATATATGCCATTGGATGAGGTAATGTTTTGGTAGACAGTGAAGTATCAAGGATGAGATTAGAACCTGTTTAGGAGACCAAACTGAACAATAATTTATAGCGAATGCTGTCTCTGTATGGGATACTCCTCTCTAAAGTAAAAGTCTTTCTTTGTGAAGCAGATCCTATTATCTGTGGTTTGTCATGTCGACTAGGGGGTGGATCTTTGCTATAAAAGATCTCAGTTGCCATTATGTTGGGACTCTCAACTTTTCATTAGAGATACTGAAATGTTGAAAGTCAAATGCTATTGCAAAAGCTTAATGATTATTAAAGGTGAAGTTTAAGTATAACTCTGACTGGTGTGTGGTTTACTCTCTCATCATTTGGTAATACAGGAAATTGCCACGACACTTCCAACACTCACTGTTCATGGCTGTGAAATCTACGGATTTTACAGCACTGGAGTTTCCATTGCAACGTTGTCTTTTCTTGAAGATTTCAGCACCTAACTATTATACGCAATTTGTGTGAATATTGGACTAAGCAGAAATACATCTCCAGGTTCCAAGCAAATTTCCTACTGACGTCAAATTATTTTCTATGTGAAAATGTGAGCTAAATAGCCATAGTTCAAGTTAGGATTTAACCCCAAGTACCTGCAATTACCATGTATGATAAGAGGACACATCTTGTTTTCCTAATATGTAGAACTCAGTACATGAAAAACACATTTAGGTCCAATTTCAGCTGGTCCTCCGTGGACGAAATGAAAGGTACTGAAACAATTCAGAAATAAAGATAACACAGTGACCTACTGCTTTAAAGTGATACTTCCTACATCACACAATGGCATGAGTCAAACAACCTTCAGTTTTAAACAGATGCAAAGATTTGACAAACAAAGATGAAACAAATGTGACTTGGGCCACTATTACGATAACATCTCTGTATAGTTTTCATCAGTAGAATAATAAATGAAAGAATTGGGTGAAGCAGACCGACTGCCATGGTCATCTGTCTGGCATTGTTCTCAACTGCCTGTATGGAAGAGACCAGATGGCGCTATGATGAGCGTCATCAGGTCTCTGACTCTCCGATCAGTCCCGTCGTCTGGCACTCACACATACACACACAATCTCAAACTGTTGTTAGCACTTGCTAAAGGGCCAGCATATGGGAAGGCAGCTAATAATAGCTCATATATTTTGCCTGCTGTTGTTTATGTCTTATCAAGCTCAATGGGTGGTTTGGAGTGGGATTGGGTGAGAGTGCTTGATATTCTTGATAAAAAATGTATGATTGATATCTATGATTAGAAATTGAAATGTGCACAGATAGTAATATTAGGTTGGAGTCATTAAAGCAAATTTTTCAACCACTCTACAAATTTCTTGTTAACAAACTATAGTTTTTAGCAAATCGGTTAGGACATCACTTTGTACATGACACAAGTAATTTTTCCAACAATAGATTACAGAAAGATTATTTCACTGTATCTAAATTCCAGTGGGTCAGAAGTTTACATACACTAAGTTGACTGTACCTTTAAACAGCTTGGAAAATTCCAGAAAATTATGTCATGGCTTTAGAAGCTTCTGATAGGCTAATTGACATCATTTGAGTCCAAAAAACAATAGTACGCAAGTATAAACACCATGGGAACACGCAGCCGTCATACCGCTCAGGAAGGAGATGGAGGAAACAGGTACAAAGGTATCTATATCCACAGTAAAATTAGTCCGATTTCGACATAACCAGCAAGGAAGAAGCCACTGCTCCAAAACCGCCATAAAAAAAGCCAGACTACGGTTTGCAACTGCACATGAGGACAAAGATTGTACTTTTTGGAGAAATGTCCTCTGGTCTGATGAAACAAAAATAGAACTGTTGGCCATAATGACCATCATTATGTTTGGAGGAAAAAGGGGGATGCTTGCAAGCCAAAGAACACCATCCCAACCATGAAGCACGGGGGTGGCAGCAGCATGTTGTGTAGGTGCTTTGCTGCAGGAGGGACAGGTGCACTTCACAAAATAGATGGCATGACAAGGAAGGAAAAGTATATGGATATATTGAAGCTACATCTCAAGACATCAGTCAGGAAGTTAAAGCTTGGTTGTAAATGGGTCTTCCAAATGGACAATGACCCCAAGCATACTTCCAAAGTTGTGGCAAAATGGCTTAAGGACAACAAAGTTAAGGTATTGGAGTGGCCATCAAAAAGCCCTGACCTCAATCTTATAGAACATTTTTGGGCAGAACTGAAAAAGCATGTGCGAGCAAATTTTGTGGAACATCCCATTGCACCTCTAACCCAGACACAGGTACAGGGGTTCCCACAAACTTCTCAAGACGCCGCTGGCGGCGTGACATTCTGGACCCTTTGGTTCCCCCCTCGCACAGACTATCACACAAGTCAGGCAGAGGTTGTAAACCAGCTTTGGCCTGGGCACGAGTGACAACTGAACATGACGACTGGCCAACTGACTGCTCATATAGCTGACCCCCCACACTTCCCAACAGATCAGAGAGTATAGGCACATCCCTCCCCAAAATCATCTCAAAGGGTAGCTTCTCCATTACCCCAACTTTGAGGAGGTATTTCTGACCCTGAATCTCAACAGTGAGCTCAGCTGTGGGCTGCTGTGACTGGTCACCATGGACACGTGTCTGGTGACCGTAATCAATGTCATTAACAGGTACATTACCTTTTCTGATCAACGACAGGGAACTGCCGGTGTCAATCATTGCAGTAAGACTTTTACCATTCACTTTTACAGGTACCAAGCCTGACCCTTCCCGAGTCTGTCTATTCTGAACACCATCCCCCTCTCTGGGTACATAACAGTAACCTGAGAGCTTAGATGTACGTAGCGGACACTTTGAAGCTTTGTGCCCCTGCTGCCGGCAGTAAAAACAGGTCAGAACCCTCCCATCAGACCGAACTGCATGATCCCTTACCTCCCAGACACATATCCCCCAGAGTTACCTCCACCATCTCTGGCATCTCTGATGTCCCTTGTGTCTCTGAGACTTCTTGGAGCGGGTGCTGCAGGTCGTGGTGGGCCCCCTTTACATGCATTAAGGTACTGCAGTGCAAGCTTGGCCGCCATAAGCCCGTCCTTGGGCTTGTGCTCTCGGACCCAGGTTCGATTGTCGTGTGGTAGAACTGGTAGAAGTTGCTCGAGGATGATGACCTCACCGATTTCGTCCTGAGTCTTCTCCTCCGGTCGAACCCATCGTCGGTAGAGACCCTTGAGGCGGTGGTACGTCTCTGTCGGCGACTCACCCGATGGCGTCGATGCAGCTCTGAAGCGTTGACGGTAGGTCTCCGGGGAGATGTCGAACTTCACCAGCAGCGCTTCCTTCAAGCCCTTGTAGACGTTGGACAGCCCCTTATCCATTGCTGTGTAAGCCTCTACGGCCTTGCCCGTGAGCAATGGGACAAGCCTGCAGGCCCACTCTACCTCCGGCCACTACCACGTCTTGGCCATGCGCTCAAACCTCAGCAGGTAGTTTTCAATGTCCTCCCCCTGCTGGTATGAAGGCATCTTTGGCTCCTTCCTCAGGAATGCTGGAAGATGGACGTTAACACTGCTGAACTGGTCTCCTGGTGTTGGGGCTGGCCTCATTTCTGCTTGGGGAGCCTGCTGTGGAGTTGAAGTCCCTGCTGCGTTGAGCCTCTGTCGTCCTGGTGTTGGCAGACCCAATCTTGGGCTCTCACTGATGAGTTACGCTTGGTGAGGAGCTGTGAGGATAGATTGGCATAGGCCAGTTGCTGGAAAAGGGCTACCATGGTTGGGTGTGGTTCTGGTCCCCCAACTGCTCCTTCAGTCAGCTGGTCTTTTATGGCTGTATCTGCTGGTTCAACCGGTAGCTCAAACGGTTCTGGTTGTGTTTGGCCCCTTGGTCGGGCTCCTAGTTTCTCATACTTGACCTCTTCTTCACCAGACGATTCCATGGTATTCCACACCGTTTCAACTTCAGGTACCTTTTTTGACAGTTGCTGCTGCTGAGAACGCAATCCTCTACGCATTTTTTTACCTCTCTTGTTGGAATTCACTGATCTGCGGTGCGCCATCCCACCGCTGCCACCATATGTCACGTAGAGTAGGCCAGAAGGCTAAACTGGAAAACCTAACCTCTATCAAAATAAAAAGATGGCGGAGCCGCAAAAGTTCTTCTGTGCAATGGTGTTTATTTACAAAGTGATTCCGGAACAAAAACAACATTACTGCCATCAAACATATACCTTATGGGCCAGCTAAAAACAATGCTACCCCATCCACAGCTCAATCCAAAATGCCTCCCCATGAACTGAAAGAGAGGCTCCTTTTGTAGGGCTAGCCCCTCCCCTCAGAACAATTAACCCTAATTAATTGAGCAATTACCTATACAAACCTACATTTTCCATTTAACTAAACATACTAAAGTATATACATTGCAACACGTTTTTGAAACAATATCACAGCATAACATTTACAAAATTACATCACCACTGACAGTGTCTTTCAATATGTCCATTTACATTAATGAGCCATTTGGGACAGGCACTACAAAGTCAGCCCAATTCCCTTAGCTCGAGTCCTTATCCAGCATACCCGGAAGCTACAGAGATGGAGAGAGAGAGGAACAGAACAAACAAACGCGCTCATCCACAACATCGATAAGTATAATAAATATTGCTTATATTAAATATGAACACTGACATAAGTGTGAAATGTATGTATTAAGACAGAGAAGTTAAATTGTCTGTCGACCCACATTGTTAACTTATCTGATAACGGAGCAGGGAGGAGTGATGAATGTGTGCGTGCGTTAAAGTACCAAATGCTGCCAGCGGCCAGTGACGGACTTCTACATCACAGAGGCCTAGAAACCTGACTCAGCTACACCAGCTCTGTCAGGAGGAATGGGCCAAAATTCACCCAAATTATAGTGGGAAGCTTGTGGAAGGCTACCCGAAACGTTTGACCCAAGTTAAACAATTTAAAAGCAATGCTACCAAATACTAATTGAGTGTATGTAAACTTCTGACCCACTGGGAATGTGATGAAAGAAATAAAAGCTGAAATAAATCATTCTCTCTACTGTTATTCTGAAATGTCACATTCTTAAAATGAGGTGGTGATCCTAACTGACCTAAGACAGGGAATTTTTACTAGGATTAAATATCAGGAATTGTGAAACACTGAGTTTAAATGTATTTGGCTAAGGTGTATGTCAACTTCCGACTTCAACTGTATGTGGCAGTAGAGTATGGGCCTGAGGGCACACACTTAATGTGTTGTGAAATCTTTTGTGAATGTATTGTCATGTTTTAAAATGAGCTCAGGTCTTAATTTTCCTAGACCCCAAGAAGAGTAGCAGCTGCCTTGGCAGCAGCTTCTGGGGATCCATAATGAATAGAAATACGAAAGGTTCTGATTAGGCAGATGCGCCACCATATATTCCTTCTAATCATCTCTGATAAAGTGAATTTTTAAATTGACTCAATTCATTATTTTATGTGACTGTAAACAAAGCCATAATAATCCATTCAACTGTATTGTCTGTGGTAACAGAAGGCTTGGCCCCTAAACATGGATCATTTTCTGAACAAACAAGGTTTAAAACCCCTTAACATCCAGTCAATACAGTTACGTGGACTGGTAGCTATTTTCATGGCTTAATTCAGGCTGTTGTGATGTATGGGCTTTCGAGCTTACTAGTAGGCTAATGCCTTTATTATTAATTAATGGCATAAGCGTTTATGACAGTGAGATTCAACTTACTACATCAACCAAAGGTCCATCTCTTCTGAGAAAGATTGTAAGACATTTCTGGAAAAAACATATTTCACATCATGACCAAGATAAATAGTGTGATGTTTAGGCTACTAAAATGGTTGAAACGCCCCAAACTGTGCCTTCCCTTCAGATAGATGTGGCAGTAGTAACTGATGGATGTGGTAGCAGGTGGGCGATGGGGGTAGTCACTTGGTGAATGTTTACTGCATCGTTTAGTCTGTTCCACTTTCACATCAACACATTCTGGTCAGGTGTGCACTGACCTGTTACTCTATCTAAGTATCACTCCTGCACACCTCACACCTGGGCACCAGCGGGAGGGTTCTCAGAGTTGTTGAATAGACACTGTGATCTATTATACATTATAAACAAGGTGGTTTGAGCCCTGAATGCTGATTGGCTGACAGCCGTGGTATATCAGACCGTATACCATTGGTATGACAAAACAGTTATTTTTACTGCTCTAATCACGTTGTTAACAAGTTTATATAGCAATAAAGCACCTTGGGGGTTTTGTGGTATATTGCCAATATACCATGGCTAAGGGCTGTATCCAGGCACTCCGTGTTGCGTCGTGCTTAAGAATAGACTGTAACCGTGGTATATTGGCAATATAGCTTAAGTATGTAGCTATAATCATATTGCATGTGTTATGTCTGGTCACAATCACAAAATAATTTCACTGTATCTCAACAAAATTTCCTTTCGGGTAATGTTATTTAGGATTGCATAAATTCTATGACAACTACATTTTAAATTGCGTGCTTTTCCAAGTAATATAACAGCTGGCTCAACAGGCAGGCACACTACTTCACTAATCACAGGGTTTTATTATTTCGTTTTTTGTTTTCTGTGTATTTAATTAAGAAAGGGTGATATGAACACAATCTAATATTTATGTCAGCGGCATTCCCGCTGTAAACCATTACTTTATCATCATGTAAATACAGGTAGCCTCTTAGCCGCAATGAAAATGCCCTTGACATGGAAAACACCCCATTTCATGTCCTCTCTTTAGATACGATTTTCCACCATGTTTGTTTACTTTGTTTGTCTTTGTGTCTCACTGAGCAAAGCTTTCCAAATAGTGCCATAATCAGATAAATGTCCTATTAATATGTTAAACACTTCAATATTGATCCTAGCCACAAGGTAGTTTAGACACACATTGGAAGATTACGAGGCAGCCATAATAGCACATGTTGTGCTATCTTTGATGTTTATCGATTAGATAGTGTAGAAAACTAATGTGCATGTCATAAGATGTTCATAATGTTATACCCTTTTAGAATGAATGAGTACAGGAGATTTAACAAAAATACGGGTTATGATATGGTTATTATATTTTCTGAGAGGCACTCTAAGAGACATCCGAGAATGAATAATGCATTTACAAGAAGAGATATTTCAAGATTTGGAATCATCACGTTTTTTCTATTACTGTCTACTTAACATTTGTTACACCATGTTAATTGTACTGTAAGTGTAACCGAACTTGGGTCACTTGAACAATTTAAAATGACTACGTATCATGTTAATGTAGTTCAGCGAATATATGCTACTTAATAAACTAATTGAAATGTGCCAATGAGGAAGATTGAGGGCTCTATTCAATCAGATCTGCTTTAGCCTATATCCACATAGGGGTTGTTATGGTGGTGTGGAACTGCATTAGATCTGTCAAATCCACAAGCGGCTGCTTGCACTATACTTAAGCGGATATTACCATTGGCTGCACTGAGTCGCATTAAGAGAAACCCCATGCAGCCTTGTTTACAGTTTGAACACTGGAATTGTGAGATGTAATCTACACCTTGATTAGGCTGATAGAAATCTTCATTCATTATTTTAATGATTTTCAATTTGAAAAATCATTATTTCAGTATAGCCTACACTTTCCCGTTCTGAACTTCTGCTGGTGTCGGCTATCGCCGGTTAACACTGATTGAATCTAGGCCTGAGTATGTAAATCATCTAATAGTGTATATTGCTAAAAAATAACCCCAAACCCCTTATTTTAGAGTTTAAGAATGTTTTAATTGATAACACTAGAACCACAGAAGCCCACTGCCGTTTGATTTTATAATTAAAATAGATCTGCCATTTTGAAATGCTCCTTCCCTGAGTTTTCCTAAATATTCATTTTTTTAATTGCTCAGTTGTCAGAATCACAAACAGAAAATGATCTTGTGGCTGTTTACCAGTTTTTTTCACACCTATTACTACCTTAAGGGGCCAAGAGAATTGGTGCCCAGGTGCTAATGTGTCTCTCTTCTCACTGAATGAATGATGTAAATGGGCAATAGAAAATGATTATTGTGCACATGACTTATATAATTAATCATTAACATTTGTGCTATGCACTATTTATCAAATGTTTAAGGCAAATAATTTGACCGCACACCTTGTGGGTTGATATTATTCTCTTTTACTGGACTTTGGTAATAATCAAATCACTGAACAAAAATATAAATGCACCTAGCAGGTGTAGCATATCAAGAAGCTGATTAAACAGCATGATCATTACACAGGTGCACCTTGTGCTGGGGACAATAAAAGGCCGCTCAAAAATGAGCATTTCTTTCACACAACACAATGCCACAGATGTATGAATTTATGAGGGAGAGTGCAATTGGCATGCTTACTGCAGGAATGTCCACCAGAGCTGTTACCAGATCATTTTTTGATATTTTTTTTTTTTTTACCCCTTTTTCACCCCAATTTCGTGGTAACCAATTGGTAGTTACAGTCTTGTCCCATCGCTGCAACTCCCGTACGGACTCGGGAGAGGCAAAGATTGAGAGCCGTGCGTCCTCCGAAAGACAACCCAGCCGTAAGCTATGGACAACAAACACAATTGCATTATAATGATGGCAATTTGAATGCACAGAGATATAGTGACGAGATCCTGAGGCCCATTGTCGTGCCATTCATCCGCCGCCATCACCTTAGCATAGGCTAAAGGGGACACCAGACAGCATTTTCTAGCGGGTACTTATATGCTGAGAAGCCCAGCAGTTCTAGTGTTAAATGGACCTAACTTTCCCAACTGTTGAGAGGCTCTGCTCAACAATTTATTATATTTAGCTCTCACTGTAAACAGAGAGCGCTCTCTAAAATTCATGTTAAGGACCAAGGACACCTTGGATTCAGCACCTTCATTGTTTATTAACTCCAAGATCGACCACTGGCATACAGTAGATATTAGCGCGCCCCCTGTCTTGCAGTAACACAGAACAATGCAGTCATCCCATTTGCTATGCTCTTAGAGCCCCTCAGAGACAAACAGTCTCTAGCTCTTAACTTGGAAACAAACCTGGCCGTTTTGTCTTTGAAGTCCTGTTAAGAGACAGTCAGGGCTGGTGTGTTATGAACCACTGATATATACAACCTCACTGCAAGGCTTAAGCAGGGCTTAGAGGCAGCCTCACTTTGAATAAATCAAAATAGTTTGTCAGGCCTTTGAACCAAGCAATACAAATTTCTCACATATAAGTGTTTTAGTTTTCTACATAGTGACCACCCTGAGGATGTCCTTTGTAAACATGAGGAGAGGGAGAAAGACCAAATATGGCTAATAGATCATATTTCCCTCTACAGAGGCTTATAGTAGAGAACGACAGGCTTTTAAAGTCCTCCACTGAAAGGCTGTGGAGACATAATCGCTCTTTCATCTCCCACAAATGCTAGGATGCTGGATGTTTTCCAATGACTCTTGACTTTTAGCGAATACCAATGAAGCCGTCCTCTCCCAGCCTATCCCAGGCAAAGGTCGTTTGAGTTAAGTACACTAACTCTATAATAGCCTACTCTTTTCCATGCCAAAGCTGCAGAGCAAAACAAGTTGACCGTTGATGCTGTTATTTTCTGTTTGATTTGAATGGACATCAATATGTGATTTTAGGGGGCCTCCCGGGTGGCGCAGTGGTCTAGGGCACTGCATCGCAGTGCTAACTGCGCCACCAGAGTCTCTGGGTTCGCGCCCAGGCTCTGTCGCAGCCGGCCGCGACCGGGAGGTCCGTGGGGCGACGCACAATTGGGCTAGCGTCGTCCGGGTTAGGGAGGGTTTGGCCGGTAGGGATATCCTTGTCTCATCGCGCTCCAGCGACTCCTGTGGCGGGCCGGGCGCAGTGCGCGCTAACCAAGGGGGCCAGGTACACGGTGTTTCCTCCGACACATTGGTGCGGCTGGCTTCCGGGTTGGAGGCGCGCTGTGTTAAGAAGCAGTGCGGCTTGGTTGGGRTGTGCTTCGGAGGACGCATGGCTTTCGACCTTCGTCTCTCCCGAGCCCGTACGGGAGTTGTAGCGATGAGACAAGATAGTAATTACTAGCGATTGGATACCACAAAAAAGGGGGGAGAAAATGGGATAAAATTTAAAAAAAAAAAAAATTAAAAAAAATATGTGATTTTAAATAACATAGTGGCAAAATGTGAATACAAGGTCAAATCTTGTTAGATGAACACTTTTCATGCATGGCTCAGAATTCCCAGCGTTTTCTTCTTAGCATTTAGACTGGTTATTTGATGGTTCCCATCACTCATATGTGGGTACCCACATTAACTAATTTGAACTTCCTGGTCTCCAGCAAAGTCATCAACTTCAAAGGGGTACGTTTGCAATGCTTTCTCATTAAAAGCAGCAATAGATTCTTTATAAAACCCAAACCAAAAAGATTTTCACTAAATGTAATCCATAGAATAGTCATTTTAAGGAAGGATTGTTGACATTTGTATCTAAAGGCATAATTGAGAAATAAAACGTTTGGCCTACCCAGGCCTCTTTTAGGACTCCATGTCACGCCCTGACTTTAGAGATCCTTTTAATTCTCTATTTGGTTAAGTCAGGGTGTGACTAGGGTGGGCAATCTATGTTTTCTATTTCTTTGTTGGCCGAGTATGGTTCCCAATCAGAGGCAGCTGTCTATCGCTGTCTCTGATTGGGGATCATACTTAGGCAGCCTTTTTCCACCTGTAGTTTGTGGGATCTTGTTTTTGGTACTGTGCTGTTTAGCCCTACTAGACGTTACGTTTCCTTTTGTATTTGTTGTTAATTCGGTGTTCATAAATTAAAATGTACGCCTACCACGCTGCACCTTGGTCCGATCCTTCCATCGACGAACGTAACACTCCATAACATTTGTGTCATATGAAAATGTACTGCTTGCTCTGTAATGTGAGTAAAATGTAGATTTCAATAACATTTGTTTACATGAATTTATGAATATTGAAATATATTAAAATGAATAATGAAAATATATACACTACCGTTCAAAAGTTTGGGTCACTTAGAAATGTCCTATTTTATTAAAGAAAAGCAGATTTTTTGTCCATTAACTTCTCTAGGGTAGGGGGCAGCATTCGGAATTTTGGATGAAAAGCATTCCCAAATTAAACTGCTTGCTTCTCGGGCCCAGAAGATATGATATGCATATAACTAGATCTGGATAGAAAACACTCTAAAGTTTTTAAAACTGTTAAAATAGTGTCTGTGAGTATAACAGAACTGATTTGGCAGGCGAAAACCTGAGAAATCCATTCAGGAAGTAGTATTTTGTTTGGTTTTGTAGTTTTCTATTCAATGCCATTACAGTTTCCATTGACGTAGGACTCAAATTGCAGTTCCTGTGCCTTTCACTAGATGTCAACAGTCTTTAGAAATTGTTTCAGGTTTGTATTCTGAAAAAAAAGGGAATAAGAGCAGTCTGAATGAGTGGACCTGCCGTGTCAGATATTTTTCATGCGCGCGACCAGAGAGAGTGCCTTTCTTGTTTACCTTTTATATTGACGACGTTATTGTCCGGTTGAGATATTATCGATTATTTAGGCTAATAACAACCTGAGGATTGAATATAAACATTGTTCGTCATGTTTCTATGAACTTTACGGATACAATTTGGATTTTTTTATCTGCCTGTTTTGACTGCGTTTGAGCCTGTGGATTACTAAAGAAAACGCGAACAAAACTGTGGTTTTTGGATATAAAGAGACTTTATCGAACAAAAGGAACATTTATTGAGTAAATTAATGTCTTCTGAGTGCACCCATATGAAGATCATCAAAGGTAAGGGATTCATTTTATTTCTATTTCTGACTTGTGTAACTCTTCTACTTGGCTGGTTACTGTTTGTAATGATTTGTCTGCTAGGCTATGTTCTCAAATAATCGTAAGGTATGCTTTCGCCGTAAAGCATTTTTAAAATCTGACACCGTGGTTGGATTCACAAGATGGTAATCTTTAAACCTATGTAAAATATGTTTTGTTTTCTGAATATTTGAATTTGGCGCTAACGTCTCACGTACCCTAGAGAGGTTAAAATAACAAACAGATCAGAAATACAGTGTAGACATTGTAAATGACTATTGTAGCTGGAAACAGCAGATTTTTTATGCAATATCTACATAGGTGTACAGAGGCCCATTATCAGCAACCATCACTCCTGTGTTCCAACGACACGTTGTGTTAGCTAATCCAAGTGTATCATTTTAAAAGGTTAATTGATCATTAGAAAACCCTTTTGCAATTATTTTAGCACAGCTGAAAACTGTTGTGCTTATTAAAGAATAAATAAAACTGTCCTTTAGACTAGTTGAGTATCTGGAGCATCATCATTTGTGGGTTCGATTATAGGCTCAAAATCGCCAGAAACAAAGAACTTTCTTCTGAAACTCGTCAGTCTATTCTTGTTCTGAGAAATGAAGGCTATTCCATGCGAGATATTGCCAAGAAACTAAAGATCTCGTACAACGCTGTGTAATACTCCCTTCACAGTACAGCGCAAACTGTCACTAACCAGTATAGAAAGAGGGGTGGGAGGCCCCGGTGCACAACTGAGCAAGAGAACAAGTACATTATAATGTCTAGTTTGAGAATCAGACACCTCACAAGTCCTCAACAGGTGTCACGCCCTGACCATAGAGAGCCCTCGGGGTTCTCTATGGTGTAATAGGTCAGGGCGTGACTAGGGGGGTTTCTAGGTATTATATGTATATGTTGGTGTGTGTGTGTATGGTTCCCAATTGGAGGCAGCTGATAATCGTTACCTCTAATTGGGGATCATACTTAGTGTGTCCTTTTTCCCAACTGCTATGTGGGATATTGTTTTGTATGAGTGCCTATGTGTGCTACGTATTTTACGATCGTTATATTTTTGTTGTTTTGGAAGTTTCACTATCATTAAAATGTGGAACTCTATTTATGCTGCGCCTTGGTCTAATTATTCATACGACCGTTGTGACAACAGGCTGCTTCAATAAATAGTACCCGCAAAACACCAGTCTCAACGTCAACAGCGAAGAGGCGAATCTGGGATGCTGGCCTTCGAGGCAGAATTCTTCTGTCCAGTGTCTGTGTTCTTTTAATTTGCCAGTCTGAGATATGGCTTTTTCTTTGCAACTCTGCTGTGACGTGAGGAGGATCTGTGTCTGCACCATGTGTGGATGACACTCAACTACTTTCTCCTTCCATCCTTCTGACACCCAGGTGGCAACACGCAGATATCTCCGCTTGGATGTCGGTCCACCACCTCAAACTCAACCTTGACAAGACATAGCTACTCTTCTGGAGACCTTTCCATCATGGATGAAAACTCCACCATGTCACTGGGACGCTGGAGAAGTGTGCTCTTCACGAATGAATCCCGGTTTCAACTGTACCGGGCAGATGGCAGACAGTGTTTAAGGTGTTGTGTGGGTGATTAGTTTGCTGATGTTAACGTTGTGAACAGAGTGCCCTGTGGTATGGGCAGGCATAAGCTTCAGACAACAAACAAAATTGCATTTTAGCAATCCTGAGGCCCATCCTGAGGCCCATTGTCGTGCCATTTATGCACTGCCATCACCTCATGTTGCAGCATGATAATGCACAGCCCCATGTCGCAAGGATTTGTTAACAATTCCTGGAAGCTGAAAATGTCCCAGTTCCTCCAAGGCCTGCATACTCACTAGACATGTCAGTATGTCTTTGGGCTCCCGAGAGGCACAGCTGTCTAAGGAACTGCATCTCAGTGTAAGAGGCAACACTATAGTACCTGGTTCGAATCCAGGCTGCATCACATCTGGCTGTGATTGGGAGTCCCATAGGGCGGCGCACAATTGGCACAGCGTCGTCCGGGTTTGTTGGAGGAGGCCGTCATTGTAAATAAGAATCTGTTTTTAACTGACGTGCCTAGTTAAGTCAAGTTTAAAAACATATATACAGTTGAAGTCGGAAGGTCACATACACTTAGGTTGGAGTCATTAAAACTCGTTTTTCAAACCACTCCACAAATGTCTTGTTAACTAACTAAAGTTTTGGCAAGTCGGTTAGGACATCTACTTTGTGCATGACACAAGCAATTTTTCCAGCAATTGTTTACAGACAGATTATTTCACTTATACATCGCTGTATCTAAATTCCAGTGGGTCAGAAGTTCACATACACTAAGTTGACTGTGCCTTTAAGCAGCTTGGCAAATTCCAGAAAATTATATCATGGCTTTAGAAGCTTCTGTTTGGCTAACTGACATAATTTGAGTCAATTGGAGGTGTACCTGTGGATTATTTTTCAAGGCCTACCTTCAAACTCAGTGCCTCTTTGCTTGACATCATGAGAAAATCAATAGAAATCCGCCAAGACCACGTTCATCTGTACAAACAATAGTACGCAAGTATAAACACCATGAGACCATGCAGCCGTCATACCGCTCAGAAAGGAGATGTGTTCTGTCTCCTAGAACTGAACGTACTTTGCTGTGAAAGTGCAAATCAATCCCAGAACAACAGCAAAGGACCATGTGAAGATGCTGGAAGAAACAGGTACAAAAGTATCTATATCCACAGTAAAACGAGTCCTATATCGACATAACCTGAAAGGCCGCTCAGCAAGGAAGAAGCCACTGTTCCTAAACCGCCATAAAAAAGCCAGACTACAGTTTGCAACTGCACATGAGGACAAAGATCGTACTTTTTGGAGAAATGTCCTCTGGTCTGATGAAACAAAAATAGAACTGTTTGGCCATAATGACCAGTGTTATCTTTGGAGGAGAAAGGGGGAGGCTTGCAAGACAAAGTCCACAATGCCAACCGTGAAGCACGGGGGTGGCAGCAACATGTTGTGGGGATGCTTTGCTGCAGGAGAGACTGGTGCAATTAACAAAATAGATGGCATTATGAGGAACGAAAATTATGTGGCTGGAAAATTATGTGGATATATTGAAGCAACATCTCAAGACATCAGTCAGGAAGTTAAAGCTTGGTCTTCAATGGGTCTTCCAAATGGACAATGACCCCAAGAATACTTCCAAAGTTGTGGCAAAATGGCAAAGGACAACAAAGTCAAGGTATTGGAAAGGCCATCACAAAGCCCTGACATCAATCCTATAGAAAATTTGTGGGCAGAACTGAAAAATTGTGTGCGAGCAAGGAGGCCTACAAACCTGACTTAATTACACCAGCTCTGTCAGGAGGAATGGGCAGATTCATCCAACTTATTGTGGGAAGCTTGTGGAAGGCTTCCCGAAGCATTTGACCCAAGGTAAACAATTTAAAGGCAATGCTACCGAATACTAATTGAGTGTACATAAACTTCTGACCCACTGGGAATGTGTTGAAAGAAATAAAAGCTGAAATAAATCATTCTCTACTGCTATTATTCTGACATTTCACATTCTTAAAATAAAGTGGTGATCCTAACTGACCAAAGACAGGGAATTTTTTCTAGGGTTAAATGTCAGGAATTGTGAAAAACGTAGTTTAAATGTATTTGGCTAAGGTGTACGTAAACTTCCGACTTCAACTGTATATAGACAGTGGGGAGAACAAGTATTTGATACACTGCCGATTATGCAGGTTTTCCTACTTACAAAGCATGTAGAGGTCTGTAATTTTTATCATAGGTACACTTCAACTGTGAGAGACGGAATCTAAAACAAAAATCCAGAAAATCACATTGTATGATTTTTAAGTAATTAATTTTCATTTTATCAAATACTTGTTCTCCCCACTGTATATACATTTTAATATATATATATATATATATATATATTTAAAAATAAAAATAAATTCCCGCATTGAGCATTTTTGGGTGCTCTCGATCGACGTGTGCGACAGCTTGTTCCAGTTCCTGGCAATATCCAGCAACTTCGCGCAGCCATTGAAGAGGAGAGGGACAACATTCCACAGGCTACAATCAGCCTGATCAACTATATACGAAGGACAGGTGTCGTGCTGCATGAGGCAAATGGTGGTCATACCAGATACTGACTGGTTTTCTGATCCACGTCCTTACTTTTTTTTTTTAAAAGGTATCTGTGACCAACAGATGCATATGTGAAATCCATAGATTAGGGCATAATGAATGTATTTCAATTGGCTGATTTCCTTATATGAAATTTAACTCAGTAAATTCTTTGAAATTGTTGCATGCTGCGTTTAGATTTTTGCTCAGTGTTCAGCTATTTTGGACTGATCAATGTAGATATTTTCAAATACATGCAACTAAAAAGTTTTGACGTGAAATCTTTTGGATCAAACTTTAGGGAATCCTATTTTAATCAGAAAATGATACTCATATGATACTTATGGAGCATTTGGAAAGTATTCAGACCCCTTGACTTTTCCACATTTTGTTACGTCACAGACTCATTCTAAAATGTATTTGTCACGCCCTAATCTGTTTCACCTGTCCTTGTTTTGCCAAGTCAACCAGCGTTTTTCCTAGCTCCTTTTTTCCCAGTCTCTGTTTTTCCTAGCCCTCCTGGTTTGACCCTTGCCTGTCCTGACGCCGAACCCGCCTGCCTGACCACTGTTCTGCCTGTTCTGACCTCGAGCCTGCCTATCGCCTGGTACTGTTTGGACTCTGACCTGTTTGATGAACTCTCGCCTGTCCCCGACCTGCCTTTTGCCTACCCCTTTTGTTATAATAAATATCGGAGCTCAAGCATCTGCCTCCGGGTCTCGCCTTGTGCCTTTATAGCATTAAATGTTTTTTTCCCCTTCATCAATCTACAGACAATACCGGAAATATCACATTTATATAAGTTTTCAGACCCTTTACTCAGTACTTTGTTGAAGCACCTTGGCAGCGATTACTGCCTTGAGTCTTCATGAGTATGACGCAACAAGCTTGGCACACCTATATTTGGTTTGTTTCTCCCATTCATCTCTACAGATTCTCTCAAGCTCTGTCAGGTTGGATGGGGAGCATTGCTGCACAGCTATTTTCAGGTCTCTCCAGAGATGTTCGATCACTTTCAAATCCATGCTCTGGCTGGGTCACTAAAGGACATTCAGAGACTTGTCCCGAAGCCACTCCTGTGTTGTCTTGGGTGTGGGCTTAGGGTCGTTGTCCTGTTGGACCTTTGCCCAGTCTGATGTCCTGAGCGCTCTGGAGAAGGAATTCATCAAGGATCTCTCTGTACTTTGCTCCGTTCATCTTTCCCTAAATCCTGACTAGTCTTCCAGTCCCTGATGCTGACAAACATCCCCTGCCAACACCATGCTTCACCGTGGGGATTGTACCAGGTTTCCTCCAGACGTGATGCTTGGCATTCAGGCCAAATAATTAAATCTTGGTTTCATCAAACCAGATAATCTTGAGTCCTTTATGTGCCTTTTGGCAAACTCCAAGCTGGCTGTTATGTGCCTTTTACTGAGGAGTGGCTTCCGTCTAGCCACTCTACCATAAAGGCGTGATTGGTGGAGTGCTGCAGAGATTGTTGTCCTTCTGGAAGGTTCTCCTATCTCCATAGAGGAACTCTGGAGCTCTGTCAGAGTGACCATCGGATTTTTAGTCACCTCCCTGACCAAGGCCCTTCTCCCTGATTGCTCGGTTTGGCAGGGTGGCCAGCCATAGGAATAGTCTTGGTGGTTCCAAAATTCTTCCATTGAAGAATGATGGAGGCCACTGTGTTCTTGGGCACCTTCAATGCTGCATACATTTTTTGATACCCTTCACCAGATCTGTGCCTTAACAAAATCCTGTCTCGGAGCTCTAAGGACAATTATTTCTCATGGCTTGTTTTTTGCACTTACGTGCACTGTCAACTGTGGGACCTCATATAGACAGGTGTGAGGCTTTCCAAATCATGTCCAATCAATTGAATTTACCACAGGTGGACTCCAAGTTGTAGAAACATCTCAAGGATGATCAATGGAAACAGGATGCACCTAAGCTCAATTTAGAGTCTCATAGCAAAGGGGCTGAAAACTTATGTAAATGAAATTTCTGTTTTTGCAAACATTTCTAAAAACCTGTTCGCTTTGTCATTGTGTGTAGATTGATTAGGAAAAAATTAAATTGTATCAATTTTAGAATAAGGTGTAACGTAACAAAATGTGGAAAAAAGGGAAAGGGTCTGAATACTTTCCGAATGCACCGAAAGATATACAAAACCTTGCAGAGAGCCTACTTAACTGACAATAATTATAAACTTAAAAAGAACTGATATTGGCACAAGATGGACGGAATGTTGGAACATAACTAACGAAATTACAGGTAACAAAAATGTACGCTTTCTCCAGCATAAATTAATGTGTAGCCTGTATTATAAAATAAACAAAATTCACAAATTCTACAGCACAACATGTCTTAAGTGTAAAACTGTTAATGACTCAAAAATCTTTGCCTTCTGGGAATACTTTAAAGTCCAAAAGTTATGGCCAGAGTTAGAAAGTTGGTTGTCAAAAGTATTACAATGTAAATGTACTTTTAATCCGTCTATCTGCTTATTTCAAGACATCATATGAGGGGGCAGTGAGATACCCAATGGATTGGACCATATTCTTCAATTATCTTGAAAAATATTTATACATCTTAAACACTGGAAATCAACCAATCTTGCATCCATAAGACATGCCGTGGTAATATCAGGTCAAACTTAAATAGAACACTTTCTAAATGTTCTTGAAATGTCCTGAGGATCTTCAAGACAAAGTCAAATGTATATTGTGTGAACATCGATGGAATATTATGTTAAGCCTAAAATAAATATGCTATGAAAGTCATAAAAACAAGTTCTTTGGAAATCGCGGAACATTGTGGGAATGTTATGCGCAACAGTTGTGAATATCGCAAGATTATTCTTGCAACCACCCAGACAACTTCCATAACTTAAATAAATGTTATAGGAATCTTTAAAGAACTTAGACCAGGTGTTCTGTCAACATTAAGGGAATGTCCTGTTCACCCTAAATTAAACCGTGCGTATTTTGTGTTTTGGGACATATCTCTTGTCATGTCCCCACAATGTTAACACAACCTAAAGAAATGTGTTTTCAAATAAATAAAACATCCACGTACAGAAGACAACATCACTCCTGCACAGACCCATGTGTTCTCACCCCTGTCGCCAGTGCCTGCACTAGTACTCTTCGCCACATGTCCTCAGATTGCACCGTTTTGTTCCTCTCCGTCGCCCATGCTCTTTCAATATTTACATAATGAAGCGTATGATTTTTTTCAGATCAGGAATGGCTGAAAAAGCGTAACATTAATCTAAAATTTACCCTAGAAATAGCACTGTTGGAAGATCTGAAGATACCTGGTCAGTCAATTACTAATATACTAATAGTCTTAGTAAAAGTATGTATCTGCAACTCGCAATAAGTCGATTCGATTAGTTAGACTCATTGTACATCACAGAAAGAGTGTGGTTAGCAGAGATAGGTGGGATAGTCTGAGGGAAACTGAGGGTTGGGATGTGGAACTGGAGACAAGTGGAGTTGCTCGGCGGGGGATAGAATGACGGTCAAAGATTAAAGTCAAAATAAACAAACAAAAAAGTACGACGGCAACCCAGCCTCCCTACAAGCTATGGGTATTGATCATATTCCGGCCTCTATTAGAAAAGGGGGCCGTCTTAAACAGTTAAACCAAAGGGAATGTTTTTGGATTTACAAACTACAGGCCACTAAATACCCTGGTTTAAATGAAGATATGGATTTCTCACCCTTCCATTTTGCTCAATTGCCCTCAGCTATGTTTAGACTGTTGTAGTTCATGTTATGCTGTGTTCTAGTGTACTATGGAATAAATTGCTTTCTTATTCTTGACACTTCTCCCAGTCATATTTAAGGTTAGAACTACCTTTCTAAGTGTCCTGATACTTCTAGCTTGGAGTTGTATTTTTATGATAACCTAGCTACAGTATTTCACCTTTTAATGT
This sequence comes from Salvelinus sp. IW2-2015, assembly GCF_002910315.2. NCBI lineage: Eukaryota > Metazoa > Chordata > Actinopteri > Salmoniformes > Salmonidae > Salvelinus > Salvelinus sp. IW2-2015. Next base: position 9,630,082 of record NC_036849.1, on the reverse strand, counting down.
GTATAGTATTGCTTACTAGGTGTGTCTAATCAATTTTGTAACCACTCCCTCTTACAATTAGGGCTAATTGGAAAAGCTGTTCAAAAGAGGACATTGTATAATTTTTTTTTGTACTCCCTGACGAAGGCCATGCAGCCGAAACGCGTCGGTTTAAAAAAAACGTTGTTTCTATTGAACATGCCATACTAATAAAGGAATTTTTATTAATTATATGAAGAGTGCCTTGGTCCTCCTTTTGAAAACAAAAAAGTATGTTTGAATGACACTGAAGGGCAACACTGTCTCATACGATACCTGTTTGCCGGAGGCTGATGCCGCGCAGGTGCTTGTATGCGTGTACACATGCATATACACACACTAGCATTCAAACGTACACATGTACAGACACACGGACATACACATGTAAATAGTGCTACACATGCACTGAAACATGTACAGTTGGCCTTGCTGTTTTTTTGTTGTCTTTAATATACACTGCTCAAAAAAATAAAGGGAACACTAAAATAACACATCCTAGATCTGAATGAATGAAATATTCTTATTAAATACTTTTTTCTTTACATAGTTGAATGTGCTGACAACAAAATCACACAAAAATTATCAATGGAAATCAAATTTATCAACCCATGGAGGTCTGGATTTGGAGTCACACTCAAAATTAAAGTGGAAAACCACACTATCAGGATGATCCAACTTTGATGTAATGTCCTTAAAACAAGTCAAAATGAGGCTCAGTAGTGTGTGTGGCCTCCACGTGCCTGTATGACCTCCCTACAACGCCTGGGCATGCTCCTGATGAGTGGCGGATGGTCTCCTGAGGGATCTCCTCCAGACCTGGACTAAAGCATCTGCCAACTCCTGGACAGTCTGTGTGCAACGTGGCTTGGTGGATGGACAAGACATGATGTCCCAGATGTGCCTCAATTGGATTCAGGTTCTGGGGAACGGGCGGGCCAGTCCATAGCATCAATGCCTTCCTCTTGCAGGAACTGCTGACACACTCCAGCCACATGAGGTCTAGCATTGGCTTGCATTAGGAGGAACCCAGGGCCAACCGCACCAGCATATGGTCTCACAAGGGGTCTGAGGATCTCATCTCGGTACCTAATGGCAGTCAGGCTACCTCTGGCGAAGCACATGGAGGGCTGTGCGGCCCCCCAAAGAAATGCCACCCCACACCATGACTGACCCACCGCCAAACCGGTTCATGCTGGAGGATGTTGCAGGCAGCAGAAACGTTCTCCACGGCCGTCTCCAGACTCTGTCACATATGCCATGTGCTCAGTGTGAACCTGCTTTCATCTGTGAAGAGCACAGGGCGCCAGTGGCGAATTTGCCAATCTTGGTGTCTCTGGCAAATGCCAAACGTCCTGCACGGTGTTGGGCTGTAAAGCACAACCCCCACCTGTGGACGCGGGCCCTCATACCACCCTCATGGAGTCTGTTTCTGACCGTTGAGCAGACACATGCACATTTGTGTCCTGCTGGAGGTCATTTTGCAGGCGTCTGGCAGTGCTCCACCTGCTCCTCCTTGCACAAAGGCGGAGGTAGCGCGTCCTGCTGCTGGGTTATTGCCCTCCTACAGCCTCCCTCCACGTCTCCTGATGTACTGGCCTGTCTCCTGGTAGCGCCTCCATGCTTGGACCACTACGCTGACAGACACAGCAAACCTTCTTGCCACAGCTCGCATTGATGTGCCATCCTGGATGAGCTGCACTACCTGAGCCACTTGTGTGGGTTGTAGACTCCGTCTCATGCTACCACTAGAGTGAAAGCACCGCCAGCATTCAAAAGTGACCAAAACATCAGCCAGGAAGCATAGGAACTGAGAAGTGGTCTGTGGTCACCACCTTCAGAAACCACTCCTTTATTGGGGGTGTCTTGCTAATTGGCTATAATTTCCACCTTTTGTCTATTCCATTTGCACAACAGCATGTGAAATGTATTGTCAATCAGTGTTGCTTCCTAAGTGGACAGTTTGATTTCACAGAAGTGTGATTGACTTGGAGTTACATTGTGTTGTTTAAGTGTTCCCTTTATTTTTTTGAACCGTGTATTTTATTCTTGTATTGTTGTTTTGGAGGGAGAGGTTTTGTTTTTTGTTTTTTGTTTTTTTTCGGGGGGGGGGGGCAGCTCTCTGGGAACTTTGGGGGGATTTTGTATGATTGTTGGCCTGGCGGTTGGGAGCTCGGGCCGGTGGCCAATGGTTCCGGTCCCCATTTTAACTTGGTGGGATATCTGTCGACGTGTCCTTAAGCGGCGAGCTTGACTCTGGTTACTCCTGTAGGTCGCTCTGGACGGGAGACTGCTAGATGACTGAATGTAATGTAAATGTTAATTGGCTTCACTGCAGGTAGATTGTATGTTTACATTTTTTATTAAGACACTGGTAACTGGGTTATTCACCATCACTTCACCCATGCTCCTACAGTTGAAGTCGGAAGTTTACATACACCTTAGCCATGTTACGAATCCCGCCGAAGATGGTGCCTCTTCCCGTTCGGGCGGCACTCGGCGGTCGTCGTCTGCGGCCTACTAGCTGCCACCGATCCCCTTTTCTGTTTCATTTAGTTTTGTCTGATTTGTTGCACCTGTTTTGTGGGCTATTTAAACCCAGTTGGCCCGACGACTTTTGTGCGGGCTTGTTTTTCTGTTTGTGGTGTTCGTTATTTCTTGTGGTGTCTGTTCCAAGTAGATTTTGTCCTGTTTGTTTTGGACTGTTTCTTGACGCGCCCTCGTATGTATGGCGTAGCCGTCTCGCTGTATCTCTTTGGAATATTAAATCCACTTGCTTTTGAACTACCCTGCTCTCTGCGCCTGACTCCTTCATCACCACTCTTGGAACTGTGACAAGCCAAATACACTTAAACTCAGTTTTTCACAATTCCTGACATTTACTCCAAGTAAAAATTCCCTGTTTTAGGTCAGTTAGGATCGCCACTTTATTTAAGAATGTGAAATGCCCAGAATAACAGTTGAGAGAATGATTTATTTCAGCACATTCCCAGTGGGTCAGAAGTTTACATATACTCAATTAGTATTTGGTAGCATTGCCTTGAAATTGTTGAACTTGGGTCAAGTTCGGGCTACTCGGGTAGCCTTCCACAAGCTTCCAACAATAAGTTGGGTGAATTTTGGCCCATTCCTCCTGACAGAGCTGGTGTAGCTGAGTCAGGTTTGTAGGCCTCCTTGCTCGCACACGCTTTTTCAGTTCTGCCCAAAAATGTTCTATGAAATTCAGGTCAGGGCTTTGTGAAGGCCACTCCAGAACCTCGACTTTGTTGTCCTTAAGCCACAACTTTGGAAGTATGCTTGGGGTCATTGTCCATTTGGAAGACCCATTTGCGACCAAGCTTCAACTTCCTGACTGATGTCTTGAGATGTTGCTTCAATATATCCACATCATTTTCTTTCCTCATGTTGCGATCAATTTTGTGAAGTGCACCAGTCCCTCCTGCAGCAAAGAAACCCCACAACATGATGCTGCCACCCCCGTGCTTCATGGTTGGGATGGTGTTCTTCGGCTTGCAAACGTCCCCCTTTTTCCTCCAAACATAACGATGGTGATTATGGTCAAACAGTTCTATTTTTGTTTCATCAGACCAGAGTACATTTTTCCAAAAAGTACGTGCCCCATGTGCCGTTGCAAACCGTAGTCTGGCTTTTTTGGGGCGGTTTTGGAGCAGTGGCTTCTTCATTGCTGAGCGGCCTTTCAGGTTATGTTGATATAGGACTCGTTATACTGTGGATATAGATACTTTTGTACCTGTTTCCTCCAGCATCTCCACAAGGTCCTTTGCTGTTGTTCTGGGATTGATTTGCACTTTTCGCACCAAAATGTGTTAATCTCTGGGAGACAGGTTGCGTCTCCTTCCTGAGCGGTATGACGGCTGTGTGGTCCCATGGTGTTCATACTTACGTACTATTGTTTGTACAAATGAACGTGGTACCTTCAGGCGTTTGGAAATTGCTCCCAAGGATGAACCAGACTTTTGGCGGTCTACCATTTTTTTTCTGAGGTCTTGATGGATTTCTTTTGATTTTCCCATGATGTCAAGCAAAGAGCCACTGAATTTGAAGGTAGGCCTTGAAATACATCCACAGGTACACCTCCAATTGACTCAAATGATGTCAATTAGCCTATCAGAAGCTTCTAAAGCCATGACATCATTTTCTGGAATTTTCCAAGCTGTTTGAAGGCACAGTCAACTTAGTGTATGTTAACTTCTGACCCACTGGAATTGTGATACAGTGAATTATAAGTGAAATAATCTGTCTGTAAACAATTGTTGGAAAAATTACTTGTGTCATGTACAAAGTAGATGTCCTAACCGACTTGCCAAAACTAAGGTTTGTTTACAAGAAATTTGTGGAGTGGTTGAAAAATTAGTTTTGATGACTAAGTGTATGTGAACTTCCGACTTCAACTGTATATGCTGCGGACATCTGGGCCCATATTTACATGTATCCAAGACTATGAGTTCTCTTCTAGGATCACTTTTGCTCTTCAGATCATGAAAAATAAGACAGGGGGTACCATATCAAGCAACTCAAAGTATGAATTATATGTGTTAGGAACCTTTTAAATAAAATAAAAAACATGTTTTGGGAATGTTCTTGTAACATATGGTGAATGTTCTTTGCACCCTAAAAGAAACATTGTAAAATCTTACGCACAACTGGACAGTTTTTGTGGTTTTGAAAACATATTTTGTGATATCCCCACAATATTCCCACCAGTTGTTCTCACAATTTAATGAAACATTCTATGAACAGACAAAATTGTTCTGGGAAAGTTCTTGCAACATCAGGTGAATGTTTTATACAAACTTTGTATAATCATCAGCACGACTAGACAGTTTGTGTTATGGGACATTTTTCTGCAACCTAACAAATGTTTTGGGACATTTTCCAGACAATTTTGATTCGCTGGGAAAACATTACTGGTACATTGTGTTATTACAGTACTTGGAAACCTAATGAGAACTTTTGGGGAATGTCCTGTGGTGGTTACAGCATTTTAGTGAATGTTAGGAGAACATTCCAAGGATATTTCATACAACAATAACAAGAAAATTATTATCAAAAACCATTAGAATGATAACTTTGCTAAAACATTCAAACTTAGAATAAACCCTAACTTAGCTTATGTTCTGGGAATGTTCCTGGTGTAACGATCGTCGTAATGTGGAAGAGAGGGGGACCAAAGCGCAGCGTGGTAAGTGTTCATGTCTTTAATATAAATCCAAAAACTGAACACAGGAACAAAAACAATAAAGGATGATCAAACGAAACAGTACCGTGTGGCGACAAACACTGACACGGAAACAAACACCCACAAACCAAAAGTGAAACCCAGGCTACCTAAGTATGATTCTCAATCAGGGACGATTGACAGCTGCCTCTGAGAATCATACCAGGCCGAACACAAAACCCCAACATAGAAAAACACACATAGACGGCCCACCCCAACTCACGCCCTGACCATACTAAATAAAGACAAAACAAAGGAAATAAAGGTCAGAACGTGACACCTGGTTTGCTGGTTTTCCATCAAGAAAGATTTCAATTCAGGACTATATGCTCCTGGGTGGCACAGAGGTCTAAGGCACTGCATCTCAGTGCTTAAGACATCCCTACAGACCCTGGTTTGATCCCGGGCTGTGTCACAACTGGCCGTGATTGGGTGTCCCACAGGGAGGTGCACAATTGGCTCTGCTTGGTCCGGGTTATGGTTTGGCCGGGGTAGGCCATCATTGTAAATAACAATTTGTTCTTAACTGACTTGCCTAGTTAAATAAAGGTTAAATAAAAAAGTCAAAGCGATTCAACAAAGCCTCAGTGAATAGCACAGTATGTGGTTTGTAAACTGGTCAAATACAGCCGGCACACGGATGCAGGCGTGTTAATTTAAACAGAATCTCGTATCAGAATTCATAGAGCCTGTGGATATAAACTCAGCAAAAAAAGAAACGTCCCTTTTTCAAGACCCTGTCATTTATAGATTAATCGTAAAAATGCAAATAACTTCACAGATCTTCATTGTAAAGGGTTTAAACACTGTTTCCCATGCTTGTTCAATGAACCATAAACAATTAATGAACATGCACCTATGGAACGGTTGTTAAGACACTAACAGCCTGACGCGGGGTCTTAACGACCATTCCACAGGTGCATGTTCATTCATTGTTTATGGTTATTTTGTATTTTTACGAATGATCTTTGAAAGACAGGGTCCTGAAAAAGGGACGTTTCTTTTTTTGCTGAGTTTATATGTGACTACAGTACTATGAGCCTTCATCTCCTCTCACTGAGGCCTTTACTGAGAAAATCTGCAGAAACTCCTGTGGAAAGGGGTTAGTTCTGGCCCCATCAAAGCTCCATGTGTCCCTAGACAGAGGAGGGGCCATGCTTAATGTTAAACAGCACTTGGTTAAATATTCACGTGGCAGCCAGGCTATTTACAGGACCCCCAGAGTACAGCAAGACTCTCGGCAGTTGCATAACTTAAAAGGGTAATGATGTAAGTAAGCATTTCACTGTTAGTCTCCAACGTGTTGTTTACGAAGCATATGAAAAATACATTTGATGTAATGTGTGAAGATATCCAAGTAAATAATGACAATCAACCGAGGACTATGCCACTCTCCTGTTTATTGATGATGAGCTACACTGTACTGTACATATACTGTACATTATTTAAAAAATATATTTTATTTTTTATAGCACTGGCAAATGTAGGTACTGTACATGAATACCATGTTATAAATATTCTTCCTTTTCTGGACTGTCTCTGCTGTGTGCCATATTCATGTTGACAGAGCATTGTAAATGTGCTAGTTTTTGTCAATGCAGGGTGCTAGGAGGTAATATTTTGTTTACACACTTCAGATGGGCAAAATACATTATGGAGCATTATTCACTATGCTTGGGTGGACCCTGTCCCTCAATATTTTCTTCAAACTGACAGTGGCAATGGTCTTGCCTCAATAAAACTCTTCAACTGCAAGGAAAACTGTGGAAGATCTGAGAAATGTTGTCCATGTGGAGATATTTTTATTTATAAACTTCTCTGTGTCCGCACTCAACATTTTTGGCCTAATGGACAAAGGCTGCCAGTACAAGGTGCTTAAGGAGAGAGTGAGAGAGAAAGACTGCAGCACCAGACTAGTATATTACACGAGAGAGAGAGAGAGAGAGAGAGAGAGAGAGATTTTATAAAACCTTTATTTTATACTCAAGTGTTAACATAAATAATGACACAGTGCCTTTTCAGAAATGAAACAACAAATGTAATTCCTAAACAAAAATAAATACATAACATATACATTCAACTTATTTCATCAGCAAAAAATTATTTCCCCTCCTCTACAAAACAAAGCGCTCCTTCGTAGGCCCACTTCTCCTCAAACATTGAGAATTCTTTTACAGCTGAGAAGAAACTCAAAATCTACTTTTATTCTTGCTTTCACTAATCCTTTAAAACACATCTTACATCCTGCCCATATCCCGTTTTATCTTATGTTTCCTACTCAGAAAAATTGCATCTTAGCTTGTCCCAAAATAAATTTAACATTTGACATTTTCTTTTCTGTTGCTTACTATATCGAAACCCCAAAATAAAAAACAGTGTTATTGAAAAACTCCCCTACAGCTTTAAACAAAGATTCCAGCATTTCCAATAGAGGTTTTATCCTCTCACACTCCATAACAGTGAAAAATGGTTTTCTTTATATTACAAAGGACATCCATCTCTAACATCTGAGTTAATAACAGATACAAAAGCATTAACTGCAATGATGCCATGTAAAACCCTCCATTGCATATCACCAGTACCCTTTTGTAACGGTGGTTGTACAGTGCTCTCCATTCTGGCTTTACCTTGTCATCAATGCCCAATTTTACCCTCCATGGAGTGTCTTTTTATTTTTAATTTATCTTTATTCAACACCTTACACACCCCTATACAAGTCCTTCCCATTCACCTCATCCAAACCCACCTCCTCCCCCTCTCAAATCCAGCAATAACGCCTTTCTTTCTGACTCTGGGATATTTGGTGTAATCCCTAGTCTTGGAAATGAGACGTCTTCATCTTGTATATTCTTCTTGTGCGTACTAAGCATACCCCACTCTTCCGTTGACAGAGCCTTCCTGCAGCTCCCAGCATTTGTCGACAATCCTTTCCGACCTCATCCCCAAATGTTCAGCCACCCTTCTTCATCACCATTAAGGCGGGCCAGCCATGGCCATTAACTGTTTAAAGGTGATGATTTTGCCCTTCACCAGACATCTGGAGAAATGTGGAACAGCTGCAGTTGTACAATCCAGTCTTGCCCCATACACCAGGGTTCCTCCAACAGCCAATGCACTGACTCCGCTGAGTTCGTCTGACACCTTCATTTGCTCCACACTCTGAGAAGGCCTCTGTAAAACGGAGGTACTCCCTCCCTAGAAATCTGGCTACTATCAACCAGAAATAAAGCCTTCTTTAAACCTAATCCTCCAACCCGCTGTAATACAAGACCTGCCACCCCTCTCCAACACAACATTTTCCGGTCCATAAAGCAACCTTTGAATAAACTGAAACCGGAAAGCAGCAGCCTACTAGCAAGATGTACAAGACCTTGTCCCCCTCCTCTTTTGAAAATACAAAACACTTTGTGGAACCCAGTGATATTTATCCCAAAGAAATCCACAATAATTGCCTGTATCTTAGCCAGAAGGCCAGATGGTGGTTCTAAAACTGACAACCGATGCCACAGTGAGAGGCAATCACATTGTTAACTATAATAGTGCGCCCCCTATATGACATACGAGATAGTAACCAACGCATCTCCTCATCTCCCTTCCACCATTTCAACCACCCCACTCCAATTTTTTTCCATAGTCCCCTCATCTCCTAGTCAACTCCAAGATACTTAAAACCCTCCTTACACCATTCTAGCCCCCCTGGCAAAGCCTGATCCCTCCAGCCCATTCTCCAATCTGTAAAGCACAACTCTTTTCCCAATTTACCTTTGCAGAGGTATTCCCCTAAAACGATCAACCATTAGAACTCAAACTATCCACCTCCGCTTGATTTTTCACTAACACAACTCATCATCAGCATAGGCTGAGAGACGAATAGGAGGAATATCTCTGAAAGGTAACCCTGCAATGCGACTTCTAATGCTATTTAGTAGTGGCTCTATAGCAATGGCTACAACTCCTGACAAAGAACATCCCTGCCTATACCTCTACACACTTTAAAAGGAGCACTCAAACCACCGTTAACTTTCATAACACTTTCAATGTCACAATATATCACATCTTTATCATGGCAATAAAACCAGAGCTGAACCCAAACGCCTCAAGCGTGTGCCATAATATTGATGTTCAACTCGGTCAAATGCCTTTTCCTGATCAATTGAAATTAGACCAGCATCCAACCCAATAGCCTTAGAGACGTCCAAAAATCACGAATCAGAGAAATGTTATCCCCTATCTGCCTGCCAGGAACACAGTAGGACTGGTCCGTATGTATGATTTGCCCCATCACCTCCCTCAGCCTGTTGGACAAAGCCTTTGACAATATCTTTAATCAGTGGCACAATAAAGCCACCGGCCTCCAGTTCTTCACCTCCCTAGGGTCACCCTTTTTGGGCAGTAGGGTGAGGACAGCCCTTCTGCAGCTTATTGGTAGTAACCCTCCGGTTAAACTATCATTAACTACTGCTAGCCAATCCTCTCCCAACATAGCCCAAAAAGACTTAAAAAAGTCAACGGGAAGCCCATCAATGCCTGGTGCCCTTCCATTTTCCATGCCTTTTAATGCAGTGTATAAATCCTGCAAAGACAATGGTTGCTCAAGCTCAACCTGAGCTTCTGCAGCCACCTTTGGGAGCCCATCAAAGAACTGCTGTGTCACTGTATTATCCTCTTTGTACTCACACTTGTAGAGCTCAGCATAGAACTCTACTGCCCTCTTTCTAATTTCACAAGGGCTAGTGAGCTCTTGTCCAACAGCTGATTTGAGACAATGAATAATTTTTCTTTGTCCATTCTTTTTCTCTAAACCAAAGAAAAATTTGGATGAGGCATCCATTTCAGATATTCCCTGAAACTTACTTCTCACCAATGCCCCCTGTGCTCTGATACCCAGCAGGTCTGCCAATGCAGCTTTTCTCCTCTTGAGGGCCTGAGTATGGCCTCGATCTCCTGTGGTCTCAACCAACGTCATGAGTTCCACTATTTCAAACTCTAGGGCTTTCATTGATCTGGTGATATCCTTGGTGACATTCCTCGTGTATTGATTACAGAATTGTTGAATCTGGATTTTCCCTATATCCCACCACTGTTGAAGGGATACAAAACTGGCCTTTTGAGAACTCCACCTCTCCCAGAAAAAACTGAAACATTTCCTGAAGTGAGCATCACTCAATAAAGTTCTATTAAAATGCCAGTATGCGCTTTTGGGTTTTACATCGTTAATGAACACCACCTCTGTTATTAAACAATGATCAGAAAATCCCACTGGGGTTATCACACTTGATTTACAGACCTGAGATTGATGCTCAAAACAATAAAACCTATCTAACCTGGCCATAGAGATGATGTTCTCTCTCACATGCTTCCCAGGTGTACTGCCTTGTTCCTCCATGTTGACTCCGCCAAATATCACACAGTTCATGTGTTACAATGAGGCGTTTTTAAAAAGTCCTTGAGGCTATATGAGGTTCTTGGTGATTTCTATCTAAATCGCTGACTGTGCAGTTAAAATCCCCAGCAATAAATAAATAATCTTCTTTGTTACATTTCTCAATGGTATTTGATAATGTCTCTAAAAAACATACCCTCTCAACTGTCACCACTGGGGCATATACATTTATCAGACACATAGTGATGTTTTCATACCTTYCTCTAACTTTTAATAACCTCCCCTCAACTACCTCTTCAACCTCATATGACAAAGGCAAAAACCCTTTTGAGAACAAGATAGCCACACCCCCACTTTTTGAGTTTTTATGACTACACACCACTGTCCCCCCCACTCCTGTTGCCACATAACTTCATTTTCCAAATTACTATGCGTTTCTTGTAGAAAATTTATGTCACTTCCCTTTCCCCTAATTAACTCATACACRATYGCTCTTTTTTTACSATCTCTTGCCCCATTTACGTTTAAAGAAGAAATCTTAAAACTGCTCATGGATGAAAAAAATATACAGAGGAAGATACAGCCACCACATCTCTTTACAGAGTTAAAACTGCAACTGAACTCTTTCATTTTCTTTAGAATTTACATCACTTATCACTCTCGTGACCACTTTCTTGAGTATAGCAATTTCAGGGCTTTTCAAACCTCCCCCTGTAATGTTTGACATCAGAAACTTTGCTGATTCAATAAACAATTCACTTTCAGGGAAAAAATCAGTTACATTGTAATCCTGCATCTATTTCTTCCCTTTTGTCAACTTCAGAAATTGACGTATCTTCTCAATCCCATACCTCCCTTCCACCCCATTTATCTCGCTATATTGTTGTGACGCGTCAGATGACTCACTCTCGCTATCCTCCCCAGAAGAAAACTCCACCATCTCTACAACTTGTTCATCTTCAACTGATTTATCAATCTCTACCTTTCTCTTAGAATTAGACCCTTCACCACCCCTTAAATTCTTTCTCTTACTCCTCGGTATTTTGAAAACAGCTGCTTCCTTTTCCGTTATTTCAATCTCCTCTTGACCTCCAATTTCATTTTCCAGCACCACCTCAGCGACGGCAGTCGCAATCTCACCGACTGTTTCCCCTCCCTCTTTGTTCTGATCTACCACAATTGCCCCCGTATCCACAATGCCTTCCTCTCCTACTTTTCCAACCACATCTGCCCACCTTCTCCGTTCCCCTGCACCCTTAGCATGTTCACCCCTTCACGGTGGTGCGTTAGTTGCACCAGCACTAGAGCTACTACCGGGCTCAGCGCGCTCATTCTCGGGACAACTACGCACCAAATGCCCCTCTCTTCCACAGCCAAAGCATTTCATTGATTCAGTAGAAGCGTAGAAGACATAATCAAATCCATCAATCTTAAAACTGAATGCTAAATTCAGTTCATCTCCGTCCTTTTTTAAAATCATATGCACTTGTCTCCTATGAGACACGACATGTTTCAGCAACGGAGATTTGCATCCAAAAAGAACCTTCTTTATTGTAGATACGATTTGACCATGGCGAGATAACTCTCGCTCCAACACTTCATCTCTAACAAATGGTGGCACGTTAGAAAGTATAACTTTGTGGCACGTTAGAAAGTAAATAATATCACTACAGCGCTATTCATCCTTGAGGCTGATTTGATGCTATCATACCCAATGATAGCACCCACAGCCAAGCTACATTCTTCCACTGAACACCCGGCCGCAGCAGGAATCTTTACTCCATGCCTCCGACTAAGTTTTTCAAACTCCACACTTCCGCGAGTGGCCATTGCAACCAGCCCCACCCGCTGGTTGTGCCCTCGCGAAAAACCAACCTCAACGATCCCACCACCCCTATACGTGCTTAGTGATAGTTAAACAAGATACCCTTAAAACAACTAAACTAATCAATATATACATACCAAAACCCAATAGAGTGAAAATAAATTCCATTCGCTCTCACAATCACTCCTGCTTGACGACTCACTTAGAGGAGAGAGAGAGAGAGAGAGAGAGAGAGAGAGAGAGAGAGAGAGAGAGAGAGAGAGAGAGAGAGAGAGAGAGAGAAGAGAGAGAGAGGAGAGAGAGAGAGAGAGGAGAAGAGAGAGAGAGAGAGAGAGAGAGAGAGAGAGGAGAGAGAGAGAGAGAGGAGAGAGAGAGAGAGAGAGAGAGAGAGAGAGAGAGAGAAGAGAGAGAGAGAGAGAGAGAGAGAGAGAGAGAGAGAGAAGAAGAGAGAAGAGAGAGAGAGAGAGAGAGAGAGAGAGAGAGAGAGAGAGAGAGAGAGAGAGAGGAGAGAGAGAGAGAGAGAGAGAGAGAGAGAGAGAGAGAGAGAGAGAGCCACTCTGTCGCATCATTGCCGTCCCACATATGCCGCAACCACATTGATGTGGACTAATGAATTTGAATGGGAGCTAATGACTGTTTCGCCCAGTGATGTAGTGGATTCAAGTCTGAGTTGCTGTGCTTGAGTCTTGGTCCACATTAACTCACAATAAAGTTATTTACCCTGTCAGATATAGTGTGGTGGCAAGAGGGATTTAGTCTATAAATAGTTTTCTATTCTTTTTCCTTTCTTTCTGTGCCACCAAATGTTTGCATATAGACTACTGCTAATGTTACCAGTTGCAAAATGTTGTCGAGTGCTGCAGATAGAAATTCCATAAATAGAGCATTTTTATACTTTATTCAACATACAACGCGTATTTGTTCTACATAGCATATTTTTATCTGAACATTCCAAAACGTTGCTTCCTGCTGTATGTTAGCTATAGCTGAGTAAGGTTGGTAGGTTACTTTCTAAATGTAATCCGTTACAGTTGCCTGTCCAAAATTGTAATCAGTAACGTAACTTTTGGATTACCCTAACTCAGTACTACAATCTGGTTACATTCAGTTACTTTTAGTTTACTTTCCCCTTAAGAGCCATTAGAAAAAGACAAAATTGTATGTTACCAATTGAACGACATCTATTGCAGGATAAATCAATGTTAAAGTTTACATAGCTGGCCATATATGGATGTGTAAGGATCTGGGTGTAGCTGGTGCAGAGGAGTCAGGCGCAGGACAGCAGAGATGAGTAACAAAAGGAATTTTACTAAAAAATTCCAAATACATGAAGTAACACCAAGCCCACAATAAACAAACACGGACAAAAATCATGGGGAAAACAGAGGGTTAAATAATGAACATGTAATTGTGGAATTGAAACCAGGTGTGTAAAACAAAGACAAAACAAATGGAAAATGCAAAGTGCATCGGCGATGGCTAGAAGACCGGTGACGTCGACCGCTGAACGCCGCCAAAACAAGGAGAGGGACCGACTTCGGCGGAAGTCGTGACAGGATGTTCAATTTTACTTTAAGAGTTGGTTATGTAGGCTTCTTCTAACCCATCGTTGTTATACTACATATAATAATATGATGAAATTATACTTTTACATTAATATATATAATTTATAATTTAAGTCCAAAAATGGATGTAGCAACTACAGATTACTTCTTTAAGTCTATTTTTTTATCAGCATGAATTAGATTGAGCAATAAAAGCCCAACTTCTATCCGCACTATGCAGCTGTTGCAAGAGTGCATTTTTCACTGGCTGTCCACTGGTTTCAAAAACAATGATTGATATGCAGCTTAAACTTCTTGAATTCAACCATTATTGGTTTCAAATACACATTTAGATTTGTGAACAGCCATCCACAACAACCACAAGTCTCTGACTTGTTGTCAGACTCGCTCATGTGGAACAAACTTGCGCCTTTTTTCAATGCTGATTTGAATGTCATTGAGAAAACACAGAAGTGTCAGAGTTTTTTTCTCACAAACATCCTTTCTGAATTGAAAAGTAATCATCTAGTTTTTCAAAAGTATCTGTAATCTGATTACAGTATTTTTGCTGGTAACGTAACGGATTACAGCTACCGTTTTTTTTGTAATCCCTTACATGTAATGCGTTACTCCCCAACCCTGATAATGATGTAAAATGAGTGGCCTAAACAAATGGTTAACTGTTCGGTCCACAAGTTGCCTAGTTTTAGAACGGCCCACGATATGCTTATGAATGTAAAATGCGACCTGCCAATGCACAACAGAAAGAAAATACCTAATGCCGTATTATGGGTCATATCTTTTGAACGGTAATGGCTAGAATCAAGCTGTTTTCTCTGATGAAAAGAGGGAGACTTGGCTAGTACGTTGGCTACAGAACTTGGCTATGAAATGCAGTGGAGAAAGTGCGAGGAGCGAGACTACAAATGAAAAAACGTTTCTATACTTGAGAGAAAAACATAGCTAGAATGTTGTTTTACTATTAAACTTAATGTTGCTATTATTTCAAATTTTGTAAAAGCAGCTTGTGTTTCTCAACCAGGCAAAGAGTATCTAACTAGAAGGCTGGTGGTGACTGGTTAGCTATGGGGAAGAAAGAGGTCGCGGAGCAGCAGGGCTTTTGCCGTCCTTCCCATTGCTGAACAGAACTACGCTGCACATCTGTGTTGCTAATATTAATTGTGCTTATCACTGAAAAGCTCTCAATCTTGCCAAAAACTCTTGTCCAGTAGTCAGATTTTAGTCACAGATATAATTTTGTCTCTTGTCCTTTTAGTCAACTGAAATAAAACCATTTTTTTGTTTTGTTATATTTCTTCTGGGTATACTTATGTAAATTATAGTCTTGTCAATTGCCACTGAAAAATAGGTGTTTGACGAATATTTTTGTTAGCTAGCTAAACTACCATGTTTAGATAGCTAGCATTTGTCAGTGTTGTAGCTAGTGTTGATAAAACATGTTTACTGGAGAACTGAGACGAAGTAGAGACTCTGGACAGGGTGGATGAGGTTTAATTAAATGCAATTTATTCAGAGGTAAAGATATCTGAAATAGCGTGCACGGACCCTTTCATCAAGCTCAAATGGAACTCTCTGAAAGAAGCCCAGATAACAGAGTGCATATACATTTTATACAGTACAGAAAGTAGGTTGAGTCTGGAAGTTCTGGTCCTCTGGTTGGTTCTGATGAGTTGGGCGAGGTCTCCTTCAGGCCAGTATCACTGTCCCATTGGCTCTGAGTAGAGTTCTTTGTCTCAGAAATGTTCAGCTAAAACAGGTGATTAGGTGTGTGCGTAGATGTTTCCTATTTTGACATTTCTGTGTGTCTCTGTAAAATGTTCAGACTGAAGAGTTTTTGTGTGTGCGTAGATGTTCCTGTCTTATCTGTGTTTATGAAAGGTTTACGTCAGCCCTCTGTCCTTGGGTATGTGTGTGTCTCAGTTTCTCGTGATATGCAGCACCCGGCACCACTTTTCTTATCAGTCTTTATGAAAAAGGCCTGTGTCAGCCATCTGTCTCTGGGTGTGTGTGGGTTTCCGTATCTGCTATGAGTTTGTGAGTAACCCTGTTTGGAAAGAGTTTAGTTATAACAATGTATTAGCAAATATGCTTGTGTTATAATAAATGATATTTATTACACTAGTTAGCTAGCCAAGCTTGTTATAGCAGAAATACTTTTGTGATTTGTTAAACTATTTCTGGTTAAACAAAGAGCAATTAGCTAGCTAGCTCTGGTCCAAGATATGGATTGATGTGATGTACCAAAGCTATTAGCTAGCTAGTTCTATAAAATCCAGCTGCACTTTCCTTTCGTTGCTCCCTTTCCTTTTATCCTTTTCGAGCTTCCTTTCATTTTGCCTGCACACATATTGAAAAGACAGTCACAGGAGAAGTGCGTATTAATCCTGTTGTAGAATTCATTGTAGTCCAACAAATGACTAAAATGAACGAGTCACTCAGACAAACTAATAATGACTCGAGTCAGTAAAAAGAGTAGTTCAAAAATAATGAATCGATTGCGAACTGCATATCACTACTGCAGTAAAGTTACATTCAGGCCAGTTTTAGTGACAGGGCGCGCTGCGGGACAGCAGCTAGATGCATCTCAGCTAGCTACCCAGCAATACCCAAGGATAGATCCAGTCTTGTTAGGGGTCCTAGCAGGGGCAGAAACCATTTTGTTGTTTTTAGCTAGGTTTCTTGTTTTCTTCTCCCTTTTGGTCAATCTTTTGCCCCAGTTCAGCAGGTAATCTAATCAAAACATGTATTTAGTAGGCCTATAAACTACTTCATACATTTAAAAAATGTGCTAATAAGAATTATACACTATAAACTTAATGTAGTCTATATTCATACAATTATCAATTAACACTACAACCGCCTTTCAGAATATAAATACCCGCTAGAGAACATTGCCGGGCATCCCCTTTAGCATATACATCACATGCATATCAACCTGCAAGGTGTGCAAACATGCTTAATAAATAGTGCATAAACTATTGTAAATGATTAATTGCATGAAGAAATATCAATGGGAATATATCAATAAAAAAAAGTTATTTCTTTAGATCGAGTCAAGGATATGTTTTGATTAATACTACAAAGTCCTAGAAAAAAATGTAGGCATATAGCCTATTTTAGTTTCCCTTACAATAAAAGCATTACAGTGTAATCCATTTGATCAACTTTATTTGTAGATTCAATTAGTAATAGAGTTATAGTAATTAATAAAGTCCAGTTACAGCTTCTTTTGACAAAGTATAAATGAAAAATATAATAATAATATAACCAGCCAGGTGCGCAGATTAAATTATTTGCTCTATTCCTAAACAAAAGCACCAGTGCATGAACAATTGTAAAGGATTAATTGCATAAATAAATATTTGTGTTAATATATTCATGATAAGATTTTTTTTAAGTCATTGATTTATCAAGACCAGTCCCCATGCTTGTCTCAGAGCAGCGCAAAACATTTCTGAAATAGTTATTGCTTCAAATCCTATTACCTCTAACTTCGATATGCTTTTTAAATAAATAAGACCTACACCCCTTTTAACAGCACATTACTCAACAATAGTGAGACTAATTTCACCAAAAGCCACCTCATGGGTCTCCCGGTCCTTGCCAGCACAGGTATTGAACCAGCATCTGTAGCAACGCAGTTTGCACTGTGATGCAGTGTCTTAGACCGCTGCGCCACTAGGGAGGCCCCATCCACAAAGATTTGAATGCTGAAGCAGTACTTTGATGCTTGCACAAGCATCAAAGTACAGAGAGGCTAGGTGTTGGTAAAGGTATATTGTCCTGCTAATAGCCCATAATGGGCAATTATAATAATGTACATGGTTTCCAGGTCAGGATAACCAAAAAATTTCTTTATTAAGGACTATCAAAGAATATTGGTACTTATTTATTTTGATCCAAAGCCATGAATGAGTGAGTCACTCAGCTTTATGTAGGTGCCGCGGCTATATGACTATGCCATCAACTTGATTATATATATAACAATATTTTGGAGATTATTATTATTATTTTTTTTTTAACTAAAGTGTGCGATTGTAATCTGAATAAAAGGCCAAAACATTCATTCTTGCTTTTAGAGGGAGAGAAACCCTGGGTCAATTGTGCGCCGCCCTATGGGACTCCCAATCACGGTCAGATGTGGTACATAATAATAATAATACTTTTACCCCCTTCCACATGTTAAAGGTTCCAATTGATAAATGTTTTTTAAAATAAATTATGATATTTGAGTTTAACCACAATATTTGTTGTATTATTTGTTCTGTCTCTTTCTGGTAGATTAAACTGAAATTGCAACCAATCACAGCCGGTTGTGATACAGCCAACCTAAATAAGAAATACATTTTACGATAGCAAGTCTATTGTCCTGCTAATAGCCATACTGTAGTAAACATGGTAAAGTGCCTATTTTCTTACATAGGGGAGAGCAGGCCATGTCCAGACTTTGTCGGTGACCTCAAGTACACATTAACTCTGTCTTTAATGCTTTTTCGGGTTGCATCAGTCATGGACAGAAACTTCTGAGACACAGTATTAATGATGAACACCCGGAGGTTCGCTGGTAAGCCACATTTGCCTCAGGATTGGGGTGAGGAGTACTGGAAAGGTGTGACTTCCAGCTTACAATAGACCATAAGTATACAGCAGATCGCCGATTGTCCTCACTTTGATTATGCTGTAACAACATACTGTAGCACCAGGATCTCTATTCATTTAAGTGAGCAGATTAGGGCTCTGTAGGAACGGAAAATCTACTGGAGACGTTTCAAAAATACAAATGTATGCTTTTCATGTAATTTTTTGTTAAATCCAGTTTGGATTTAAGTATAACTTTGGCGGACGCCTTTAGTGAGAGATCTAATGCTCTAATATTTAATCATTTCTGCCCTCCGAATTCATATCTAAGGGGCATTTTTCGCACCATTATTAGTTACATTGTTTTAGTTTGAACGTGCAGACAGGCACTAATAACAGCGAGAACGTTTCCCTAGTCAGCGGCATTATTAATGCAATGCCCCTTAAAGTGTTGCTCTGTGCTACCCAGTGGGGTGGGGTGGGGGTCCACCCCCCATCCCCCTTCCTCCTCCTCCCTTCCCCATGGGCGCTGCTCTGTGGCCCGTCCCGTGCCTCCTGCCCTTGTGCCTTGAACCTTGTGCGCCTACCGCTATCTCAGTGGATAAAGCTGGAGAACTGCAAGTCAATCCCATTGTGCGCCACTCAGGAGCCATGACCAATATACACTGCTCAAAAAAATAAAGGGAACACTTAAACAACACAATCTAACTCCAAGTCAATCACACTTCTGTGAAATCAAACTGTCCACTTAGGAAGCAACACTGATTGACAAACATTTCACTGCTGTTGCTAGCAAATGGAATAGACAACAGGTGGAAATTATAGGCAATTAGCAAGACACCCCAATAAGGAGTGGTTCTGCAAGGTGGTGACCACAGACCACTTCTCAGTTCTATGCTTCCTGGCTGATGTTTTGGTCACTTTTGAATGCTGCGGTGCTTTCACTCTAGTGTAGCATGAGACGGGAGTCTACAACCCACACAAGTGGCTCAGGTAGTGCAGCTCATCCAGGATGGCACATCAATGCGAGCTGTGGCAAAGAGTTTGCGGTGTCTGTCAGCGTTGTGTCCAGAGCATGGAGGCGCTACCAGGAGACAGGCCAGTACATCAGGAGACGTGGAGGAGGCCGAGAGGAGGCAACAACCCAGCAGCAGGACCGCTACCTCCGCCTTTGTGCAAGGAGGAGCAGCTGGAGCACTGCCAGAGCCCTGCAAAATGACCTCCAGGCAGGCCACAAATGTGCATGTGTCTGCTCAAACGGTCAGAAACAGACTCCATGAGAGGTGGTATAAGGGCGCCGAAGTCCACAGGTGGGGGTTGTGCTTACAGCCCAACACCGTGCAGGACGTTGGCATTTGCCAGAGAATACCAAGATTGGCAAATTCGCCACTGGCGCCCTGTGCTCTGCACAGATGAAAGCAGGTTCACACTGAGCACATGAGCACATGTGACAGAGTCTGGAGACGCCGTGTGAGAACGTTCTGCTGCCTGCAAACATCCTCCAGCATGACCGGTTTGCGGTGGTCAGTCATGGTGTCGGGTGGCATTTCTTTGGGGGCCGCACAGCCCTCCATGTGCTCACCAGAGGTAGCCTGACTGCCATTAGGTACCAGATGAGATCCTCAGACCCCTTGTTGAGACCATATGCTGGTGCGGTTGGCCCTGGGTTCCTCCTAATGCAAGACAATGCTAGACCTCATGTGGCTGGAGTGTGTCAGCAGTTCCTGCAAGAGGATGGACTGGCCCGCCCGTTCCCAGACCTGAATCCAATTGAGCACATCTGGGACATCATGTCTCGCTCCATCCACCAACGACTGTTGCACCACAGACCGTCCAGGAGTTGGCGGATGCTTTAGTCCAGGTCTGGAGGAGATCCCTCAGGAGACCATCCGCCACCTCATCAGGAGCATCATACAGGCACGTGGAGGCCACACACACTACTGAGCCTCATTTTGACTTGTTTTTAAGGACATTACATCAAAGTTGGATCAGCCTGTAGTGTGGTTTCCACTTTAATTTTGAAGTGTGACTCCAAATCCAAACCTCCATGGGTTGATAAATTTGATTTACATTGATCATTTTTGTGTTATTGTTGGTCAGCACATTCAATCTATGCGTAAAGAAAAAAAGTATTTAATAAGAATATTTCATTCATTCAGATCTAGGATGTGTTATTTTAGTGTTCCCTTTATATTTTTGAGCAGTGTATATTGTCCTGCTAGAAACGTTGTTTGCAGAATTCACAGCCTGCTACGCTTATGAAACACAGGGTTGCTTATATATCTGTGAGAATATCTAAGGGGCTTTTATATAATTCTAAATTAATAAATAATAATAATAGCTTTGTTTGATAAATAACATTTTGGAGATGATTTCGTTTTTTAAAATAACGTAAAGTGAGTGAGAAAAATGCCATTTTTGAACATGGGGTGAGACATTGTTACTAATTTGTAAATAAAGCCCGTTCATTTTTTAGAATAATTTATTCATGTTTTTATAAGGCGAGAAGTCAAAAGCCTACCATCACCTCATGGCTCTCCAGGTCGGTCGGCACTAACCGGTCAGTAGTAGGCTACACTACTACAGTAACAGCAAAATAATCCTAACATTTCCACACCCTAATTGTAATCTACGTTTCTCTTAGAATAAAAACCTTAGTGTAACAACAGTTTTAATAAGTAATACTGACGAGTAATAACAAAAAAACAAGTGTATTTTTACGGGTGTGCGCTGCAGGACAGAGGAATAGCAATTCTTACACTATTGTTCTAAATTCAATCACCTTCTTCATCCTCAGTTCAAGGAAATTAATTTTGAAGTTGTGCCCAATTATTGTGCCCAATTTCCATGTGGTTTATGTCACCCACTCATTGTCAGTTAGAGACACAGTAGCGCCTTGAGACCCAAAAGCAAAATCAGTGCTCTCACTCCGCCTTGCGCTGGTCTGGAGCAGGGTACTAAACCACAAATTACCTCTAAGTCCCGCAGCATAATCGCAAAACTTTTATTTTAGCATACACTGTAGTAGCCATAATAAGCCTGACCGTGAGTGGTCATGTGCTGAATGCATGTACAGCACAGATACTTCTGGAAAAATACGTTTTTTTAACAAGAGCTGCATTGAATTTGCTTGAATTTTGAACATGCTTGAATTTTGAGAGTTATTTGACAAATGTAAGTGTCATTGAAACTGCAGAATATGCTCTTTCAGATACTATATAGAAATCACAATATTTTACCTGCATGTGACTCTGAAGGATGATTTGATGAAGCGATGGTCCTTTCCCTGCATCAGTCAATTACAAGATGTACATTTTGAGAACTAATAGGCCTAATATTGACACTCATCAGATTATTGTCAATTTAATCGTGTCTATAGGTTAACTCTTTTTATGTGTGAAATTAGTTTTTGTGTAGCTTCGATGGGACAGCTGTACAGGTTGAATAGCATTGTTTGTGTCCCATTCATCAACTTGGATAAAGTCAAGGATCAAATCAATTTTTCAAATCAAATTTATTTATATAGCCCTACATCAGCTGATATATCAAAGTGCTGTACAGAAACCCAGCCTAAAACCCCAAACAGCAAGCAATGCAGGTGTAGAAGCACGGTGTCTAGGAAAAACTCAAAGAAAGGCCAAAACCTAGGAAGAAACCTAGAGAGGAACCAGGCTATGAGGGGTGGCCAGTCCTCTTCTGGCTGTGCCGGGTGGAGATTATAACAGAACAGGTCAGGGTTCCATAGACGCAGGCAGAACAGTTGAAACTGGAGCAACAGCACGGCCAGGTGGACTGGGGACAACAAGGAGTCATCATGCCAGGTAGTCCTGAGGCATGGTCCTAGGGCTCAGGTCCTCCTCCGAGAGAGCATACTTAAATTCACACAGGACACCGGATAAGACAGGAGAAATACTCCAGATATAACAGACTGACCCTAGGGATATGTTGTGCATTATTCTAAAGGCCTACTGCAACACTTAGCATGTTTTCATTACCCTTACAATACATGTGATTAGTAATAGAGTTACAGTAAATAAAATAGTCCTGTAACAGCTTCTTTTTACAAAGTAAAATGTAAAAGAGAATGGTATCAACCTGCGAGGCTTGCGGTATAATTATTAAAATGAGCGCCATCGCTGATAAATAGGCATAACAAAAACTCATCATTAAACTATTGTCTTTCTAAATTAAATCAACCTCTTTACCCTCCTTATCATTCAGTTAGGCCTAATTTAAATGAAATTGTGAAGTAAGGCACACAATTATCCCCTTTTATCCATTTGTCTTTCATTCAGTGAGGAGAGAGAGACACATTAACGCCTGGCTGGATACCAAAGTCCTACAGCGCATTGTCTTGGCGGATTAAGTTAGGAATAGGTGTGAAAAAAACAGGTAAAATGGCTCTACTTTCTTGTTTGTGACTTCAAAATTCTGGCAAATGAGGAGTGTAAAATAGAAACATTCAGGGACGGATCAGGACATAGCTTTTTGGGGGGGCAGATTTTTTTTATTTACATTTTTTTCATGTGCTGGATCAACAAGCACATCACAAGAGAACAACTGTGTTACTATGCCTGGTGTTAGCTCCACATCTGGTTGAATGCGTGGTATGCCCATCTGTCAGTCGTGAACCACTTTACAAGTACAGATAATGAGCGAAAACTTTGACTTTGATCAGTGATTATAACCTCTCCCAGTCTACCTTATTATGTTGTTCTGTCAGCTGTACAATGGTGAGATCCATGTTTGGATACATTAATGTGAAGAAACTATACAGATCATTCCTATCTTCACTTGCTATGACAAACAGCTGTTTGGGGGTAGGTAGCCTAGTTGGGCCAGTAACCGAAAGGTTGCTGGATTGAATCCCCGAGCTGACAAGGTAAAAATATGTTGTTCTGCCCCTGAGCAAGGCAGTTAACCCACTGTTCCCTGGGGGCCAAAGACGTGGATGTCGATTAAGGCAGCCCACTGCACCTCTCTGATTCAGATGGGTTGGGTTAAATGCGGAAGACACATTTCAGTTGAATGCATTCAGTTGCACAACTGACTAGGTATCCCCCCTAATGTCTGAGCTCATTGCAAATTCAACACTGGTCAAATCTTTATTCTCACTCTGATCAATGGTATGTACTGTAAGTACTAGTTTCCATCAGGGCCTACGTGTATGTCATCAAGGTCAGATGGCCAGACCATGCTCTTAACTTCTTGGTTTCCCCAAACCTTTCTCATGAACTGAACTGAGAAGCGGTGATTGTTGGTCTTCTGTTAAAAACATTCTCATGAACTGAACTGAGAAGCTGTGATTGTTGGTCTTCTGTTTACCTATGAAACCATTTGCTCGCTCAGATGGAAAGCACCAGAAACCATATACTGGACCAGGGTTTCCCAAACACGTTTAGTTTTCTTGCACTAGCACTACACAGCTGGTTTAAATAACCAACTAATCATCGAGCTTTGATTATTTTAATCAGCTGTGTAGTGCTAGGGCAAAAACCAAAATGTGCACTCAGGGTGGGCTCCAGGACCGAGTTTGGGAAACCCTTTACTGGACCATAGTCCAAAACGCATTTCCTCAAGTGGCTATGGAGGTGCATATTTGGTGTGCAATACTGTTTTTCGTACAACCTTGCAAAGCTCTCACAGAACTGTTGCAAGTGGAGATGAGTCTCTTCAACTCGCTCCATTGTGATACATATTGTGCATAAGATGGTACAGGTTTTGACAAAATGTGTCCAGCAATCATAACGGGCATCCTCAACAAGTCCCTTAAGAACGAATGAGTACACACACACGTCCACACATGTCCAATTGTTCCATTCTTGTGCATTGAAATGAGAAAACCCTGATGAGATTTTAACGGGTAGCTGGCTTATGTCTGCAGGTGCTTTCAGAGCATTAACTTTAGGCTGAATATTTCTTAGTATTCCATCATCCAGCACACCAATATTCTTCCAGACGGTTAAAACGTGCTTTGCTGTACCCAGTAAAAGATTATGCATAGAGTCCACTACAGCCATGTCTATGGGCATGAAATATGGCAATTTAAATAGCTGGCACCAGTTTCAGTCTCTATTGTTTTCCTGTGTCCACATACCCCCTTGCATTTTGTGAACTTCATTCTGACGTTGTAGTACATGGTTGTCTAACCAGTGCATGATGTAATCTGCTTTTTCTTGGGGGGGGGGGGGGTGTGTATCTGTAGGTATTTGTTGCAACCTGTATGAGCTTGACCTGGATCTGTGTTGTTGAACAGATAAAAAAATCTTGGTGAAATCCCAAGTAGGCTACATGAAAGTAAAAAACATCCCACTAACAATAAAAATAAAATAAAAAACGTTTCTTATAGAATGACATTGAAAATAAATAGGGATAAAGTAGCCACCTTAATAAATTGTTATGACATATTATCGATGTACACTGGTTGTTATTTGGAGAATAGGCTACTGGCGGACAAGATTATAAATGCTTTTACAGAGGAGACACAAACAACTCAATAATACACACATGTACAGTACCATGTTCATCCTGCCAAAATAATTGAGTCTGAATTGCAATGGCAATTCCTCAGGAAAGGTGGCTGTGTCTTGTTGTTCAACTGTCCATTGATGAGTGAATTCATCATAGAACTTAGCTTTGTGTTTGTATTATGCTGTTGTTCCCAAAAGTCTGAGCAGGGCCACACTTTTATGGTCCAAGTCCTGGGTTTGAGATCATCTGCCTTGCACTTTGACATGCTAGCGACACTAAATATTTTCTTACAGCCAATCGTCAATAAATGATATGTGAAGCATATGTATTTTATGTACAATTACTGATGCAGGCTTTGAGCATAGTCTTGTGGATCCGTGCATCTAGAGCCAAAGATGGTGGATTAATGAAGATGTCTTACTCAGGTCGTTTACAATTAATAAAACGTCACAGTTCCGATCTCCTTAAGGACTGGCTCTATATGAACCCCAAAAAATGTTCCAACTGAGTTGTCTCACCTCCTCTTCCATCTCTGCTGGAGTGACCATATACAGTCATTGCGAGCAACGCACTTGTATCACAAAGTTTATGTTTTGATGGAACAGGAAATTGAGCTTCATGAAGCACTGCTACAAACTCACCAGCCAATCAAATGCATGGGAATAGAAGTGATTGAAAGGTAAATAATCCAATCAAACAAACAAAACCAGAAGTGAGGGCGTGATGGTTGAAAATGACCAATCAAATGAACGCAATTTGAAAACTCTGCCATAACACTTCCTTTTAAAAGGCACAACAATTAATTAATTGCGAGGGTTTTTCTACTGGCGTCATTTGAAAATATATATTCCTGTAGATATAAATGAACAACTCTGGGAATTTCTACTCGTCGCACAAAGCCATGGAAATGTTTGTGGATAACTTTTATAACTGTACTCTGAGTCGGCAAAATTCTACATCCCATGGCCACAACCTTCCGAAAGCGACTCTGCAACAAGGTAAGAAGCAGTCTTATTATTTGTCAACAAAGCAATCTATCTACCTAGCATAGTTATCTATGCAAGCTAGCACTGTAGCAGCTTTAATGTTAGCTAAGTTTAATTACTACAGCCAATATAGTCTATATCTAACGTTACTAGCTAGTTAACAAAAGTTGTAGTTAACATGATCACGTTACATGGGTTTTAGTTGTAAGAGAAAGAAATTGTTTAGAAGATTTATGTTTTGACTAAAACAAGCTAATGTTTGATGGCAAGCAAAGTTAGGTGGCTAGGTAGCTACCAAAGCATAGTTGTCTAACGTTAGCTACCCAATGTTGGTGTAAAAACGGATAGCTTGGTAATTAGCTAGCTAATGTTAGTTAACCACGCCTAGTAAAATACAGCAAAGGAGACAAGTGGCTAAAGACTGTTTATTTTTTTCTTTGATACAATTAGTTTGTGGGGCCTGCCATGAGTCTTTTTGTGCCAGGGAATAATGCATCACAAAACAAGGGCATGGATTTCCAACCATTCATGGCCAGGCTTAATCAGATGCCGGACTACAACACGGTGGTAGAAAGGCTGATGTCACAAGTAGTTCAACTATTCCAACAACAACAACAACAGCAGCTACAGCAGAGCACTTCTCCAGCAACTGCACTGGAACAGGCGTTCGTCGAGCAAGATGGAATGATGAGCTAGCCCTTAAGTTCAGTGTTTACTCGCACATTGGTGGTAGCTAACGATATTTTAATCCTGTTAATTTGCTACTGATGGTCTGGAGTGCTACGTCTGCTCCTGTTGCTCCTGGACGATATGACCAAAGGCAAACGCCGGCAACGAAGAAGAGGAAGGAAAAGGGGACTCCAAGCTAGGCTGAAAAGGCTGGCTCCTCAGCCTCCTCTTCCTAGTATCCTGACGGCTAATATCCGATCGCTGGAAAATAAACTTTGTGAATTCAATTCTCCAGTTGGAACATTATTGAAGATTTATTCTATACTTCGTTTGACATGTTTCTACGAACTGTAATATGACTTTTCGTCTGAACTTTCGCATGGACTTGCCCACGCGTCGTGAGTTTGGATTGTGTACTGAATGCGCGAACAAAAAGGAGGTCTTTGGACATAAATGATGGACTTTATGGAACAAATCAAACATTTATTGTGGAACTGGGATTCCTGGGAGTGCATTCCGATGAAGATCATCAAAGGTAAGTGAATATTTATAATGCTATTCTGACATCTTGACTACACAACATGGCGGATATCTTTATGGCTTGTTTGGGCTCTGAGCGCTGTACTCAGATTATAGCATGGTGTGCTTTTTCTGTAAAGTTTTTTTAAATCTGACACAGCGGTTGCATTAAGGAGAGATTTATCTAAAGTTCCATGTGTAATACTTGTATCTTTTATCAATGTTTATTATGAGTATTTCTGTAAATTGATGTGGCTCTCTGCAAAATCACCGGATGTTTTGGAGGCAACGCGCCAATGTAAACTAAGAATTTTGGATATAATATAAACTTTATCGAACAAAACATACATGTATTGTGTAACATGAAGTCCTGTGAGTGTCATCTGATGAAGATCATCAAAGGTTAGTGATTACTTTTATCTCTAGCTTTTTGTGACTCCTCTCTTTGGCTGGAAAAATGGTTGTGTTTTTCTGTGAATAGGTGCTGATCTAACATAATGATATGTTGTGCTTTCGTCGTAAAGCCTTTTTGAAATCGGACACTGTGGTGGGATTAACAACAAGTTTATCTTTAAAATGGTGTAAAATACTTGTGTAGCTGAGGAATTTTAATTACGAGATTTCTGTTGTTTTGAATTTGGACCCTGCACTTTCACTGGCTGTTGTCATATCGATCCCGTTAACGGGATCCCAGCCATAAGAAGTTAACAGAGCTCTAGAGTTCCTCTGCGGAGAACTTTACAGAAGAACAACCATCTCTGTAGCACTCCACTAATCAGGCCTTTATGGTAGAGTGGCCAGACGGAAGCCACTCCTCAGTAAAAGGCACATGATAGCACGCTTGGCGTTTGCCAACAGGCACCTAGAGACTCTCAGACCATGAGAAGCACAATTCTCTGGTCTGAAGAAACCAAGATTGAACTCTTTGGCCTGAATACCAAGTGAATCTTCCTGGCACCATGCCTATGGTGAAGCATGGTAGTGGCAGCATCAACGTGTGGGAATGGTTTTCAGAGGCAGGGACTGGGAGACTGGGATCCAGGTAAAGATGAACGGAGCAAAGTACAGAGAAATCCTTAATAAAAACCTGCTCCAGAGTGCTCAGGACCTCAGACTGGGGCAAAGGTCTACCTTCCAACAGGACAACGACCCTTATCACACAGCCGAGACAACTTATGAGTTGCTTCGGGAAAGTCTCTGAATGTCCTTGAGTGGCCCAGCCAGAGCCCAGACCTAAACCCGATCGAACATCTCTGGAGTGATCTGAAAATAGCTGTGCAGCAACAATCTCCATCCAACCTGACAAAGCTTGAGAGGATCTGCAGAGAAGAATTGGAGAAACTCCCCAAATACAGTTGTGCCAAGCTTGTAGAGTCATATCCAAGGAGACTCGAGGTTGTAATCGCTGCCAAAGGTGCTTCAACAAAGTATTGAGTAAATGGCCTGAATACTTATGGAAATACTGATATTTTGTGCAGTTTTATGAGGGATTTAATATATATACCTACCTTTATTTAACTAGGCAAGTCAGTTAAGAAAACATTCTTATTTTCAATGACGGCCTAGGAACAGTGGGTTAACTGCCTGTTCAGGGGCAGAACGACAGAGTTGTACCATGTCAGCTCGGGGATTTGAACTTGCAACCTTTCGCTTACTAGTCCAACACTCTAACCACTAGGCTACCCTACCGCCCCGGCTGGGTAGCATAAGGCTGTAACGTAACAAACTGTGGGATTTGAATATTTTCCGAATGCACTGTATACATTCATGCTACACACACACATACAACTGCTGATACCAGACTTATTATACCTCTCAATTTATACACTTGTCCTCTCATTGTTTGTTTGACAAAACAGGGTAAGGTCGGCAAGCTGCCAATTTTCAGGCATACTTGAAGCCTGTGGTATTCTTTGCGATATCTCCATGGTAATTTGACTCAGTTCATGTCTTTGCTCTAGAACCTGTTTGTTATTTTCTCAGGCTGACACATTGACAGTCAGGATCTCTAGTCTCCACGGAGTGTTGTTAACACCACATGGATCCCCTTATCAAACAGTTGGTGGAGAAACCAGATTTTGAGTGTTCAGAGATAAAACACCTAAGTTTGGCATGGAAGTGGATGGCTGGCATGGAAGTGGCTAGTCTATTTTGCACATTATGACTAAATGTGTAAAATAGCATGAGATTAGCTATAACACTGCAAATGTTTCTCTCTGTCCCATGGAGAAAAACTATCCTCAAAGAAAAATAGATATACTTACAGCAGCAAACATGTTTCATGAGCTGAAATAAAATGTTCCATACGCACAAAAAGCTTATTTCTCAAAAATTTTGTGAACATATTTGTTTATATCCCTGTTAGTGAGCCTTTCTCATTTGCCAAGATAATCCATCCACCTGACAGGTCTGCCATAAGAAGAAGCTGATTAAACAGCACAATCACTACACAGGTGCACTTGTGATGGGGACAATAACAGATCACTCTAAAATGTGCAGTTTTGTCACACAATACAATGCCACAGATGTCTCAAATTTTGAGGGCGCAGGCCATTGGCATGCCGACTGCAGGAATGTCCAACAGAGCTGTTGCCAGATAATTGAATGTTCATTTCTCTACCATATGCCACCTTCAATGTCGTTTTAGAGAATTTGGCAATACGTCCAAGCTGACTCACGATCGCAGACCACATGTAATCATGCCAGCCCAGACCTCCACATCTCGTCTGAGACCAGCCACCCGGACAGCTGATTGGCTGGGCCTGACTCCCCAGTGGGTGGACTTGCACTGGCAGCTTTTAGCCGTTTTTACCATAAATGTTGATAGACAATGTTGTGAATTTTGTTAATTAAAAGATTGATTTTAACATTATGCCTCTGAGGCATATCTTCATCACCAACAGGAAAGACAAGTTTAAGCATAGTGATTGTTTGTTTGTTTCCCTCTTGATTCATTTTCTCAGCTGCTCCAGTGTCAAAAGGTAATTTAAGTCACCCCAACAACAGTTGCGCGATTATTGCGTATTAACTTAATTTAGATAGTCCATCTAAAGAGGCTTACTAGAGTGTTAGTGAATGAACTGTACATGTTCACCAGTTGATACATATTTGAATGTGAAGTAGATGGACTGTAGACTGTCAACTAAGCTCAACTTGTATTTCACTTTATTTGGATCGTCCCAAAGCCTATCTAAAGATCAGTGGCGGTCGGTGCTGTTTAAGATGAGAGAGGACACTTATTCTTTTTCATGGCCTTATTTCTATTACTGTCACGCCTGCTCCCGCTCTCCCTCCGCCAGGCTCTCCAGCATTATGCACTCCTGTCACCATCAGTACGCACACCTGCCTTTCCCCGTCACGCACATCAGCGTATTATTGGACTCACCTGGACTCAATCACCTGTTTTTTACCTCCCCTATATTTGTCAGTTCCCCAGCTCCGTTCCCCACTGCTGCATTAATGTTTGTATGTCGTTGTTACCCGTGTGCTGACGCTGTTCCTGGCTTGCTATCTGTCTGTTCCGCATTAAATGTTCAACTCCCCGTACCTGCTTCTCATCTCCAGCGTCGGCCCTTATAATTACAGCATATTTGATGACTGTCATTCATCTTCCACTCACCCAGTTCAATATAACATTGATATGTTTAGGCTACTAAATGATACTAAAATTTCTCCTATACCCATCATCAGTTTGCTACAGCCTAGCCTATGAATGAAAGTTTACAACGTAGGTGCACACAGGTCGAAAGAAATTTGAGGTGACATACAGTGACACACGGACAGACAGTGACACATTCAATACTGCCTTGCATCTAGCTGATCTAAGGTGTAAACATTAGTCCAACAGTTGCAAACGAGAGGTTCTATTGGACATCCAGGTATGTTTTTCCCCGTTTGATTTTTGTGCCGTTTGCTTCTTACAACAGAGTCAGTGTACTGAATTACACCCCTGATCACACGTAAACACAGCCACCTTGTATTCCTTCTCGCATCTATGCACTCTCCTCTCACATTTTCCCTACACTTGTGGACTTCAACGCAGAACATCTTTAAAGCCAAACCATGTCAAAACCGCTAAACATAGCCTACATCGTTGTCACCCTATTAGCTAAAGTAATGTCACAGTCAACATAGCGAATAGAACTAACAGGTTAGTAAACCTGCTATCATGCAGTAACATTAGTCTACAGTCAGTCAGCAGTTCAATAAGCAGTTTAGCAGTTACACAAGCGGGCCCTGGTGACAAGAAATTTGTAAAACCAAAAACAGCTTACCTTGACTTGGAAGAGTTCCAGTGTTGTGCTGGATAGTCATAAACAGCAAGCTAACATTGCATCCCTCCCTCTGAGTCGGGTGTTTGAGTAGGCTAAACTAGCTAGCTAGCTGCATTTCCTAGCTAAGTAAGTGAAAGTTTAAAAAAATGAAAATCTCTCTTGATTCTCCTTAATTGAAGAAATTAACTTGTTCAAAACTGTTCAACTATTGTCTTTCTCTCTCTTTGAGTCAACTATTCACCACATTTTATGCACTTCAGTGATAGCCAGCTGTAGCTTATGCTTTCAGTACTAGATTCATTCTTCAAGAGTTCTGATAGGTTGGAGGATGTCCTCCGAAGGTTGTCATAATTACTATGAAAGTCTATGGAAGGGGGTGAGAACCATGCGCCTCCTAGGTTTTGTATTGAAGTTAATGTACCCAGAGGAGGACGGATGCTAGCTGTCCTCCGGCTACACCATGGTGCTACCCTATTGAGGCTACTGCAGACCTTCATTGCAAAACAGTGTTTGAATCAATTATTTGTTGACATGAATATATTTGGTATATTTTTATCTAAGAAGGAGAACTTTTCAAATGTTTAACTTTTTTTATTTGTATGAAATTCGCTGAAGAGGATGGTCCTCCCTTTCCTCCTCTGAGGAGCCTCCACTGCTACATACATTACTAGAATGACAAGAAATATGCTGTTAACTTGTTGCTGATAGTCTCCTGATTGTTTGTTGATCATCTTTAGATGGTCTTGGCATTTGTACAAGCATATCTGTACTGACAGGCTACAGATATTTATTTATTTGACCAGGTAAGCCAGTTGGTAAGGCAATAAATAGGCCATAGTTGCAAAATAATTACAATTAAACACTGGAGTGATAGATGTGCAGAAGATGAATAAGCAAGTACTGGGGTGCAAAGGAGCAAAAAATTAATAAATATAGGGGGATGAGGTAGTTGGGTGGGCTATTTATAGATGGGCTATGTACAGGTGCAATGATTGGTAAGCTGCTCTGACAGCTGATGCTTGAAGTTAGTGAGGGAGATATAAGTCTCCAGCTTCAGTGATTTTTGCAATTCGTTCCAGTCATTGGCAGCAGAGAACTGGAAGGAAAGGCGGCCAAAGAGTAGTTGGCATTGGGGGTGACCAGTGATATATACCTGCTGGAGCGTGTGCTACGGGTGGGTGCTGCTATGGTGACCAGTGAGCTGGCTGAGATAAGGCGGGGCTTTACCTAGCAAAGACTTATAGATGACCTGGAGCCATTGGGTTTGGCGATGAATATGAAGCAAGGGCCAGCCAACGAGAGCATACAGGTCGCAGTGGTGGGTAGTATATGGGGCTTTGGTGACAAAACGGATGGCACTATGATAGACTACATCCAATTTGCTGAGTAGAGTGTTGGAGGCTATTTTGTAAATGACATTGCCGAAGTCAAGGATCGGTAGGATAGTCAGTTTTACAAGGGTATGTTTGGCAGCATGAGTGAAGGATACTTTGTTGTGAAATAGGAAGCTGATTCTAGATTTAGTTTTGGATTGGAGATGCTTAATGTGAGTCTGGAAGGAGAGTTTACAGTCTAACCAGACACCTAGGTATTTGTAGTTGTCAGAACCGTCCAGAGTAGTGATGCTAGACGAGCGGGCAGCGATCGGTTGACGAGCATGCATTTAGTTTTACTTGCATTTAAGAGCAGTTGGGGGTCACGGAAGGAGTGTTGTATGGCATTGAAGAACGTCTGGAGGTTTGTTAACACAGTGTTCAAAGAAGGGCCAAAAGTATGCAGAATGGTGTCGTCTGCGTAGAGGTGTATCAGGGAATCAACAGCAGCAAGAGCGACAACATTGATGTATACAGAGACAAGAGTCGGCTCGAGAATTTAACCCTGTGGCACCCCCATAGAGACTGCCAGAGGTCCAGACCACAGGCCCTCCGATTTGACACACTGAACTCCATCTGAGAAGTAGTTGGTGAACCAGGCGAGGCAAGGCTGTTGAGTCTGTCAATCACTGCATTCTTATCGGCAGAGTCGAAAGCCTTGGCCAGGTCGATGAATACGGCTGCACAGTATTGTCTTTTATCGATGGCGGTTATGATATCATTTAGGACCTTGAGCGTGGCTGAGGTGCACCCATGACCAGCTCGGAAACCAGATTGCATAGCGGAGAAGGTACGGTGGGATTCGAAATGGTCGGTGATCTGTTTGTTAACTTGGCTTTCTGAGACTTTGGAAAGGCAGGGTAGGATAGATATAGGTCTGTAACAGTTTGGGTCTAGAGTGTCACCCCCTTTGAAGAGGGGGATGACCGCGGCAGCTTTCCAATCTTTAGGGATCTCAAACGATACGAAAGAGAGGTTGAACAGGCTAGTAATAGGGGTTGTGACAATTGCGGCAGATAATTTTAGAATGAGAGGGGGCAGATTGTCTAGCCCAGCTGATTTTGCAGCTCTTTCAGAACATCAGCTATCTGGATTTGGGTGATGGAGAAATGGGGCAGGCTTGGGCAAGTTGTTGTCGGCGGTGCAGAGCTGTTGACCGGGGTAGGGGTAGCCAGGTGGAAAGCATGGCCAGCCGTAGGAAAATGCTTATTGAAATTCTCAATTATAGTGGATTTATCGGTGGTGACAGTGTTACCTAGCTACAGTGCAGTTGGCAGCTGGGAGGAGGTGCTCTTCTTCTCCATGAACTTTACAGTGTCCCTGAAGTTTGTGCTACAGGATACAAATTTCTGTTTGAAAAAGCTAGCCTTTGCTTTGCTAACTGCCTGTGTATATTGGTTCCTAACTTCCCTGAAAAGTTGCATATCATGGGGGCTATTCGATGCTAATGCAGTACGCATTTCAACAGATGGTTTGTTGAGCATCTATAGATGGACTATAGACTACCTTGTTCAAAATTATAAGATATACTGTTGAGATGCTACTGAAAGGATAAAGACATGCTGATGAAATGCTGCTGATAGTCTACAGCAAAATCAAAGGTGTACATTTAGCTCCAAAAGTGTTAAATGTACATGTTTTGGTGAATATGAGTCCGACTGAACTGGTGTGAAAATAATACTTTAGAAAGTGTTAAAGATGTAACTCTGTTCCAGTGTTCCCCATCAAAGTGTGCAAATGAACTTGATTGTGGTGTTTGCATAGCTCTACCGTAGAGTAATAAGCAGCACCTACAGTGTAAAACATAACACTTGATTTAGAGTAAACTGGACTCACTTTGCTTAGTGCTGACGCTGTTACACTTTCTCAGTGTAAAAAATGAACACCTGTAGTGTTATTTATCTTTGTGAAACATAAAATTAGTCAATCAATGTACAAAACACAGATATTAAATACAATCCCCCAAGAAATCTACACGCAGTAGAGCATGCAGGGAAATTTGATAATGATTGGTGTTGTTTTGATGGAACTGTTTTACTCTCCACAGTGTAAAATAATAACTCTGGTTATTAACACCACTGAGGGTTAATTTCACTCTTACAGAGTCAACACTAGAATAGTTACACTGAAAAATAAACAGCCAATTTGCTATGTGTAGACTACAGACACGTTCTTGACATGTTGCTGATAGTTTGTAGAGCGTCTACAGATGGACCATCCAAATAAAGTGTTACCAAGACGGTAGTCTCTTCCTTGATAGGTTGGTAATGCATGTTACAGAGTGGAAGCAGTTTTGTTGATTGAGACTGTAGGGCTATGTATTGTTCCCCTGTGAATTCTCTATTTACACCTTGATTCTTAGTGTGATTTTCTAAATTAAAGAACTTGATATAGAGAAAAAGTGTTAATAATAATAATACATGTCATTCAAAGCACCTTACAAATAACCCAAGGACACTGTACAGCAGCAAGAGAGTGTTGGAACTGATGTATCCTGTGTGCTGAATTATTATTGTGAGTATGAATGGAGTTTAGGCCATGAAACTGTGTGTATGCTAATTCAGAAAGGTTGTTGAACTAATCAGATAAGAGTAAATTGCCTAGGATCAGAGAGCAGAATCAGGCCCAAAACAGAAGATGGACGAGGGGTGATTCTGACATCTGGCTAAACAAAGAGAGGACCATGGACATTCCACAGGGGAATGGAGGGAAACTCATTGGGCTCATAAAATGTATAGCTGGTGAGGTGAACCCTACAAGGGAAGAGTATAACATGTGTGTTGTGAGCTTTCTAAATGTATGCACTCAGCTGACGGCATCCTTGGTATTAAACACTTGAAACTTCTCTTGCGCTTTTGGTCTCAATTACTTATTGCAAAGAGGTTGCAATAGCATTTGTCTTTTAACAGAACTCTAACAA
Organism: Salvelinus sp. IW2-2015; assembly: GCF_002910315.2. Classification (NCBI taxonomy): domain Eukaryota; kingdom Metazoa; phylum Chordata; class Actinopteri; order Salmoniformes; family Salmonidae; genus Salvelinus; species Salvelinus sp. IW2-2015. The sequence goes on along the minus strand of NC_036849.1, from coordinate 9,594,265 downwards.
CAGCAGCAGGTGCAATTGAAATGTCTGAATGTCTCTGAAATGTGCTGGTTATGTTCAATACAAGTTCAACAAAAACACTAACTCCTTGAGTGCAAAGGAACCCTCAGAATCAGTAAGTCATTCTGACGACACATGCCTCATTCACTTCATTAAATCCTTCATATGCGATACTGGGAACTGGACTGTGAGGAAATGCAACAGTCGTGTGGGTGTTAATCTACAGAAGATAATGTAAAGGTTTCTGATGTGTTTGTGCATGCATGAGTGTGTGTGTACATGCACGCATCCGAAGCCCCCCTGTACCCTGCATTAATCCATCAAGGTGTGAAAAAGCACCAGATGGGGCCTAACCACTTTAATAGTATGAGTTTGTGAAGTTTTAAATGAAGCCCTGGGAGTCACACACAGGCTGCTGAGTGATTGTTTAGATGGCCTGCTTAATTTGGCATAGCTGATTAAGTGCGTACGTCAGGGAGAAGGAAGGAAGTGTGAGAGGTGGACGCAGCATGGCACACGCCTTGTCTCTCTGCTCCTAGTGACACGTCAACACACCAGGGTTGCCCCTGACAACATCCCTCAGAATAGATCCCCCGTGATGATGACTCTGTGTTGAATCTTTTCTCAGTGACCGACGCAGAGGTCCACGCACAAAGAAAGGTGTTCCATGAGGTCCATGTACAGACAGGGCTGTGCAGAGAAAAGATGGGTAACAAATGCTTATGAATGTGTTATGTAGTCCCAAAGATACCCTATTAAGTGTTTGAGGAAAGATACATCTGGCACCTTGTATCCAATTTACATACAAATAATCCCGACTTTGTTTTTAAAAATGGAAATGCTAACATTATCTACATTCACACCTCTTTTTCAGTTTTGCTCTCAACTACAGAGAGATACAATTATATGATCCACACTAATATAACTGATGCACGGCATCAATGACAAGAACTAATGGTTCCTGATGATGGATTTTGATGCACCAATCAAACCTGTGGCAGCCTCAGATCATGAGATGTGTTTGTATATAGTGCTGACATCTATGGAAATCAACTCATTGTTATTCTCTCTGATGAATGGCATGTGTCGTTGGTCAAGGTGAACAGAAAATGATTAGAAAATAATCACGCATTGTGTAAATGTGTAGCCATTTGTTGGCTTGGCTGTGTTGTTTATATTATATAGAGAATTGCTGGCTGCATGGCCACAGGTAATACCACCATGCTGCTGTATTATGATGATTAATGATCTTCTTTTAAAAGATGCAAATTGCTTTGTGAAAAGCATCACCATTTTGTTCTAGCTGGTGCAGGTAATCTGTTCTCTCCTTTGTTTTAAGTGGAGGCAGCTGTCCAGTCTGTGCATTTGGCTTGACTTTTCAAGCGGTGTGTTAGATTGCACCAACTCTTAAGAGAGGAATTTGATCCAGGGGGTTGATTTATTTGATAAAAAGGATGGGTAACGCGTTAACATGACTACATATCCATAAAGAATTTAGTTACACACCTATAAGCATTTCATAAACATGTTATAACAGGTCCTTACCACATTAATTAAATATATCCATAGCGTACAGGGGCGCTACTTTGGTTTTAGAAGTGGGGGGACATAATATTATTATTATTAGTATATTTTTTAATCCAGTCGGATAAACAGCCTACCCGAGCACTCGGAGACGTACAAAGACAGCGTAATGTCATCATTATGACTGTTCTCAAAAGTGTGCTTCTGCCATACCAGTGTTAGTGAATATTCCAAAGGCCAAAACCCGTTTTGAAAATTATGCTGATATATAGCCTGTACCATCCCTATTTCCCCCACCGGCAGGTATAGGGCCTTGACTTACCTTCTGCCTCTTCTTCTTACTGAGGTCCATGGTGCATGAAGATCCCCACAGGGTTGAATCCTTGAGGTACATTTTAAGGATGAAATCGTGTAGTTGAGGGGCATATCATAACTCATTAACAGCCCCCCTCCACATCAAAATGAATTTGGCCACACTAGAATATAACACACACATGAATGGTCTATGTATGAATTCTATTATTTTATTTCATTTTTTGGGAGGGCAGGGCTTTTTATTTAAATTTTATTTATTTAACTAGGTAAGTCAGTTAAGAACAAATTCTTATTTACAATGACGGCCTAACAAAAGGCCTCCTGCGGGGACAGGGGCTGGGATAAAAAATATATAAAAGAATATAGGACAAAACACAGATCACGACAAGAGAGACAACACTACATAAAGAGAGACCTAAGACAACAGCATAGCATGGCAGCAACACATGACAACTCGAAGATAAAACAAATGATGGTGCCTGGTGGTAGAAAGATACAAACCAGTAGTCTTATGAAGTAATAGTTTTATTTTCTGTATCATTGAAGTTCAAGTACTCCCTCCTCTAAAATGTTCTTGCAACTTTTGACACATTCCATTTTCATAGATGGTAAAACATAGCGTGCCGTGCAACCAATCTCAAACTCCCTCTGTGAATTGGAAAACAGATAATGCATCGTTCCTCTGCCTAGATTAACATTTTATTCTTATTCCAGAAATGAAGGGAAATCTATTGTGGATTGTTTCCCTTTTTTTGTTCGCTTCTCTTCATTTTCTTCTAAACGAGAAAAATAATCTGTATGCAAGAGCTGGAACACAACAACAAAGGTAAATTGAAATGTCTTTTTTTATTCATGTGAAGCGTTTGTTGGTGCAAGGAACCGCTGTATGGGGATATTGCAGCACAAATTAAGGTTGACAGTACAAGCCGTCCCTGGCATCCATGCAAGGTCTTGTGAAACTTTTTTGTTATATACAGTGCCTTGTGAAAGTATTCAGATCCCTTTACTTTTTCCACATTTTGTTAGGTTAGAGCCTTATTCTAAAATTGATTCAATATTTTTTTCTCTCTCATCAATCTACATACAATAATGACAAAGCTAAAACAGGTTTTTAGACATTTTTGCAAATGTATGAAAAAAAAACAACTGAAATATAACATTTACATAAGTATTCAAACCTTTTACTTAATACTTTGTTGAAGCACCTTCGGCAGCAATTACAGCCTTGAGTCTTCTTGGGTATGACACTACAAGTATGTCACACCAATATTTGGGGAGGTTCTCCCATTCTTCTCTGCAGATCCTGTCAAGCTCTGTCAGGTTGGATGGGTAGCGTTGCTGCACAGCTATTTTCAGGTCTCTCCAGAGATGTTAGATTGGGTTCAAGTGAGAGCTCTGGTTGGGCCACTCAAGGAGATCCAGAGACTTGTCCCGAAGCCACTCCTGCGTTGTCTTGACCGTGTGCTTAGGGTTGTTTTCCTGTTGGAAGGTGAACTTTCGCCCCAGTCTGAGATCCTGAGCGCTCTGGAGCAGGATCTCTCTGTACTTTGCTGAGTTCATCTTTGCCTCGATCCTGACTGGTCTCCCAGTCCCTGCCGCTGAAAAACACAACAGCATGATGCTGCCACCACCATACTTCACCATAGGGATGGTGCCTGTTTTTTTCCAGACGTGACGCTTAGCATTCAGGCCAATAGTCTTTAGGTGCCTTTTACTGGGGAGTGGCTTCTATCTGGCCAGTCTACCATAAAGGCCTGATTGGTGGAGTGCTGCAGAGATGGTTGTTCTTCTGGAAGGTTCTCCCATCTCCACAGAGGAACTCCAGAGCTCAGTCAGAGTGACCATCGGGTTCTGGATCACCACCCTCACCAACATTTAAGTGCCTTTTGGTATTTGGTATTTTATTAGGATCTCCATTAGTTGTTGATAAAGCAGCAGCTACTCTTCCTGGGGTCCACACAAAACATCAAACATAATACAGAACATCATTAGACAAGAAAAGCTCAAGGACAGAACTACATATATTTTTTAAAAGTCACACGTAGCCTACATATCAATGCATACACACAAACTACCTAGGTCAAATAGGGGAGAGGCGTTGTGCCTCTGTGAGATGTTGTGAGATGTTGCTTTTGAACGGCGTATGGTAGTAGCTACCATGAGCACCGGTTTGTGTCAAGAACTCCAACACTGCTGGGTTTTTCATACCCATCCATATGGTTGGTAAGATGGCGCCGACAGAGATGGTCGCCTTGCTTTAGGCCCTTAGAAAACTATGCAGTTATTTATTTTTTAATATTATTTCTTACATTGTTAGCCCATAAAATCTCAAGTATTATTATTACATACAGCCGGGAAGAACTATTGGATATAAAAGCGATCTCAACTTACCATCATTACGACCAGGAGGTGAGCACACCATCCATCGCTTCCGAGCATATTACTCACCAATGTCCAATCTCTAGATAACAATGTGGATGAAATTAGGGCACGAGTTGCCTTCCAGAGAGACATCAGAGATTGTAACATTCTCTGTTTCACGGAAACATGGCTCACTCGTGATATGTTGTAAGAGTCGGTACAACTACCTGGTTTCTTCACGCATCGCGCCGACAGAAACAAACATCTCTCTGGTAAGAGGAAGGGTGGTGGGTGTATGCCTTTATGATTAATGACTCATGGTGTAATCACAACAACATACAGGAACTCAAGTCCTTTTGTTCACCCGACCTAGAATTCCTTACAATCAAATGCCGACTGCATTATCTTCCAAGAGAATTCTCTTCGATTATAGTCACAGCCGTGTATATCCCCCACAAGCAGATCTCTTGTCGGCCCTGAAAGAACTTCACTGGACTCTATGTAAACTGGAAACCAGAAATTCTGAGGCTGCATTTATTGTAGCTGGGGATTTTAACAAAGCTAACCTAAGAACCATACTTCCTAAATTCTATCAGCATATTGAATGCGCGACAAGAGTTAGTAGCTTTCTGGATCATTGCTACTCGAACTTCCGCAATGAATACAAAGCCCTCCTCTGTCCTGCCTTCGGCAAATCTGAACATGACTCCATGTTGTTGCTCCCAGCCTATAGACATAAAGTAAAACAGGAAACACCTGTGCTCAGGTCAATGGTCTGACCAATCGAATTTCACGCTTCAAGATCGCTTCGATCACGTGGACTGGGATATGTCCGGATAGCCTCAGGCAATAACATTGATGTGTATGCTGACTCGGTGAGTGAGTTTATTAGCAAGTGCATCGAAGATGTTGTACCCTCTGTGACCATTAAACCTTCTTGAACCAGAAACTGTGGATTGATGGCAGCATTCGCGCAAAACGGCAGGTAACCTAGTGGTTCGAGCGTTGGGCCAGTAACCGAAAGGTTGCTAGATCAAATCCCTGAGCTGACAAGGTAAAAATCTGCCATTCTGCCCCTGAACAAGGCAGTTAACCCAAGGTTCCAAGGCCGTCATTGTAAATAAGAATTTGTTCTTAACTGCCTTGCCTAGTTAAATAAAGGTTAAATAAAAAAAAAAAATTAAACTGAAAGCGTTTACCACCGCTTTTAATCATAGCAAGGCGACCGGGAAACACGACCGAATTCAAACAGTGCAGCTATTCCCTACGCAAGGCAATCAAACAAGCAAAGCGTCAGTATAGAGACAAAGTCGCAATTCAATGGCTCAAACACGAGGCATATGTGGCAGGGTCTACAGTCAATCACGGATTACAAAAAGAAAACCATCCCTGTAGCGGACATCGACGTCGCTCGCTTTGAGGACAATACTGTACAGTGCCACTGACATAGCCCGCTACCAAAGCCTGTGGGCTCTCTTTCTTCGTGGCCAATGTGAATAAAATATTTAAACGTGTTAACCCTCGCAAGGCTGCCAGCCCAGACAGCATCCCTAGCCGCGTCCTCAGCTGGCTGATGTGTTTACAGACATATTCAACCAATTCCTATCCCAGTCTGTTGTCCCCACATGCTTCAAGATAGCGACCATTGTTCCAGTTCCCAAGAAAGCTAAGATAACTGAACAAAATGACTAACGCCCCATTGCACTCACTTCTGTCATCATGAAGTGCTTTGAGAGACTAGTCAAGGACCATATCACCTCCACCCTACCTGATACCCGAGTCCCACTCCAATTTGCTTACCGCCCCAATAGATCCACTGACGATGCAATCGCCATCACACTGCACATTCTCATCTGGACAAGAGGAATACCTATGTAAGAATGCTGTTCATTAACTACAGCTCAGCATTTAACACCATAGTACCCTCCAAACACGTCATTAACCTTTACTTAATACCCATCCCGGATCCGGGAGCATCCTCATCAAAAAAGCTGACTAGCATAGCCTAGCCTAACGGGACAGGGATATCATATAATATAATTTTCATGAAATCACAAGTCCAATACAGCAAATGAAAGATAAACAGCTTGTGAATCCAGCCATCATTTCTGATTTTTAAAATGTTTTACAGCGAAAACACTGTATTTCTATTAGCTAACCACAATAGCCAAAGACTCAACCACATATTTTCACCATGTTTCTACCGCATAGGTAGCTATCACAAAACCGACCAAATAGAGATAAAATTTGTCACTAACCAAGAAACAACTTCATCAGATGACAGTCTTATAACATGTTATACAATAAATCTATGTTTTGTTCGAAAATGTGCATATTTGAGGTATAAATCATAGTTTTACATTGCAGCTATGTCACGTTCCTGACCTATTTTTATGTTATTTGATTATGTTTAGTTGGTCAGGGCGTGAGTTGGGTGGGCATTGTATGTTGTGTGTGTTTGGTTAGTCTATGGGTGTTGTATGTGTATGGGATAGTGTTGGTTAGGTTGTCTAGTTATGTCTATGGCTGCCTAGATTGGGTCTCAATCAGAGACAGCTGTCATTCATTTGTCTCTGATTGGGAGCCATATTTAAGGTAGCCATAGGCAGTAGGCTTTTTGTGGGTGTATGTTACCTGTCTCTGTGTTTGTGTTCTGCACCAGATAGGTCTGTATCGGTTTTGCACGTTTGTTATTTTGTAAGTTGTTTGTAGTGTTCACTTGTTCTTATAATTAAACATGTTGAGCACTGGCTACGCTGCATTTTGGTCCTCTCCTTCACCCCAGGAAGAAAACCTTTAAACAGCTACCATCAAAAATATACACAAAGCAGCCAGAATAATTACAAGAGGAGCAAACGTGAAATACCTAAATACTCATCATAAAACATTTATGAAAAATACATGGTGTACAGCAAATGAAAGATAAACATCTTCTGAATCCAGCCAATATTTCCGATTTTTTAAGTGTTTTACAGCGAAAACACAATATATATATTTCTATTAGCTCACTACAGTAGCCAAACACACAACGCAATTTACTCCCCGRAAAAATAGCTTGCACAAAACCGACAAAATAGAMATAAAATMAATCACTAACCTTGAACAAATTCATCAGATGACAGTCTTATAACATCATGTTATACAATACAARTATGTTTTGTTCGAAAATGTGCATATTTAGAGCTACAAATCCTGATTATACATTGTGAATACGTAGCATCGATTCACCAGAATCTCCYGAGATATTTTGGACACTCACCTAATCTGACCAAAGAACTCATCATAAACTTTACATAAAAATACTTGTTGTATAGCAAATGAAAGATACACTGGTTCTTAATGCAACCGCTGTGTTCGATTTTTTAAAATAACTTTACCATAACATACAGCTTGCGTTATTGCGAGACAGCGCTCACCAAAACGGCGGAGAATAGGACTCAACATTTTCCACAGAAATACGAAATAACATCATAAATGTTTTCTTACTTTTGTTGATCTTCCATTAGAATGTTGTACAAGGAGTCCTTGGTCCAGAATAAATCGTTGTTTGGTTTTAGAATGTCCATTTCTTCTATCGAATTAGCAACCTTAGCTAGCCATGTGATGCGAACATGCCCATCTTCTCTTGGTGCAAAGAACGGAAAATTCCAAAATTCCAAAACAGGAAGGCCAAAAAGATCATCAAGGACCACCCGAGCCACTACCTGTTCACCCCGCTATCATCCAGAAGGCGAGGTCAGTACAGGTGGATCAAAGCTGGGACCGAGAGACAGCTTCTATCTCAAGGCCGTCAGACTGTTAAACAGTCATCACTAACATAGAGAGGCTGCTGCCAACATAGAGACTCAAATCTCTGGCCACTTAAATAAACTGACTAAATTAATAAAGGTGTCACTTTAACGTCTTATGGCTGGGGGCAGTATTGAGTAGGTTGGATGAATAAGGTGCCCAGAGTAAACTGCCTGCTACTCAGGCCCTGAAGCTAAGATATGCATAGTATTAGTAGATTTGGATAGAAAACACTCTGAATGATGTCTGTGAGTATAACATAATTCATATGGCAAGCAAAAACCTGAGAAAAAAATCCAACCAGGAAGTGGGAAATCTGAGGTTTGTAGGTTTTCAACTCTTTGCTTATCCAATATACAGTGTCTATGGGGTCATATTGCACTTCCTAAGGCTTCCACGAGATGTCAACAGTCTTTAGAACCTTGTTTCATGCTTCTACTGTGAAGGGGGAGAGAATAAGAGCTGATTGACTAAGAGGTCTGGCAGAATGCCATGAGCTCAGTCAGGTGTGCACCCGTGAGAGTTAGCTGCGTTCCTTTTCCTTTCTAAAGACAAAGGAATTTTCCGGTTGAAACATTATTGAAGATTTATGATAAATACATCCTAAAGATTGATTCTATACATCGTTTGAAATGTTTCTACGAACTGTAATGGAACTTTTTGACTTTTCGTCTGTCCTGCGCCTCGTGAACTAAACACGCTAACAAAAAGGAGGTATTTGGACATAAATGATGGACTTTATCGAACAAAACAAACATCTATTGTGGAACTGGGATTCCTGGGAGTGCATTCTGATGATCATCAAAGGTAAGTGAATATTTATAATGCTATTTCTGACTTCTGTTGACTCCACAACATGGTGGGTATCTGTATGGCTTGTTTTGGTCTCTGAGCGCTGAAATCTGACACAGCGGTTGCGTTAAGGAAAAGTTTATCTAAAATTCCATGCATCATTTATCAATGTTTATTATGAGTATTGATGTGGCTCTCTGCAAAACATTACTGAACGTAACGCGCCAATGTAAACTAAGATTTTTGGATATAAATATGAACTTATTCGAACAAAACATACATGTATTGTGTAACATGAAGTCCTATGAGTGTCATCTGATGAAGATCATCAAAGGTTAGTGATTAATTTTATCTCTTTCTGCTTTTTGTTACTCCTCACTTTGGCTGGAAAAATGGCTGTGTTTTTCTGTGACTAGGTGCTGATCTAACATAATCGCATGGTATGCTTTCGTCGTAAAGCCTTTTTGAAATCGGACACTGTGGTGGGATTAACAACAAGTTTATCTTTCAAATGGTGTATAATACTTGTATGTTTGAGGAATTTTAATTATGAGATTTCTGTTGTTTGAATTTGGCGCCCTGCACTTTCACTGGCTGTTGTCATATCGATCCCGTTAACGGGATCTCAGCTATAATAACGCTACTTTAATAATGTTTACATATCCTTCATTACTCATCTCATATGTTTATATACTGTATTCTACACCATCTACTCTATCTTGACTATGCCGCACGCCATCGCTCATCCATATATTTATATGTACATATTCTTATTCATCCCTTTGTATTTGTGTAAGGTAGTTTTTGTGAATTTATTAGATTGCTTATTGAATATTAGTGCATAGTCAGAACTAGAAGCACAAGCATTTCGCTACACTCGCCTTAACATCTGCATGTTACCAATAAAATTAGATTTGATTTGATCAAGAATGGTCCAACACCCAAAGGACATATATCCAATTTGACACATCTTTGGGAAGCATTGGCGTCAACATGGGCCAGCATCCCTGTGTTTGGTATACACAGTGTATATGTGACTCGTTTCAGGAAACTAGGAATATGTCGCGCATCACTACTTCAAAGAAGAAGCATTTGAATATACACAGTGTAAAAACATTTTTGGCAGAAATGCCATCTCGAATATGTGAACTGTCATGTGCCTTAATAACACATTTGTATTCCATCCATAACTACGAATACAATTGTTAAATCACAAGCCTAGTTTGTTTAGCCACGGAAAAAGACAGGAATCTTCTCACTAGCCATGATTGGCTGAGATAATGTATGGGCTGGACATGTTTTTATTTTATTTGTTTTATTTTACCGTTATTTTACCAGGTAAGTTGACTGAGAACACGTTCTCATTTGCAGCAACGACCTGGGGAATAGTTACAGGGGAGAGGAGGGGGATGAATGAGCCAATTGTAAACTGGGGATTATTAGGTGACCGTGATGGTTGAGGGCCAGATTGGGAATTTAGCCAGGACACCGGGGTTAACACCCCTACTCTTACGATAAGTGCCATGGGATCTTTAATGACCTCAGAGAGTCAGGACACCCGTTTAACGTCCCATCCGAAAGACGGCACCCTACACAGAGCAGTGTCCCCAATCACTGCCCTGGGGCATTGGGATCTTTGTTTAGACCAGAGGAAAGAGTGCCTCCTACTGGCCCTCCAACACCACTTCCAGCAGCACCTGGTCTCCCATCCAGGGACTGACCAGGACCAACCCTGCTTAGCTTCAGAAGCAAGCCAGCAGTGGTATGCAGGGTGGTATGCTGCTGAGAGATGAGTTTGGATTGGTCTACCACGTAGCATGCTTCTGTCTATAACATGAGCTGTTCAGTATGTGTTGACAGTCCTTTCAACAGCGTTGTTTTTGAAAGATATAACATTAGCCATCAAGAACTACAAAAGTTTTGCTACTTTTCTCAACGACATTGATGCCCTGAATTTACCAGGCGCTATCGACATATCCGTTGGAAAAAGTGATGGGCTACTTTCTGCACATGCCACAGTCAGTGTGAACTGGAGTCTCTTGACACAACGCTGGCCAAACAAGATGCAGCCACAAAGTTAAATGGTTCCAGTCTGCCGTGAAGTGTTCATCTATGAATACGGGTCCAACTACATTGTCAGAAAGTCATATTTATTGCAAGCTGAAGCGTTCTGTTAGTTAGCTAGCAAACGTTAGCTTGCTGGCTCACTAGCTAACGTTACGTGTATGACCTGTGTAGTAATATTATTCTAATCAGAAAATCTATTTGCTTTGCTAGTTATAGCCTAATGTTAGCTACCTAACATTGAACCAAGTTTGTTAGCTTTAGCTACCTGCAGATTCATACAACAGCTATGACAATGTTTGTATTGGTAGTAGTATGAGTTGGGATTATGCCAGTTCATTGTTTACAAAATATAAAACACATTGATGTCACATATGTATCATGCGTACAGTTCTTTATTAAAAATGTAGTTATTTGATACATTTTACTGTAAAACTAGCAGTACTAATTATTTCTCTGAGAGTAAGGTGATTATATAGCATTTTGCAACAAAAAAATATATTATTTGTCTCTCTGAAATGAAACCATCAAGTGATAGATTTTAAACAAATATGTCTGTCATTGAACAACCCCATGCCGTGATTAGATAGTGAAAAAACGGCAATCTCTTTCATAATTTCTTCAAACAATAAAATCTAATTGACCAACATTTCTGAAAATGGATATAGCGTTTTGGAATCAAACTCTTCATATCTCATCAAATTGTGTATGTTTTATTTCCCAAGACCACAGGACGAGTCACTGAAAGAAGGCAGATTGGGTTGTGTTCTTTTGAGGGCTCCTGGTTGTTCCACTAGGGGTTTTTACTCTGCATCTGACCTCACAAAGGGTTGAGTCCAACTGTTATTTGTGCAAATGCAAAAGGTATAGCACATGCTAGCATGTGTATGCCTGTGTGTTTGAAAGTGCTTGGTGTTGTTAAGTGCGACAGAGAAGAGGCCATGGGATTATCGACAAGGTGTCACAGAGAGGGTGTATAGTGCTGTCTGGGGCTTTAATATCTTATGTCAGTCTGATCACAGACACTGGAAGGACACACTCACAAACGGATGCATACACACAAACACACACACACAGACAGACAGACACACACTCATACAATACTGCCAGACATTCCATTTCAATCTTGGAATGAATTTTAAAGCTTAGACTGCTAAACACAGATAATCCACCAGAAGCCCAATCATTCACAGCAAACCGGCAGACAAATAATGGGGAAATGATAAACATATTGGTCATTATTTATTCATCCATTCTGAAGTGGTAGAATCAAGATGTTCACCTCTCTGTAATGAGTCCAGAGATGGACATGCATCCTGATTTAACTGACAACTTTTGACAGATCTGAGTAGACACATTTAAAACCACAGTAACATGTATGGGGAAGGATGGTCAAAATAGAATAATTCACAAACACATCATTCATTTTTGCTAATTATTTTCAGGGGAAACTTGATATCCTGTGTTTTTGATTGAACACAAACATCCATACTTTCAACCTTCATTTGCAAGCATTTTAGCGAGCTGTGATGTTTAGAACATTCTGTCTGAGGTGACAGTGCAACAATCTGCTCCATCACTGTGATCCACTGAGTACTGTCTGAAAGCTCATGCCAGGTGATCTGTGATCCACCAGTGTTGTCTGTCTCCAAGCCCATGCCAGGTCAGGATATCAGCTCCAGGGGACCTCATCACCTCAATCAACCCCCTGCCAATTACCCATGTAGGAAGCTACCCTGGGTCACCCAGACGCAGACGGACAGAAATCAACTAAAAGGTGTCTGTGAGCGTGTCTGACTAACCTCAAAGGCCTGCAGGCATTAGTCACACCAGGTGAACAGACAGAGGAGAACAGAGGGAACACAGGCAGGAGTGCCACAGAGGGAGGGGTAAGGGGAGTACCAAGTGGTAGGCTGGACTAGTGTCTCACTAACAAACAGTCTGCAACTGATCTCTCGCTCTCACTGTCAGTCTCGAAAGTGTAGCACAATAGATACTTCAAATGTAATGGTATTTGAAATAAAAGTAATGATAACCTGATTTGTCATTGTTGATAGAGTGAGGTCTAATATTGAATTGATTCGGATTGTTCACAGAGCAATACCAGTGAAACTGTCAAGGCTCCTCTAATTACTGTAGCCCATGCTGTACTGTACATTCAGGGGAGCTATTTATGGATGAGATGTGTGTTAGCATTTCCCTAGTATTGGGAGGTTTCCCTCTAATCACCCTGTCTTCTTCAATTCAGGTCCAGTGATGCACTTGATATCCACCCACTAAAGCCATCTGATAAGCACTGTTTATAATGGCAGCAGCCAGTGGCCGCACCAGTGTGGGCTGGACTCAGACTCACACAGCAAACCCAATAGAGATAAGTCCCATTAATTAAACAACAATGTTTGCCCAGGCACTGATCTACAGTCAGGTCCATAATTATTATCAAAAAAGACTAGTACAAATACTCAGCTATATTGTATGCTAAAAATTTTAATCTGGAAATTATATTACTGTATACTAATACAATTGCTCAGAGAAAGAGATTTTGTTTAACAAGTCATCTTATTTTCTCAAAAAGATATGGGTAGATATTATTGGCACCCCTGTTTTCAATACCTTTCAATACCTCATCTTGTGAATATAACATTCTTAAAAAAATATTTTATCAGATTGAAGAACACATTGGGAGGGTTCTTTGACCATTCATTGTTACAGAATCTTTCCAGATCATTGATATCATTTGTCTGTGCTTATAGACTGCCATCTTCAATTCAAACCACAGGTTTTCAATGGGGTTCAAGTCCGGAGACTGAGATCTGGAGAATGTAGATTTGGGGATTTTTGTTTAGGATTTTGATGTTTGCTTGGGTTCTTGTCTTGCTGGAAGATCCACTTGTGGCCAAGTTTCAGCCTCCCAGCAACCAGGTTTTTGGCACAATTGTCCTGGTACTGGGTAAAGTTCATGGTGCCATTGACTTTAACAAGGGCCCCAGGACCAGTGGAAGCAACATAGCCCAATAACATTAAACATCCACCACCACACTTTTAAAAAATACACAAAGAAATGATTTACCACAAAATCAACATTTAGCAATGGCCATCTCAGTCTCCATTAAAAACCTATGGGTTGAACTGAAGAGGGTAGTCCATAAGCACAGACGAAGGATATCAAGGATCTGGAAAGATTCATTGTTCTTAAATCTCATGAAACATTTCAGTCCAAGTGCCATTATCCTTGCAAGGTGATGTATTAAAAAGTGTTGAAAACAGGGTTGCCAATCAGTTTGACCCCTATCTTTCTGAGAGAAAAAAGTATTACTTGTTAACTAGGATAGGTGGGACGGTAGCGTCCCACTTGGCCAAAATCCAGAAAAAAATTTAGCGCGCCAAATTCAAATATATTACTATAAAAATCTATCTTTCATGAAATCACACATGAAATACATCAAATTAAAGCTACACATGTTGTGAATCCTTCAAAAAGGATTTACGGGGAAAGCACACCAAACAATTATGTTAGCTCAGTACATAGCCACAGAAAAACACAGCCATTTTCCCAGCAAAAGATAGTAGTAACAAAATCAGAAATAGAGATAAAATTCATCACTAACCTTTGAACATCTTCATCATATGACATCATGTTACACAATACATTTATGTTTTGTTCAATAATGTGCATATTTATATCCACAAATCTCAGTTTACATTGGCGCCATGTTCAGAAATGCCACGTCAAATAACAGAAATACTCATCATAAACGTTGATGAAAGATACATGTTTTACATATAATTAAAGATACACTTGTTCCTAATGCAACCGCTGTGTCAGATTTAAAGAAAACTTTACGTAAAAAGCACACCATGCAATAATCTGAGACGGCGCTCAGATAGTAACAACATTTATCCGCCATGTTGGAGTCAACAGAAATACGAAATTACATCATAAATATTCCCTTACCTTTGATTATCTTCATCAGAATGCAGTGCCAGGAATCCTAGTTCCACAATAAATCGTTGTTTTGTTCGATAATGTCCATTACTTATGTCCAATTAGCTAATTTTGCTAGCATGTGTAGTGCACGTGTCCAAACGCTCGTGCAGATGCAGGCAAACGTCGGACGAAAACTTCAAAAAGTTATATTCCAGGTCGAATAAACTGGTCAAAGTAAGTAGAGAATCAATCTTCAGGATGTTGTTATCATTTATATCCAATAAGGTTCCAARCGGAGAATTKTTTTCAGTCTCTATAAGTAATGGAACGCAAGACGATATAATGAGGAAAGCGRGCGACCAAGAACTGGCAATCTGCCAGACCACTGACTCATTCCCCTCCCATCCGGTCCCACAACACAGCATAAGCTTCATTCCACGTTCTACTGACTGTTGACATCTAGTGGAAGGCGTATGAAGTGCAAACAGATCCATATATTACAGGGAATTGAATAGGCGATGACTTTAACAACGACCACTCTCAGATTTTTCACTTCCTGTTTGGATTTTTTCTCAGGTTTTTGCCTGCCATAGGAGTTATGTTATACTCACAGACATCATTCAAACAGTTTTAGAAACTTCAGAGTGTTTTCTATCCAATAGTAATAATACTATGCATATATTAGCATGTGGGACAGAGTAGGAGGCAGTTCCCTATGGGCACGAAATTCATCCAAAAGTGAAAATGCTGCCCCCTATACCAAAGAAGTTAAACAAATCTCTTTCTCTGAGCAATTGTATTAGTATAAAATAATATAATTTTCCTTTTACATTTTTTTATTTAACATAGCTCAATATATGTATTATTTTATTGTATACAGTCAGTTTTGCTCATCTTTATCAAGGGTGTCAATAATTTTGGACCTGACTGTATACACTTCTGACTGCTGACCTTTGGAAAGTTTGACGACAGAAGCTTGCTCTTTAATAATTGTTTACTACCTCAAAAGGTATTATGCCAGGATGAGCCCTCACATCCTCCAGCCGGGTGGAATTATCACCTGCACCGCAGCATATGTGGCTCGGCGTGTTCACACCACGCACCCCGCCACCCACTACCAACACTCCTAAACATCATTTTCAGATCGTACCACTGAGAATACATATTCAGGGCCAGGCCAACGCGACGCTTCTGTGTATAACTTAATTAAAAGTTAAGCCTAAGGAGAGCTTTTTAGAGAAAATATATAAATTAAAAAACTCCTGTTGTACGCAATTAAATCAATTTCACTGTTTCCGATCCATCATCAGCAAAGTGCTGTGACTGAAAACAAATCAGTGCATCAGCAACCAAAGCAACAAGCAGCGAGCTAGCTCATCGATGGTAATTACAAAATTTAAATCAAGCAAAAGCCATGGCAATTTGGTGTTTTGCTTTAATTGTGTAATGGCAGTTATTTTCCAACTAGGGAGAGGTTCTAATTTGTTTGCTTGATTGATTTATTCTTAAGGTAAATGCTCTAATAGGTGGAGAGGCATGAGTAAATGAACAATGTTTTCTAATGGAGGGAATCATTAGACTTTACCTGCTGTGTCTCTCTACCAACACTGTCAGCCCTTGTCTAGGCTCTGTGTTGGTGGCTATACAGATGAAACCATTATGGCTTATGAGGACAATGACACACAGCTAGTCTCAGTCAAAAACAAATATGCCTTGAAATTGGAAATGCTTTATTCTTTCGGTTTCACATGTGTGCTCTAACCTGGATGAGACTGATTAGTTATTTGTATCAAAGGTCATCGCGTGGGTGATGCATGGGTCAGTAACATTTATAATCATAAAGACCCAAACATGTTTCAAATGTACCTATATCCGCTTTCTCATGTGAAGACCCCCCCCCCGCAAAAAAAAAATATCTTCCTGAAACTGCTGTGTTTAATTGTTTTGCTTGCCGTATCAGGGCTACCTCTCTACTAATTTAATAAGCCATGTTTCTGACCTGTCTCCCTCTGCTCAATCTCTGTTTTGACAATTTCTCCTCTGCTGTTTTATGCCCTGTGCATCTCTCAGCAGACACACACAGACTGACAGAATGTTCTGCATCGCTGCTATAAACAGTTTTGGTTCTGCATTACAGATGGATGATGAACTAAGACATGAAAGCTTCCTCTCATTCCTCTGGTGATGATTCTTCCCCAGTAGGTACGTAGATGCATCTGTATTCCACATCGTTGTCTTCTCCAGGCATAAGTAATCACAGTAATAACGCTGGTAGTAAAATGACGTGTTTGTTCTCAATGGGAAAAAATTAAACATTCACTGTTCACTTCAAACATCAGGAAGCATTAAATCATCCTCTCTCTCACAGACTATGCTAGGTGTAGAATACAAAAGAAGGTAGGTTCTTTCATCTGAAGATTATACATGAGTGTGCACGTGCATGGGAGTGTGTCTGTGCTCAAACAGCCTTATTTAGAGAAGTAGTCCATTCCAGAACAGCATGTAACTCATCTCCAAAACCTGGGCGCTTTACCGGAGTCCCCCCATTAGACTGGGGTGCATGCAGGTCTATTCCACATGTCCATAAGGGATAGGAATACTTGTGTAAAACATGTACCTTGACTTTGAGGATCTGAAAACCACAAATCATTAGCTTGTAGAGACACATGTCAAAGAGGAGTGTATTTTATTTAAGTCCTCACACTGACAGACAGTTAGGCAGGCGAACATGACACACACCAGGGACTGACTGATATTACAAGTATTCCGTGGCAATCCAGTCATTACCTTTGATATGCCCTGAAGACAACGGGTGACCTCACAGTAAGTGAAATGTTATTTTAACTCCTGAGAGAAAGTTGTCTGCCTCTGGATGACATTCATCTCCCCAAACCCCAAACGTATATCCATGTGGCAGTTACGTCCCTTTCAAACTGACAACTTTGCTTGAATATTGAAAAGAGAACCCAACTGGTGAACCAAGAATAAATTATTAAATCTAATTTAGTCAGTACGTTTCCACCTTATTTCAATGCATTCCCTGTCTTGGATTACAGACAATAAAATATTTTTTGTAAAACTGAGAGAAGAATAGGAAAAGGTGGTTGACTGAAGAGAGGCTGTCTGTTATTGCAGCTTCCCCTGTGAATCAGCAGGTGTGATATCTGACATGACAGGGTTCGCACGGAAGAGACAAGTGTTGTGCCGGCTGGTCACTTAGGACCCACAGATGTGTGACACCACCCTGTCAGTCTGGAATGGAGTGTGGATTGAGCCATGACACACCGGTGTCACATCTAGTCCATCGCCACAATGACTAAATTACTGATCCCTGTCTCTCAACTGTTTCTAGCTAGCCACTCCCTGACTTAGCACTGTGTCATGACTGTCCTGTGAGGATCCAAATAGGTCCGATCAGCTTTGCAATAAATAACTTCAACCAAATCTCCTCTCACCCACAGAGGGGGGAGAAGACAACTGGTGGGGGTTGACAGCTCACACCCTGTTGTAAATCCAGGAGAGAACATTCAGCTTCTCCCTCTCCAAATTCACCCAAGGAATATGCCTTTGTTTCAACACACTTTTCCCACTGAAACTCTAACACGTTCTTAAGCGAACTATTGGAATAATATTTCTAACATAGAACGTGGGGGATGGGCAGACCTAAAAGAACACTAATGTCATATTGTGTTTTATTTTGTGATGTCATTAAAAATGTTATAAAGAAAATACTGTAACTTGAAAAGTATACACACTGTATGTGTGAAGGGGCCATCTGATACGTTGTGCATGAAATATAAAACATGATGAAAGTGTTTTTGTTAAGAGAGGACCATGATTTTACATAACTTTGCACAGTGACAAGTCACGCCCCTGAGTGAGGTCAGAGAGTGTGTCCGCCTGATGAAACTGCCCCTTAATAACTAACATTTCAGACCAGATAGACATTGTCCTGAAGCTCACCTTTAAAGTGGGTGGAACTCTGAATCTCAACCTCCCGGACAATCACTGGTACGACTGATTAGCTGTCCTAAGTAAAGAGAAGAAATAGATTTTAAGTAGGACCATTCTAATACTCTCGTCAAACCCTGCTATTCCACTACTCTCATCACCCCACTGGGAACCATCGACACGGCTGGCTAGCCTATCTTCAAAGAAGCATCTTCCACAGCGAATAGAAGGAGAATAAACTTGTAGTTCTGTTCAGGACTACGCGACAAGTCAACGGATACTGGACAACTGCAGAGGAGAACAACAGTAGAAGATGGGTGGGGACCCCTTTTGGACAATCAGAGCTTTACAAGTGTGTCGCGAAAAGGCCCAGTTAGGAGAGATACACAGCAAACCAAGGCATTTCCTCGTAAATACATGAATGATTTCTTACTCCAGGCTGGGTTTGTGTGCAAAGTATAAGTGGGAGTAGTTTCTAAATGTACCAACATTAAGTGTCTCTGTCTCTCTCTCTCTTGCCCTCTCCATGTACTTTGTAACAAGCAGCCATATTGTTGTCAGTCCACTATGGACCTGTTTCTAATGTATTAAGTGTGTATGTTTATCCTGTGTTACCATTTAGTTAGCTAGTAAATAAATAAATAATCCAATTTGTGTAGTACTGAATCATAAGTAAGGCTATGTTTTTTGTAGATGCAGGAGGTTACGACTGTTCAAAATGATGATATGATACGAGGTTATGATTAATAAGTTGGCTGTTTATGGATGTGATAGGTAAAGACCTTTAGAGTTTAATTCGGGAGATGGTAACTCTTTGAAGAACCGCTCTCATGGGGCCCCAAATTCTAATGAGTTAATTGTTATATGATTAATTTCATCGGGTAACAATTATACATAGTTAGTTGATTAGATAAATAACAGTCATCAGATTAATGAAAGTAAAGTTACGACAACTGCATGGCATTAAATTGAGAAAGCTAGCTGTCACTGTTCTTGTCAGAAAAATATAAGGGAGGTTGTTTTTTGTTCAGTAGCCCTATATCATATTTGTCTCTCAGCGCAGGTAATATAATCAAGAGTACGGGGACAGAAAAGTATGCACACCGTCAAGTTCAGATAAAGACAGGTAAAGTTTGAATCCATTCAATACAATCTCACACAGCTCCCTCGTTTTAAGGTGTGACACCACACATAAATCTTACACCCCCAAAACTATTGTTGATCAATACCTGTCAGAAAAACAACAGAGCTTTAAAGATGAGAGAGTGGAGATGACACCCCATGTTGCACTGTGATAAGGAGGCATTGAGGTCCTTACTATCAGTTAAGCCAGTTTTTTTTAAGTCTCTGGTGCTGTCTCTTCTTAGTTAATCTCTCTGATTGGACGCAGCTCGGGAGGATGAGGAAATAAGAAGCCCATCTGGGAGCATTGATTGGGCAGCTGGTTTCCGGGAAGATGTGGAGGAGATTGACATCTTGTTGGCCTGTCTGCCAAGCCCCTGTTGTGAGGTGAAGGCTTCTTAACTGGCCCTCTGAGCCCTCTGTCACGATTAGAAAGTGCAGGCTGATAACTAACCATGAAATAGGCCGAGGCAGTGGACAAATAGAGATTTGATCAATGTAAATACAACCATAGGTTATGTATGGCACAGAGAATATTGAAGTTTCAGGAACTGGCCTAATTCCATAAGGGTGCAAATGTATCATCACCATTCCAACCATGACTCATTGTTTTCTAATCATCGCCATGACATCCAGTATGTACTTAACGTTCTAATATAATTAGCATAACAGTTTCCATGAGTCCCTGAAGGATTAAGTGTTGAGCTTTATTTCATCTTCAAAGCCACACAGTATCTGCCCATCTTTATGGTTTAGAGAGCCCGGTTAATATCAAAGGCATATTCAGTAAAATCAACTGAAAAACCTGTTCTATAAATGGAGCGACATCACAGAACCCAAACACCTAGAGAATGGCTTAGCTAACTGCTAACCATGTGTGTGTGCATGCATGTGTGTGAGTCATGGGTTGTGTGGGAGAGGAGAGCTCAGTGTATCCAACACCAAAGGGTCCAGCTGGAGAGGGTGAAAGGAACACTGTGATGATGCTGACCTCTGACATTTTAGTCCATATTGAACTATCCTGCTCTCTTTCTCTCTGCCTCCCTGCCTGCAAGTGACACAGCCCTGGGAAGCACTAACCTTTAAGAGCATCTGCTTTGACAAACCCGGAAACTGGCGTGGTGCTCCCAGCCCTGGCATGGCCCGGCAGGCTGGCAGAGCAGAACAGAAGGGGACAGCCTTGAGTGTCCGTGCCCTCTGCCCTCTGGTTGGACTTTGACCTGGCACCCTACTCTCTACTTGGCTCTGGCCCATTAATCAGTGCCTTCAGCCTGGCCTTGAATGAACACCCTGCTAATGAGTCTGCAGAGCTGCACATGTTGTGGATCTGCTGCCCGCCGCAGCCCATTGTTATGCAAACAGATTGGTTTAAGCTGCACAAAGCATTGGTTTAATTGCATCCAGTTAAGTGGCTAAGGGAGGCCTCTGCGGTAGAGAAGCCTTTTGCAAATAGGATGATTGTCCGTGTGTGCGTTCGCATGTGTGTGTGAGGCCGGAGATGTCTGGAGCCAGCACAGTGGACAGTTAATTCAGTGAGGAGAAGAATCAGAGAGATGAGAGGCTGATCGCACTGGGCAGCCCAGGGATTGTTTTTGGCTTAGGAGTAGAAAAAAATGGCTCCCCAGTTCAGTGCCTGTGTGCCAAAGCCCTAAAATAGACATGGCTCAGTGGAAATCTAATTTCAATAAACACCCTGAGTGGCGTGTCTTGTCTCTTGTTTTAATGAAATTCTCTGAATTATTTGGCCACGTTATAATGGTATAACAGGAAGCTGTTACAACAGCTGTTACTGGTGCACATAACCATGTCAACATGGTGAATTCTATTGACTGCTAGATCACCTTGAAGATGCTTTAAAGGCTGAGGCAGCACAGCATATCCTCAATGATTGTCTCAAAACGGTTCTTAGAATTGTTTTCTATATGTCAATTGACCTCTCTTATTAATAAATATGATAATACTGTTGGTGCTTAGACAAAGCTCTTGTTATATACTGTAGCCTATAGTCTATTGGCCATATTATGCCAGATGACTGGAGGCTAGTAATAAACTCACTAAACTATGCCCTTCATTGTGTCCACACATGCCTATTTTAGTATTTAGACACCAATCATTATGATGATGTTATGATCAGATGAATGATCTGCCATTATTCCTGCTGCATCTCTTTCCCAGTGGCGTTTTCAGTGCTTCTCAGTGGTGGTTAACCAGCCAACAGGCTACAGTGATAATCATGCTGGGCTCCCAGGGATTGGGTACTTAGATTCAGAGACCCTGTCTGGCCACACTGGATTCATCACCAAACCACTCGACCGGGACAGCCAGGGGTGAAGGTTTGTATCAAATCTATGGTCAGTACCGGCTGGTTCCAGCTGTTCCTGGTGCTTGTCCTGACCGACGTTGCCGTGGCACTGTGTCTGTCTGCTGCACAAACAAAAGGCTGGAAGACATATTGGGATTAAATGCTCCATTAATTCCTATGATATTGAATATTTCTCTCTCTCACTGCGAAAGCAATAGGGGAAGGAGGGCAACATTGTGTTGTGCTGCACACACAAAGGATAAAAATATGTAAGCCACCATACCCATTCCCCACATTGACAAGCAAATAACATGACCTCATTAGCTATATTCAAATGCATAGTTCTTTTCTGTTTCTACTGAGGGGCCAAATGAGAATGGCGTTAAATCCCAATATGGTAGAACCAAAATAAATATGCCAGCACTTCATGGCACAGTGACTTGTAACATATTTGTTTGCCCTTTTTTATAAATGTCCTCAAAGGCTTGTGACGCCATCGTTCTTAAGCTGTTCCTATATATTGTTTTTAAAAAATCTTTCTTTTTTTCCCGTTTTATGTGTGTGTACGCAGATAGGGAAACATTTTCAGAAATTTGGGGAAATTAGCTTCAATGGATTGAAGAAATTATAAAAGAGATTGGTGTGTTTTTTCACTATTTACTAAGCTATATGGAATTGTTTTAAGAAGGTCATAAACAGGAACATTTAGCTATTTGATTTAGAATTTTAAGAACTCTTGAAGTATCAAATATATATATGTGTGTGTGTGTGTGTGTGTGTGTGTGAACTGTTTCAGGAAACTAGACGTATGTCGCAAGTCACAAATTCACAGGAGAGCCATTTTTAAGTTTTTGGGGGGCGGGGTCAAAATGCGTTTTTTGGCAGAAATGCCTTCTGGAACTTGTGAACTTTCATATGCCATCTGTAAATACGAATAAAATAGTTAAATTACGAGCATTGTTGGTTAAGCCACAGAAAAATTCAGCAACCTTCCCACTAGCCACGATTGGCTGAGATAATGAGTGGGCTGGACATGTCGCGAGAGGAGTTCTGATTATGTCACACCTGCTCCCACTCACCCTCCCTGGCGCTCGAGGGTGCCAGGCTGCCCAGCATTACGCACTCCTGCCACCATCATTACGTAAACCTGCTTCCCTCATCACACGCTTCAGCGATTCATTGCACTCACCTGGACTCAATCACATGTCATTATCTCCCCTATATCTGTCTGTTCCCCAGCTCTGTTCCGCGCTTCAGCATTAATTGTCGTTTGTCGTTGTGTTACCCGATTCTGACGCTGTTCCTGTCCTGTCCCATGTTGTGCAAAATTATATGTTCACTCTCCGTACCAGCTTCTCAACTCCAGCGTTGGTTCTCAGAGATTGGTCTGCCATATAGGAGGCTTCTGTATATTTGAGCTGGTCAGTAATCTTGTCGAACACGGCTTTTGAAAAAAAATGATTGTCTACTGGAGCTGCATAAGTGTTGCTCTCCACTTTCTGGAGGATCGAGTTTTGAAATCAGTCCAATTAGAGTATGATAGCTAAAGAGATGGAGAAAATATCTGTCTCTGGATTACATCTTCAAAATAAGGGCAACCATAGCATAGCATCCGTGACAGGGAGACATGTCCATCATGCATGATTATGTATACGGGTAAGATAGTCTAGCGTTAGCTAGCTACATTTTCAGAAATGACATGTTTCTAATTTTGACAGAAAGTGGTTTCATTTCAAAGTCTACTGTTAGCTGGCTGGGTCCCTAGCTAACGTTATGTTGTGGGTGTTTCAGGGAAAATGTGTACATTTGACCTCCATCATCTAGGACGTGACAATAGTTAATAAAATCTCACAATTTCTGCAAAAAATTTTGCACAGTCTTGCAGGCCTTCTACAGCTGCAACTGTATATGCATTCGTAAATCAAGACCTTTCTTGAGTTGGGCTCTGGGATGGTGCAACTGTTGAGAATGAGCCTACGGTTGTGTGGGGGGAAAGGGTTGAGTGTTTATGAGTGTATCCCACAAGGAGTGAAGGAGGTGAAGGAGTAAAAGATGTTAGGGACAAAATAGGATGATTCACAATAATTGTTTGCTAATATAATAATTGCTTGCAATAATGTAATTTTGGTAATGGCGAGAGGTAAAATCCTTCGCATAAATTGCTTACATTACTACAAATATTAATAGCTAATTATGGAAAATGAGAAACAAGATGTTTAATATATATATTGATGGCTATATATATAATACAAATTGAGGTGAGGGCGATGGAAATGCATTTGGCGGTTGATCTACTTCTGTTCTGTAAATGGCACTGTGTGCTCTTTTCAAAGGATGGATCCCAGGCTTTTCAGGGCTATGGGATATCAAATCAAAGTTTATTTGGATAGGGGGGTCGGGGGTGGTCAACTCTGGATGAGGAGGGCTTTTAGCGGGTGGAATCGTGGGGACCAATTGGAAGTTTAATTAGTAGCAATGCAAATATCATGGTACAGTTATATAGACAATAAATCATGTTTTTATTAATGGTATGTTTACAAACATATATTTTAATAAATAGAATTGAAAGTTGTGTCTCATTACAGTAAGTGGTGAAATAAGTATAGCCAGTTACAATTGTTGTAACGATTCTCGTTGGTGGAAAGAGAGGAGGACCAAGGTGCAGCGTGGTACGTTGTCATTTTAATAAACAAAATAAACTGAACAATGAATTGACAAAAAATAATAAAGAGCGAGAACGAAAAAACCAAACAGTTCTGCAAGCAATGCGCACAAACAGAAAACAATCACCCACAACACACAATGGAAAACAGGCTACCTAAGTATAGCTCCCAATCAGAGACAATGATAGACAGCTGCATAACCCGCACCGGGCTATGTAGGCGAACCGGGGACACCATGAGTAAGGCTGGTGCCATGTATGCCGGCCCGAGGAGACGCACTGGAGACCAGACGCGTTGAGCCGGCTTCATGGCACCTGGCTCAATGCTCACTCTAGCCCTACCAGTGCGGGGAGGTGGAATAACCCGCACCGGGCTATGAACACATACAGGAGACACCGTGCGCTCTACTGCGTAACACGGTGTCTGCCCGTACTCCCGCTCTCCACGGTTAGCCTGGGAAGTGGGCGCCGGTCTCCTACCTACCCTTGGCCCACTACCTCTTAGCCCCCCCCAAGAAATGTTTGGGGTTTCTTCACGGGCTTCCAGCCACGTCTCCTTGCTGCCTCCTCATACCACCGCTCTTGGGCTCTCGCTGCCTCCATCTCCTCACGAGCGCGGCGATATTCCCCAATGTGAGCCCAGTGTCCTTTTCCCTCCAATACTTCCTCCCATGTCCAGGATTCCTGTTTAGTATTGGACCTCTGCTCGAACTCACGCTGCTTGGTCCGGGTTTGGTGGGTGGTTCTGTAACGGCTGTCGTCTTCCTCCTCCTCGGACGAGGAGAGGAGAGAAGGATCAGATGACCAAAATGCAGCGTTGAAGGTAGACATAATATTTATTCAAATGAAAATGACGAAACACGAAATAACACTTGAATAATATACTACAAAACAAATAAACGATGTAGACAACAGACCTGAACAAACGAACTTACATAACACGAAGAACGCACGAACAGGAAAATAGACTACACAAAAACCGAACGAACAAATGAAACAGTCCCGTGTGGTGCAAACAGACACAGACACGGAAGACAACCACCCACAACAAACAATGTGAAACCACCTACCTTAATATGGTTCTCAATCAGAGGAGATGAAAACCACCTGCCTCTAATTGAGAACCATATCAGGTCACCCATTAACCAACATAGAAACACATAACATAGAATGCCCACCCACACTCACGCCCTGACCAACTAACACACAAAAACAACAGAAAACAGGTCAGGAACGTGACACTCTACTATAATTCTGACATTTCACCTTCTTAAAATAAAGTGGTGATCCTAACTGACCTAAGACAGGGAATGTTTTACTAGGATTAAATGTCAGGAATTGTGAAAAACTGAGTTTAAATGTATTTGGCTAAGCTGTATGTAAACTTCCAACTTCAACTGTATATTTATATATATATATGTATAATTCAAAACAGTAATATGAGATGTTATGTAAACATTTAGCAGAGGCTCTTACCTAGAGTGGCTTACAGTAAGTGCATTCATCTTAATTAATATAACTAGGGGAGACAACCACATGTCACAGTCAAATATGCAGGATATGAACATTTAATTCCAGCAAAATAACACATTTTCATACACATCTAAAATCTATTAATAAACAATGTGAACAGTAATATTTTCTGAACACATGAAGTTACCCTTAAGCAATCATTTCTGGTTGAAAAATTGTGGATATAGCGGTCTGACACTCTTCAATTGCCATTTCGTTTTTTGAGGAGACTTGGCTTAAGCAAAGAAGCCTTGTCCCTTGACAGTCTAGATGCAAGCCGGCTGTTTCATCTGCCAACCCCAGAGAGATTAGCCCACTACTCAACACTAATACTAAAAGACAGGGAGTCAGTGGAAGGGCTGTGGGGCGCCGTCTTCCTTTAGAGGTTTAGGGTCTGTGGACAGATATACTCTACAGGCGACAGCACATTTCAGACAGATGAATAGTACAGGCTCGGCTCTACAGGAGAGAAGTGACTCTGCTTGACATTCTCCATAATGTAGCTCGGAGCAAAATGACCCATTGCCGTCCTAAAATTGACGATTCAACAGTAATTAGAGGGAATCTAAACATCTCGACAACATCAGGATGAATCGACTGTAGGCCTAAGCAGCAGGCCGCCACTGACCTCAGATCATTTCTTTGTTTACAGACAACAATGTTTTTTTCCTTAGCATTTTGTCTATTGACGCAGGCACCGGTGCATCAATCTAAGTAATATAATACAATATCTCCATCAAAATCCATCAGTTTAAGCTAGAGATATCAGGGATGTCTCAATCCACCACATACGCCTATGTCGACCTTCAGCATGTGCATTGGAAAGTGCCCGAGCTTCAGCAGTGTTTGTCAGACCATGAAACATCCCGAATATTGGTCTTCACACGAAAACGTCTGTAGCGTACGAACGGTTTGGCCTAGAAAACCATTATGACCACTCTCACTAACACGATGGTGTTCTCCGTTTTGCTCTATGACCCCCACAAATGTCACTGGACTTGTGTAAAGGTAACCAGTACCGGTTAAAAATGTTTATGGAAGTAGTTTTGTGCCCCCGCCAAAAAAGCGGTTAAATATGTGTCCAGAAAACAAAAATATGTTCCTTAGCTTTCTTATATCTCCTAGATATAGGACAGACTCTTAAAAATCTTATTCCCTGCGATTTATTTTGGATTGTTTCTTTTGCCATTTATGAATCGGTTATTCAGTGTGTTTCTATGGGCTGTAGTAGTAAAATTCACAATCAAAAAGCTATATGATCCATGGTATGACAATCTTAAAAACAATTCAATGTGTTAGTTTAGTTGACCCCCTCCCCACCACCCTTTTAGAGGCTCAGCACAATGGACTATGCAAGTGGGCTACACAAGGGTCCAGGATTAAAATAAGCACAATTCATTATAAGTCAATTATTCATCAGCAAAACAAATGTGCTTAGTTTATAATTCATAAGAAACAGTAGCCAGATTTTGATGAAGACAGGATTATAAGGACAGTATGTAACTTTGTGGTAGCACAAAGCAGTCAGAAGACTTGAGGACCCGACTGAGATATTGGACCAATTCTTGGAGGAACTGTAAGATGAGCATGCTTACGACAGAGCCAATTATAAACCCATTTATCATTTCATGCTTATCCAACAATGCCGTCAGTCATACATTAGAAATTGGAAAAGCATCTAACATCCACTAACTGGCAACACAGAGCATGATTTGTGAACACCAAACCAAACATTTAATGCTTTTGAACCCAAAATTCACTTTTCTGACCAACAAAGCAATTGGTTGTGTGCTGTTTTTCATTCAGCTCAATTCATTTTACAGTACCATGACACCATAATCCTATCTGTCATATCTTTAATCTGAGTTTAGAGGAATGTGTGTGTTCTCAGGTCTGGAGGGAAGCCAAAGTCATTCCGCTTCCCAAGAGTGGTAAAGCGACCTTTACTGGCTCTAACACCA
This sequence comes from Salvelinus sp. IW2-2015, assembly GCF_002910315.2. Classification (NCBI taxonomy): domain Eukaryota; kingdom Metazoa; phylum Chordata; class Actinopteri; order Salmoniformes; family Salmonidae; genus Salvelinus; species Salvelinus sp. IW2-2015. The sequence goes on along the minus strand of NC_036849.1, from coordinate 9,565,985 downwards.
GACCAATCAGCTTGCTGTCAGCTCTTAGCAAATGTGTTTGACCAAATACAATGCTATATCTCAGTAAACAAATTGACAACAGACTTTCAGCATGTTTATAGAGAAGGGCACTCAATCTGTACTGCACTGACACAAGCACTGACACAAATGACTGATGATTGGTTGAAAGAAATTGATAATAAGAAGATTGTGGGAGCTGTACTGTTAGATTTCAGTGCAGCCTTTGATATTATTGCTTTGTTGAGAACTTGTGTTATATGGCCTTTCAACCTCTGACATATCATGGATTCAGAGCTATCTATCTAATATAACTGAGGGTTTTCTTTAATGGAAGATTCTCTAATGTCAAACATGTAGGGTGTGGTGTATTGCAGGGCAGTTCTCTAAGCCCTCTACTTTTTTATATTTTTGCCACTGGCATTAAACAAAGCCTGTGTGTCCATGTATGCTCATGATTCAACCATATACGTGACAGCAACCACAGCTAATGAAGTCACTGAAACCCTTAACAAAGAGTTGCAGTCAGTTATGGAATGGGTGGCCAGTAATAAACTGGTCCTGAACATCTCTAAAACTAAGAGTATTGTATTTGGTACAAATCCTTCCCTAAGCTCTAGACCTCAGCTGAATCTGGTTATGAATGGCGTGGCTGTTGAACAAGTTGAGGAGACATCAGAGGTGTTCTGATTTTTTTTACACCACACTCCACAAAGCAAGTCATGCAGGCTCTAGTTTTGTCTTATCTTGATTATTGTTCAGCCATGTGGTCAAGTGCTGCTAAAAAAATACCTAGTTTGTTACATCTGCTCCTGCCACGCCCTCTAGTTCTCATCCTGTGTCTCCCTAACTTGCCGCCACTCCACCAGTGCTCTCTTCCTTTGTGTGTGTGTGTGTGATTGTGTGGGCGGAGACAGGTGTGCTGGAGGCAGAACAGATCCCCACCAGCTGCAACCTGTTCCATAACCAAGACCTAGACAAATAATTAGCCCTGCCACTTCCACGCTGCCAGAATGTAACCTCTGCTCAGTCAGTCTGTGTTTTTTAGCCGTTTATTCCTGCTTAGATCCTTTTTTCATGTTATGCCTGTTTTCCCTTTCCTGGCGCTGTTTTCCTCTCCGCTACAGTTCTGCATGCTCTGACTTTGGCCCCTGTCTCTAGTCCCATGCTCGTCAATCCTGCTACTCTGTTCCAAAACAGTGGCACATCTTGCTCTTCATTGTAATCAGAGAGCTAATATAAATACTATGCAGTCTCTCTTGGCTAAGAGTTGAGGAGAGACTGACTGCATCACTTTTTCTTTTTCTTGTTTCCATAGTCAACTTAAACACAGCTCTGACAAACACACTTAACCCACCAGACATGTCACCAGGGGTCTTTTCATAATCCCCAGAAAATAAAATAAGTGTACAGTATTATATAGAGCCATTATTGCACGGAACTCCCATCTCATATTGCTCAAAAACAGCGAACCTGGTTTAAAAAAAAATCTGACAAAACAACACCTCTCCCCTATTTGACCTAAATATTTTGTGTGTGTGTATTGATATGTAGGCTATTTGGGCCGTTTTTAAATGTATGAAGTTCTATATGTGAGCTGTTCTTGTCTAGTGATGTCTCATGTCCTATGTGGACCGCAGGAAAAGTAGTTCTGGCTTTTGCAACAGCTAATGGGGATCCTAATAAAATACCAAATAATCAGTTCTTGTAAGGGCACAGGTCGAGACCCAGATGCAGACACGGGAGGCAGATGGCTTGAGTCTCTGATATACACTGCTGAAAAAAATAAAGGGAACACTTAAACAACACAATGTAACTCCAAGTCAATCACACTTCTGTGAAATCAAACTGTCCACTTAGGAAGCAACACTGATTGACAATAAATTTCACATGCTGTTGTGCAAATGGAATAGACAACAGGTGGAAATTATAGGCAATTAACAAGACACCCCCAATAAAGGAGTGGTTCTGCAGGTGGTGACCACAGACCACTTCTCAGTTCCTATGCTTCCTGGCTTGATGTTTTGGTCACTTTTGAATGCTGGCGGTGCTTTCACTCTAGTGGTAGCATGAGACGGAGTCTACAACCCACACAAGTGCTCAGGTAGTGCAGCTCATCCAGGATGGCACATCAATGCGAGCTGTGGCAAGAAGGTTGCTGTGTCTGTCAGCGTAGTGTCCAGAGCATAGAGGCGCTACCAGAGACAGGCCAGTACATCAGGAGACGTGGAGGAGGCCGTAGGAGGGGAACAACCCAGCAGCAGGACCGCTACCTCCGCCTTTGTGCAAGGAGGAGCACTGCCAGAGCCCTGCAAAATGACCCCAGCAGGCCACAAATGTGCATGTGTTGCTCAAACGGTCAGAAACAGACTCCATGAGGGTGGTATGAGGGCCCGACGTCCACTTTACAGCCCAACACCGTGCAGGACGTTTGGCATTTGCCAGAAACACAAGATTGGCAAATTCGCCCACTGGCGCCCTGTGCTCTTCACAGATGAAAGCAGGTTCACACTGAGCACATGAGCACATGTGACAGACGTGACAGAGTCTGGAGACGCCGTGGAGAACGTTCTGCTGCCTGCAACATCCTCCAGCATGACCGGTTTGGCGGTGGTCAGTTCATGGTGTGGGGTGGCATTTCTTTGGGGCCGCACAGCCCTCCATGTGCTCGCCAGAGGTAGCCTGACTGCCATTAGGTACCGAGATGAGATCCTCAGACCCCTTGTGAGAAACAATGCTGGTGCTGTTGGCCCTGGGTTCCTCCTAATGCAAGACAATGCTAGACCTCATGTGGCTGGAGTGTGTCAGCAGTTCCTGCAAGAGGAAGGCATTGATGCTATGGACTGGCCCGCCCGTTCCCCAGACCTGAATCCAATTGAGCACATCTGGGACATCATGTCTCGCTCCATCCACCAATTGCCACGTTGCACCACAGACTGTCCAGGAGTTGGCGGATGCTTTAGTCCAGGTCTGGGAGGAGATCCCTCAGGAGACCATCAGGAGCATGCCCAGGCGTTGTAGGGAGGTCATACAGGCACGTGGAGGCCACACACACTACTGAGCCTCATTTTGACTTGTTTTAAGGACATTACATCAAAGTTGGATCAGCCTGTAGTGTGGTTTTCCACTTTAATTTTGAGTGTGACTCCAAATCCAYACCTCCATGGGTTGATAAATTTGATTTCCATTGATCATTTTWGTGTGATTTTGTTGTCAGRYCATTCAACTATGTAAAGAAAAAAGTATTTAATAAGAATATTTCATTCATTCAGATCTAGGATGTGTTATTTTAGTGTTCCCTTTATTTTTTTGAGCAGTGTATATTATAATCCAAGGGGCAGGCAAGAGAATGGTCGTGGACAGGCAAAAGATCATAAACAAGGTCAGAGTCTAGGAGGTACAGAGTGGCAGGCATGCTCGAGGTCAGGGCAGGCGGTATGGTCAGGCAGGCGGGTTCAGAGTCAGAGCAGGCAAGGGTCAAAACTGGGAGGACTAGGAAAAGAGAGAACAGAAAAAGCAGGCGCAAGCTAAAACACGCTGGTTGACAAGACAACAGACAAACTGACTGGCAACAGACAAACAGGGAACACCGGAATAAATACCCAGGGACTAATGGGGAAAACGGGTGACACCTGGAGGTGGGTGGAGACAATCACAAAGAGAGGTGAAACAGATCAGGGCAGGACAGTTCTAACTGAATATATAAAACAAAACTGCAGATTTTCTTAGACCTGTCCATTGGCAATCACTTTAATTTGTTACAATTAGATCAGCATTCAGAGTTGCCCTGAGCTAAGAAGTCCTTGACAATGGGGGAAAAATACTAAATACTGAGATTTTGCCAGAATAAATTCCATTATATATCTGTATGGCAGAGTGTACTCATTTTGGGCAGAACTTTGAATGAAAGATGCAATTGAATCTAACGTCTTCTCATTTGAAATGTTACTATGTCAGAATGGGAGGATTTATTTTTTCTTTCTTCAAATTGTATTCAAGTCTTTGTAAAGAGAGGCCCATAGTTCTGAAATTTGTCTCCTTTCAAAAACATGTTTGTATTCTGGCCTCTCTCACACAAACGTCTTCAAACAAAACTATAACAACACTTATATATGCTAGAAAATATGCTAGAAAAGATGGCCGTAAGGAGCGAAGTAAGAAAATACTATGATGCACACAGATCATTACTCCTCTTTTAGACGAGATAGAACTAGTTGTTTTACTCAGCAATAAGTACTTCTAGAGTATTATTACTACAAAACGATGTATCTAAGTATGTTAATGTCTTGCTTTGAGTCTTATTCATAGAGCAAAAACAGACAACACAAAGCAAAATTGAATTACTACTATTGTTTATTCTGAGCCTTTAGTCACCCACCACAGCATTACCATCGTTTTGTCTCATTTAGCTAGTAAGAGGGCCACAGCAGTGTTTTCCATTGTTGCTAAGGTCACAGCCTTTATAAATCCTTTAGTGTTGGCAGGAGCAGAGTTGATGAGTGCCAGAGAGAGCTAGCGTGCCGACCGGCCACTCACCACACCATCCCTCGCCTCATTTGGGGTAGAGGGTGGAGAGATCCGCTGAGTGGCCTGGTTGCTCTGGTTCCCTATTGGGCACCTCGCCACCATGGCAGCAGGCAGGGCCACTGTGCCCTTTCCGCCCACCTCTTCTCATCTCACATGCCATGTGCTCAGCATGCATTGTTTTCCCTAAACAATGATGTGTGCGGCCATTTTGAGACCCTTATCCGAAGTGTTGTCCTTCTATTGAATTGTATCTGTTCTACGGACCTGAATATTGAATGACCTACATGTGGCTCAGTTGTTGAGTGGGAGCTAGTAATGCCAAGGATGCGGGTTCATTTCTTGCAGGGTTCACAAACACATACAAAAAAATTATGCACTCACTGTACTGTAAGTCGCTTTGGTTAAAAGTGACATACGTTATTATTATATTTTTGCTCTTACAAACCTCGATGTTGTTGTTGGATAACTTTTTCCCATCCTGTTACTGATTCATAGAGGGAATATATTTCTTCAGGCCACAGAAGGGGAATAGAAGGGGATAGCACACGTTAGAGCCTCTCAGTTAAGAGGAAGTCTGGAGGATATGGAAAGTTGAGTAAAGAGATTAAGACGAGGGTATTGTGTTAATGGTAAAATCACATTGGGATGCCCCTGTGCTCTCCTCTCTGAACCACTACAGCAGGGTGTTAGGCAGCATTCAGTGAATGAATGTGTTAGTTAATCCTGTGTGTTTATCCGTTTATACGTGTGGCCAATCCTCAATCTCCTCCAGGTGACCTTGACCAATAAATACAGTTGAAGTCGGAAGTTTACAAACACTTAGGTTGGAGTCATTAAAACTTGTTTTTCAACCACTCCACAAATTTCTTCTTAACCAACTATAGTTCTGGCAAGTCGGTTAGGACATCTACTTTGTGCATGACACAAGTAATTTTTCAAACAGATTATTTCACTTATTATTATTATTATTATTATTATTATTAATTCACTGTATCAAAATTCCAGTGTAGCTTACATACACTAAATTGACTGTGCCTTTAAACAGCTTGGAAAATTCCAGAAAATGATGTCATGTTTTAGGAGCTTCTGATAGGCTAATTGACATGATTTGAGTCAATTGGAGGTGTACCTGTGGATGTATTTCAAGGCCTACCTTCAAACGCAGTGCCTCTTTGCTTGACCTCATGGGAAAATCTAAAGAAATCAGCCAAGACCTCAGAAAAAAAGTTTAGACCTCCACAAGTCTGGTTCATGCTCGGGAGCAATTTCCAAACGCCTGAAGGTACCACGTTTATCTGTACAAACAATAGTACGCAAGTATAAACACCATGGAACCACGCATCCGTCATACCGCTCAGGATGGAGACGCGTTCTGTCTCCTGGAGATTAACGTACTTCGGTGCGAAAAGTGCAAATCAATCCCAGAACAACAGCAAAGGACCTTGTAAATATGCTGGAAGAAACAGGTACAAAAGTATCCATATCCACAGTGAAACGAGTCCTATATCGACATAACCTGAAAGGCCGCTCAGCAAGGAAGAAGCCACTGCTCCAAAACTGCCATAAAAAAGCCAGACTACGGTTTGCAACTGCACATGGGGACAAAGATCGTACTTTTTGGAGAAATGTCCTCTCGTCTGATGAAACAAAAATAGAACTGTTTCGCCATAATGACCATCGTTATGTTTGGAGGAAAAAGGGGGAGGCTTGCAAGCCGAAGAACACCATCCGAACTGTGAAGCACGGGGGCGGCTGCATCATGTTTTGGAGGTGCTTTGCTGCAGGAGGGACTGGTGCACTTCACAAAGTAGATGACATAATGAGGATGGAAAATTATGTGTATATATTAAAGCAACATCTCAGGAAGTTAAAGCTTGGTCGCAAATGGACAATGACCCCAGGCATACTTCCAAAGTTGTGACAAAATGGCTTAAGGACAACAAAGTCAAGGTATTGAAGTGGCCATCACAAAGCCCTGACCTCAATCCCATAGAACATTTTTGGGCAGAACTGAAAAAGCGTGTGCGAGCAAGGAGGCCTACAAACCTGACTCAGTTACACCAGCTCTGTCAGGAGGAATTGGCCAAAATTCACCCAACTTTTTGTTGGAAGCTTGTGGAAGGCTACCTGAAATGCTTTACCCAAGTTAAACAATTTAAAGGCAATGCTACCAAATACTAATTGAGTGTATATAAACTTCTGACCCACTGGGAATGTGATGAAAGAAATAAAAGTTGAAATAAATCATTCTCTATTTTATTATTCTGACATTTCACATTCTTAAAATAAAGTGGTGATCCTAACTGACCTAAGACAGGGAATTTTTACTTTGATTAAATGTCAGGAATTGTGAAACATTTAAACTCAGTTTATTTGGCTAAGGTGTATGTAAAATTCCGACTTCAACTGTATGTAGTTTATTACATGGCAATAGACTAGTTAGTTATGTCGCTGTGACCATAACGTTTATCAATATGTGACTCAATTCAGAAAACTGGGCATTTGTCGCAAGTCACAACTTCACAGGAGAGCTGTTTCACGTAAAAAAATATTTTAGAATTTTTTGGCAGAAATGCCTTCTCGAACATGTGAACTTTCATGTGCCTTAATAACAAACTTGTATGCCATCTGTAAATACGAATACAATTGTTAAATTACGAGCCTTGTTGGTTAAGCAGCAACCTTCCCACTAGCCATGATTGGTTGAGATAATGAGTGGGTTGGACATGCCGAGAGAGGCGTTAGGATTGGTCTGCCATCTTCAGTCTGTTTTGGTAATCCTGTCGAATGCGGCTTTTAAAAAAATATATTGTAATGTGGAGCTGCATAAGTGTTGGTCTTCACTTTCTGGAGGATCGAGTTTTGACATCAGTGGAATTAGAGTATGATATCTGAAGAGATGGAGAAAACACCTGTCTCCGGATTACTTTGCTAAGCGCTAGCTATCTCTAGGCTAGTGGGTTTGAGCGATTGTTAGCTTATGTGTTAATGGTTTGGAAGGTAATGTTGAGCACCGACCTCCAGTCATTTGTAGCTTTTGGAAATTGACACTGCTAGTACAGTAAGTTATATAACATATGATGGTACAATGTGATGGATTTACATTTCAAATAGCTTTTTTTGTTAGATGCAAAATACTACTGATTGAATATCCTCAGATTATATGCACTATTGATTTGACCATTAGTGAAAGGTAATATGTGAATGTGTAGATGTATGGAAATCGTTTTTTGAACTTTATTTCTGATACTGAAATATGGAATGTGAAGCCTTAATACTACAATGCAATGTAATGTCTAACTGATTTTGACCAAAAAATATAGACAAGGATTAACAAAAGAGAACAATATTTTAATATATCTTGGAGAATGCCTATTACTGAATGTTACTAACTTTCTTTGTCTCGTAATTTCACTCTCTTAATTCAGGTCTATTATCTGCTGACCGAGTCTCTGTCCGAAGCATGTAACATAAACACTATTATCCATGAGTCCACGCAATTTATTATGTGACTTGTTAAGCACATTTTTACTACTGAACTTATGTAAGCTTACCATAACAAAAAGGTTGAATACTTATTGACTCAAGACACTTTTTTAGTATATTGTAAATATTTTGAAAAACGTGTAGGCCAGTGACAAAACATCTAAATGTAACCCATTTTAAATTCAGGCTGTAACACAACAAAAATGTGGAAAAAGTCAAGGGGTATGAATACTTTCTGGGAGGCACCTTCTTATGCTGTATCTCTTAGATATAGGACAGACACTTTAAAACAAACTTCCTTTTGATTTATTTTTGGACTGTTTTTACATGTATGAATCTATAATTCAATGTGTTTCCATGGACTAATATCAGTAAAGTGAGTGGAGTCTGCATGTTCATTAGCAATCATTGTTTGAAGTTTCTTAGTGCTTCGGAACTGCCTGTTTGGATATTATTGCCCTGAAGTACATCAGAAAGACTTCAATAACAACTATGGTATAGACCTTTTTAAATGAATCACATTCTTCAATTACATGATTTATTCGTGAATTTCCATGCTGAAGAAGTAGAATTAGTCTGTGACCTCATCCATTTAAAAATTAAAGTTGATTCAATCTGTTCAAATCAAATGTATTTATATAGCCCTTCTTACATCAGCTGATATCTCAAAGTGCTGTACAGAAACCCAGTGTAACGGCAGCCTTTCTCCTCTTCGTCTGAAGAGCTCGTAGCTCGTGTTCAACATGTTTTTAATAAACAAGACGAAACTGTGAAAATAACAAACGTGGCAAACCGAAACAGCCCTATCTGGTGCAGAGAGAACACAGAGACAGGAAACAACCACCCACAAAATCCCAACACAAAACAAGCCACCTATATATGATTCCCAATCAGAGACAACACAAAACATCTGCCTCTGATTGAGAACCATATTAGGCCAAACATAGAAACAGACAAACTAGACACACAACATAGAATGCCCACCCAGCTCACGTCCTGACCAACACTAAAACAAGCACAACACACAAGAACTCTGGTCAGAACGTGACACCCAGCCTAAAATCCCAAACAGCAAGCAATGCAGGTGTAGTAGCATGGTGGCTAGGAAAAACTCCCCAGAAAGGCCGAAACCTAGAGAGGAACCAGGCTATGAGGGGTGGCCAGTCCTCTTCTGGCTGTGCCGGGTGGAGAATATTACAGAACATGGCCAAGATGTTCAAATGTTCATAAATGACCAGCATGGTCAAATAATAATAATCACAGTAGTTGTCGAGGGTGCAACAAGTCAGAACCTCAGGAGTAAATGTCAGTTGGCTTTTCATAGCCGATCATGCTGTCTCTAGAGAGTTGAAAACAGCAGGTCTGGGACAGGTAGCACGTCCGGTGAACAGGTCAGGGTTCCAAAGCCGCAGGCAGAACAATTGAAATCGGAGCAGCAGCATGGCCAGGTGGACTGGGGACAGCAAGGAGTCATCATGCCAGGTAGTCCTGAGGCATGGTCCTAGGGCTCAGGTCCTCCGAGAGAGAGAGAAAGAGAGAATTAGAGAGAGCATACTTAAATTCACACAGGACACCGGATAAGACAGGAGAAGTACTCCAGATATAACCAACTGAACCTTAGCCCCCCGACACATAAACTACTGCAGCATAAATACTGGAGGCTGAGACAGGAGGGGTCAGGAGACACTGTGGTCCCTGTCTCTTATACACATCTAGATGTGTATAAGAGACAGAGTATAGCCCACAAAGATCTCTGCCACGGCACAACTCAAGGGGGGGTGCCAACCCAAACAGGAAGATCACGTCAGCGACTCAACCCACTCAAGTGACGCACCCCTCCTAGGGACGGCTTGGAAGAGCACCAGTAAGCCAGTGACTCAGCCCCTGTAATAGGGTTAGAGGCAGTAAATCCCAATGGAGAGAGGGGAACCGGCCAGGCAGAGACAGCAAGGGCGGTTCGTTGCTCCAGAGCCCTTCCGTTCACCTTCACACTCCTGGGCCAGACTACACTCAATCATATGACCCACTGAAGAGATGAGTCTTCAGTAAAGACTTAAAGGTTGAGACCTAGTCTGCGTCTCCCACATGGGTAGGCAGACCATTCCATAAAAATTGAGCTCTATAGGAGAAAGCCCTGCCTCCAGCTGTTTGCTTAGAAATTCTAGGGACAATTAGGAGGCCTGCGTCTTGTGCCCGTAGCGTACGTGTAGGTATGTACGGCAGGACCAAATCGGAAAGATAGGTAGGAGCAAACCCATGTAATGCTTTGTAGGTTAGCAGTAAAACCTTGAAATCAGCACTTGCCTTAACAGGAAGCCAGTGTAGGGAGGCTAGCACTGGAGTAATATGATCCAAATGTTTTCACTCTTTATTAACAGACAGGAGGAAGGCCACTCAAACAAACCTCTATAGGGAGAATGCCAAAGACCACGGGGCAGAGGCTTGATTGAAAATATGACTTATCTCTGATCAGTAGCTTCTAATATATTTTCCTGTAGTCCTTCTCAAAGGACCAATCAATCATCACAGGTCAAGCTCACTCCGAACTCCAGTTGGTCAGATCTTGCAAGTAACGAAATAAACAACCCAAAGTAGCAGGACTTTCATTTGAAGGCTAAGAGTTAACTAATGATCCCATTGGGTGTGGTTAATGTCCCCTAAACTCAAGGACTTAATTGCTCTGCTTGTCCCACTCATTGCTTTAAAGTTGTTGTCGTCTTTCGATGTGAAACCAACCTCTTCTATTACGAAACGTGTTTTCAATAGCTAAGGCAAGTTTGGGAGACAAGCATTCAATAACACTGGGCACAGCACATTACCTGTATCCTTTCTCATCTCGCATAAAGTTCCCTGAGGCACATCCAGGAGATGCTACAGTACCAGACCTGTAATTGCTTATTGATCAATATCAATAAAAAGCTAAATTCTCCGTCTGCTCCAAAAACAGCAATTTATGTAAAAAACAACAAACAACAACAACCTGAGATGTGCGTTTCTCAGTTGAGATGGCTCTATCATTTCATGCGCACTAAGTGTAGTCAGTAAAGTCATTTTACTACAGATTAGAGCTGAGAGATCAATATCCATTTTTATGGTTAATCTAGCAGTGTGCTTTGTAGCATAGCGTTTAAGTAATACCAATTACATGCTCATGTTGAGTGCTACTGGCCTGTGAGCGGTCAAGTCAAACGTGAAGCGAGGGAAACAGTCATTCTCTATCCCAGTCTTATGCATAAATCACCTGAGCATTGAAATAGCAATAGGCCCCAAGATTGTCCAATACTATTTCCATTCCCATATTATCTGCAAACACAGGTAGGCCTACTGTATGAACTACGTGAAGTAAAGGCTTGGATTTCTGGTCAAACAGATGGAAAAGGGGTCTTAGAAAACATCTACCAGAAAAAGTATTAAAAAGTATTAGAAATACATCAAAACACAATAATGTTGGAGTAAAGACCCCTGCCAAGTAATAGCAACACTTGTATTTAGTTTTGGAGAAATGATAACCTTCTGTAAATGTAATTAACATTGCCTTGTGTCTTGTAATTCCATTACCAAAAACCCACATACAGTATCTCTTGATGGGAGGGAGGATAGTGAAAGTTCACAGAAGGAACAAGTAAAGGTAGACCTACTGTACCATTGTTTATATTATTTTTACTGATATACATTTTTTTATGAATTATTAATGAAGTGATTTAAACTCATAATTCAGTCTGGTCACTCTCTCTGCCTCTCTCCTCTCTATCGCCAGATACTGTTTCCTCTCCTGGCTCTTACTGACACCTACCCATGAGCCCCCCTCTTTCCATTTATTGCAACCAGTATCCGCACCCACTGAGCACGTCCGTGGACGTTGAAAAGTAGTTGAAATTTTGTCAGTTCTCCCTGGCCTTCATTTCAATGTCCATAGATGTTGTTTTTTGGGCCGGAACGGCCTTGATTTCCACGTCTTCTTGGTGACCGAACAAAATCTGAACCAAACACAGACGTCTATGTTTCACAAGTTTGGACAACACAGTACAGTACGGTGAAGCACAGAGTAGTGTACAGTACAGAAGTTAAGAAAAGTAGAGTATAGTTCAGTACAGTACAGTGGAGTTCAGTACAGTATAATGTATTGTACTCTGCTGTACTGTATTGAACTATACTGTACTGTGATGTGCTGTACTGTGCTCTGCTGTGCTGTACCATGATGTTTAAACTTGTGAAACATAGACATGGGTTCAGATTTAGTCCGCTCTGGACCAACCAAATTTGGTCTTGTTTGGGGGCGGAGCTCATTAGAATAACAGCCAGTGTGTAGAATAATACCCATATATGCAAAGGATGAAATTGGGTTTCACCTTATTTGGATAGTCCGGATTGTCCATTTGTAGATGCTCTACAAATAGTCATACTAGCAAAAATCTGTTGATAAGCAACTGCTTGCTAAGGTTAGGTTAGGGTTAAGTTTAGAAGAAGGGTTAGGGGAATGGTTAAGGTTAATGTTAGTTAGGGTTAGTAGATAGTTAGTTGAAATGTTACTGATAGTCTGTAGATAATCTATAGATGGATTATCGAAGTAAAGTGTTAAATGTGTCATTTTTATATTTAACCTTTATTTAACTAGGCAAGTCAGTTAAGAACAAATTCTTATTTACAATTACGGCCTACCGGGGAACAGTGGGTTAACTGCCTTGTTCAGGGGCAGAACAACAGATTTGTACCTTGTCAGCTTGGGGATTCGATCCAACAGCCTTTCGGATTTACGAAGTATATGATGTTCAGAATGAGACTGATATGAGGAAATTATCAATTTATGACTGGTATGATATCTATATATTCTTGAGACGATAACTCATTAAACAGCCTTTCCCGTGGTGCTCCAAATTCCTAATGAGTTAATTGTTACATGATGAATTTAATAGAGTAATAATTAAACGTAGTAGGTAATTATTCAATAAATAGCAGTCATCACATTAATGATAGTCTCGTCATCTGATATGGCACATTTCTACCTTGGAGTACCTTTTCAGGCTACATCCCCATGAAGAGAATGAAATTGATATCTATAATTATGCATTTCTGTGTAGTACAGATCAGGGACCCGTTCCGCTACCGCAATTCGGATACTGGGTGTAATAACACTTCACTTATTGTAGTTCAATAACCAAAGAGATGTTTTCAAACTCAAGGTGTGATGTCATGGCTGACACCCCATTCTTTCTGAAAACATCTTTGAATCCTATTCCAGAGGAGATATTTAACAAAGTCTTAGGAAACCGTGATTGCATAAAAAACGGAGGTTGATTTTACCGTAATTCTGTTACCAAAATGTGAAATATGCACAGTTCTTCTAGTCCATGTGTTTTTGTGAAATGCTCTGTGTAAACTGTTCAAAGCAGTCATTATGCATAGAGTTGTGTGGTTTGTTCAACTTAAAAATCTGTTTTTTTTTGGCATACAAATTAAAGTGAAAAATCTGAGTCTCAGCGTAATTCTGTTACTGTGGAATTGCCTTTTATCAGATGACATGGAGTAACTTGAGCCCTGCATTGTTTTTCGGTTGTAGGACAGGTAATAAACTGCTACTATAGTAACAAGGTGTGAGTGTGAGGAGTGAGACTAATAGGTCATTATCAATAAAACGTCACAATACGGTGCAGAGCGTTCAATTTGGCTGCTGGGGGAGGCAAGGTGACCACCAGCTCTACTAAAACCATTGACAGCTACTTGCCATTTTCAAGGAATTGTTAAATAAATGTTATAACTATTTGGTTTTAATATCATCACCTCTTGAAGAGCATAGTCAGAACTACACATTTCCAATTATTCCACATTTAGCTCTATCATCATAGTTATACAGCAAGTAACATATGCTTTACATGATCAGTAAACATCAATTGATCGTGTATTTTCAGATATGTGAGGGTAGCCTATCCATTGGCATGTTGCTAGCTAACTAGCGAAGCAAACTACTTAATTTAGCTTGCTTCGTCTGAGATTAGGCATTTTTAAAGAGCTTGACATCGGCAAGTCCTCTTCCTAGTAAAGTTGTCAGTCAGTCTACTGTCATCACCACTATTTGGATATAGCCATCTTGCTTATCCCCTGGAAGTTAGCTTGTTAACTAGCCATATTGATCTGTTATTACCTAATGCCTAAATTGCGAGACAATTTTACGTGGTCTATCAATCAATGTAGCCTATCATGTCTGTCAGCAGCAATCGTGATTAAACACTCTTAGAAACAATGTTCAAAAGGGGATCATGTTAGCTAACTTCGCTAGCTAGGCCTACGTTGGTTGGAGAAAAAGTACATTAGGTCTACTTGCCACTATGTTTAGCCAACTGTACAAAATGTACGCAAAGAAAACATTATCCGCTAACAATATAGTTTACTTTTATTTCATATCACTCAAATATCCAATGAACGGTGGCCAATATTGAGAGATCATACGTCTACTCTCACTTATCTGAAATTACATGATCAATTGATGTTTACTGGTCATAAAAAAGCATGCAGTTATTTGCTGTATAACTCTGATAATAGCGCTAAATGTGCACAACTGTTTTGCATGGAATTATCTGAAATATGTAGTTCTGACTACGCTTTTCAAGAGTTGATATTACAACCAAATATTCTTCAATCCTTTGAAAACGGCATGCAGTTGTTAATGGTTTTAGCAGAGCTGGGGGTCTTCTTGCCCCCCAGCAGGCAAATTGAACGCTCTGCACCATATTGTGACGTTTTATTGATAATGACCTATATCAGCAGCAGTGGTAAAGTTGGTAAAATATGACAGGGAAATGCCTTCTCTGTTCTGACAGAACAGTACAGCCAGCATGCATGGTCCATTAGCTACAGATACAGCTGTCCAAGAGAACAAGGAAGAATCAGTGGGTGTGAGAGAGAGAGAGCAAGAGAGAGAGAGAGAGAAAGAGGCCTTGGAGCTGTTTTAATGGGGGTAGGTCAGTGGGCTGTGACATCCTCATCAGCAGTAGTAAAGGGACCAGTACTCATTACATTACAGTCTAGGGCAATGTTAAACCTGGCTGGGCAGTAATGGACATGCCAACCTTGAGATCTGATCTGCAGATTCTTGGTCATAAACACAGGCAGACACTAGGTTGGAGAAAACAGCTTACCAACACTATTTAGAGGAACAATGTAGCCTAAGGATATTACAGTCAGTTAGCACTAAACCCAATGCTGCTTATAGAAATATAAGGGAGGGCACGAATGCCATGTAAAGACTGATGTGTAGGCTATTCACCAATTGATCAGCTGGCATACAGAATCAAACCAAAATCAACTCAAATGTTCAGGCATAAAGGCGCTGCATGGTCAATCCGATGTTTGCATTGGCCATGCAGCATTTACGGCTGCAGAAGTTAGGGCATTCATACTTCTTGCGCTTCACAGAGCAGTGCAGATCTGTTATGAAGGAAGTTGTCAAGGAAGTGGGTTTGTGTTTATACAGGACCTCCCGCCCCCACCTACCGTCAACCAATCATGTCAACGCGGAGCTATATGGAGCCCTCCGCATTGTTTCAAAATTTGAGAGGTGCACAGTGATGCGGTATGGAGTTCAATTTGGCTGCATGCCTCCGGATCCATAAGGAGTCTCTGACCACATTTTCGGATCAAGCATAAATTGGCTCTTAGTCACTGAATCACAAATGAAAATGCAAAAATAAGTTTCCATTGAGCAATACTCAGTTAGTCTCTGTTCTCCAATTAAGTTAAAATTCAGTTCAGTCCCAAACAATTCAATAAGAAATGCAAAAATGATTAACAACCCAATTAATCCACCGCAATAAATAAAAATAGAAAAAAGTTTCAATGATTGAGCTTGCAGAATATCTGTATCTGTGTTGTGTCAGCACAATGGACAGAGCGCACTGTGGTGTGTGTAGGGTGCTACCGCTTGTTATGGATATCCATAACAAGCGGGGAAAAACGCTTCTCATCTGTGGTAGGCTAATTAAATAACGTGAGTTTTGATTTATAAGAGCAGGGTCAAGTTTACCGTTGAAGCTGCTTCACTCAACTCTGCCTCACGCCCCACCACTACAGAGTTTAATTAGCTACTTAGCTAGCTGTAAAAGTGTTAGTGTTATTAGCCTTAGCCTATTTAGGTAGCTCGAACGAGCTAATCTATCACTATGTCACGCCCTGACCTTAGAGAGCCTTTTTATGTCTCTATTTGGTTTGGTCAGGGTGTGATTTGGGTGGGCATTCTATGTTCTTTATTTCTAGGTTTTGTGTTTCTATGTTTTGGCCAGGTATGCTTCTCAATCAGGGACAGCTGTCTATCGTTGTCTCTGATTGGGAATCATACTTAGGCAGCCTTTTTTCCTTTGGTGTTTGTTGGTAGTTATCTTTGTTAGTGGCACTATAGCCCTGTTAAGCTTCACGGTTGTTTCTTCGTTTCTTGTTTTGTTGGCGACATTTACAATAATCAAAGAAAATGTACGCTTACCACGCTGCACCTTGGTCTCCTTCCGACGACGGCCGTGACAGTTATATTACTTTGAAATATGAGGACTACCGTACGTATCCATTTAAAAGTAATCAGGTTTATTAGTTATGCAATAAGAATACAATTATTAAGAAGTTCATACCAGAAGTCTTCAGTGAAAAAACAAAAACAATTATCCAAGTCTGTTTAACAGAAACACCAGTACAAAGTGTACATCAGGAGATTGGTTAACAATGTCTCCCTGAATGAAACAACTCAACACTTTAACTACGGCGGAACTCGATCTCAATAACCTCCATCGTTTATTTACAATCACTTTTCTGGGACAAAAACAATGAACAAAATAATAAAAACATCACACCCATTCTCTATTCTAATCAATACCATAATAGGTGCTCGCAATCTGGGCCTCCTCACTTTGAAATGACCACTGTCCGGCGACCAGTTTAATACAGCAACCCTCTCCTGGTGTCAGTAATCCCCAAGGTGCCATGGCAATGTCCTGATGTGTCACACTCCTGTGATAGGCAAACATACAGCCATCAATCCGGACAATGCCATAAACTGACCGAATATTCATGCTGGGCCTTGACGCCTGTAAGTCTCAGACGCATCTTCATCACTGGTCTTCATCATAGTTCACATTTTTTCACTACAAGAGAAGACGGCGAATGCAGTTTCCTGGTCAAACGATGTAGCTCCCTGCTGCCTATAGTCTCTGTTGGAACCCTCAGAATGCAGAACCCTCAGAACTTTTATTTTGTTCATATTCAGAGAGTGGTAAACATTGAGATAGTCAGCATCTGCTGTTTTAGTGTTATGTGAATGGAAGGGCCATGATTAACAGGATATGTCCATCCACTCCTTTCTTAGACTGTACACGGCTACTGACAGTTTCATTTCAAAACGCTACAAATCATTTTCTGAAATGTTGGCATAGTGATGTTAAATGACAGACATGTATTTGTTTGAAATCACTAGATGTTTTTATTTCAGAGAGACAAACAATGTTGCAAAATGCTATATATCCGCCTAACTCTCAGAGGTTTTACACAGTCAAATGTGACAAATAATGACATTTTTATTAACAAACCATGCAAATAAATAATTTGTGACATTAATATAAAAAAATATATTTACGTCAGGATACGAACATTCTATTCCTGTCACGGTTGTCGTAAGAACGGGACCAAGGCGCAGCGGATGTTGAGTTCCACATATTTATTTCAAAGTGTAACTTAAAGCAAAAACAATAAATGAACAACGAAACGTGACTACGTGGTGCACATGCACAAACACAAAACAATATCCCACAAACACAGGTGGTAAAAAATAGCTACTTAAATATGATCCCCAATTAGAGACAACAATTACCAGCTGCCTCTAATTGGGAATAATACAAAACACCAACATAGAAAATATAAACTAGACCACAACATAGAAATTATAAACTAGAATACCCCCTAGTCACGCCCTGATCCACTACACCATAGAGAAACAAGGGCTCTCTATGGTCAGGACGTGACAATTCCAGCTAAACAATGAATATATAGCGTTTGTAAATGAATCTATTAATACATTTTTTTAATTTGCAGACACAAAAGCTACCCATAAGTATTAATTTCTGATGAAAAAACACGTGAAAATATGTTTTTATAGCGTTTTGGAAATAAACTCTTCACATAGCATATACTGTACAAACTGAACTTTAGATGATGGCTGTACTGCGTGTAATGCCTGTGTACTGGGAGATCATATGACTAAGAAAGGATAGTACATAGACTACTGAACTGTACTGTGATGGCTGTGTACTGAGAGTAAAGAGATTTTGGATACATGCTGGTTCTGCACTGTTGGACTTATGACAGAGAAGCTGCCATGTCGTAATGATGGCTGTGTTTGTGGTTTTGCATTCCCTTGTGTGTCCCAGATGTCTCCTTGGCTGTAACGACAAACACTTGTATTCGCTCTGGGCAGCCTACAGAGAGAATGCTGACAAAGCTGGCAATTACACGTGTGCTTAGTTTATCATCAGTGCACAAATAAAACAGAAAGTTAGCATTCGCCACGCTGCGCTCTATGACTGTTCTTCCGCATACTAATTAATAGGCAGGCGTGTAATAGAAAAGCCCCCTAGCTCTCAGCGCCACGGCAACAGTTGCAGACAGGAGACAGGCAGTTAGCCTAACACAAGAGTGGTAGCCCTTTCTGATTCATAGGACGTCAACGCATTGAATTCTGAGCCACTGCATGCATGGCACTGTGTGAAGAAAAGAGGCTTTAATGTTTGCTCTTCAAGGGATTAGCCCCGCTAATATATTGAGCTAAACCCACCTCTTTCAGATCGAAACTTCATCACACGTTATTCATCTATTAGACAAGGACTCAGTAAAGTGGGGCGGGTGAGGAGAGATTATAAGGGCTGGGAGGAGTGGAGCAGTGACATGGGCATTCCAGCTATCATTATTGGATAGGAAGGGTCTTGAGAGTACATCATCTGATAGACAGACCGCTGTCAGAATCCTCTCCTTTGTTCTTCTAATACTAGAGAGTAGATCTCCCTTTTATCCAGTGCTGTGTTTATTTTCTGCTCTCTCTCACCTGCCAAATGGAGTCATGTGTCGGGGTTTGATCAGTTGAACACATGAAAGAGCAGAAACAGCTCTAACGCATCAGCTACAAGCAAACACATCCCAGAATACCACTCCCTCGCCTCAAACCATAATCCAAGGTTACTGGTAAAGCTATATCACACAGCTAGCAGGATCTACACCAATACCAATTCAATGTCTGGCAACATCAGGTAAATATCCATACCTGCATTATTCTGATATATGATCATATTTAAAGATTAGACACAATCAGATCTTACTAGGACAAGCAGGGTCTATGTATATCTGAAAATCAATCATGCTCCATTTGTAGGCCTATATTGTCTTCTGAGGGGGCACCACTCAAGTCTGGTACGGATAAAGAGATTATAAACAAAATAGACATACCGACATCTGTGAGGCAATTGGCAGTTTAATCTCACATATCTATTGTTTTGTTCTGTACTTAAATTATTTTGAAAAGCACCTATTTAGAATGTGTTTCCAGTTGCCAAGCTGTGTTTGTTGAGGCATAGCCTACAGTTCACACTACAACACTCAAAGCAGATTGTACTGAACCAATCTGCCTCCCTCCCACTCTCATCCAGCCATGAGATAAAAGATACAAGGATCATTTTAATGCATATACAGTATATCACGACCTTGAGCTAGCTCCCAAATCAGCAGCAAACATGGGAGGTCAGATTAACTCCCACACAGTTTAGCTCCCCTTACACAAACCCACATGAAGGAATACTACAGTTTGCTACAGTAGATACTATAGAATTATGTAGTAGTATCTGTACAATACTATACTACACACTGTAGTATCCCTCAACAATATGTAGTACTTGGTATAGAATGTTGTAGTATACTGCAGAATACTGTTAGCAGTTGATGTTATTCTTCCATAACACAGACCCCAAAGCAAATCAGGGGGAGAAAATAGGTTTATTCAAAGAGAACAAATCATAGTTAAAAAATAGTTGTTATGCTGGGATGTTGATGATCATTCTTCCCTGTCCTCAGTGATTCTCCTCAGAACAAAGTGACAGGATGGAATTTATAACCCAACCCTAGCCTGTGGTTGACCAATTAGAATTCTGTGCAATAAAACTGGGCCAATGGCCAAATAACAAGTATCCCGTTTCAGGCTCAATGTTAAGACAATTTGGACCAATGAGAACATGCCATATGTAGCTATGAGTCCCGGACTGAAATTCCTCCCGTGTCTCTGACCCATTAATTCCCTGTTACAGAAAAACAACTATTTTGATTGATCGTAAAGGCCCTCTTGACCTTTAGTCCTCTGCATTATGTATTTATCTTAAAATATTCTTACTCCCCCTAGACCATTTTAAAAAGAAATATACTTAAAATGTATTTTTAGAAAACAATAGAAAACATGAAAAAATAGACAGTATAAAAAACATTAGCAGTAAGCATAAAATCATTCACATTAAACACCTTGCATTTCTATAAAACACAAAGGGCATATTTTACTTGTTGTTGCAATAAGAAATAGATTTCAAACAATGTTATAGAAAATAAGTATTAACAGGTGTGATGATGATGACGTCCCTTACGATTCCTACCACATCCTGTGTGGAGGAAACTAACAAATAATTATCTGCAAGACAATAATATTCAATCGACCTATTGGCAAGGTAATCATTCACAGTCCTTTAAAAGTGATGAGCTGTTCCACACCGTTATCAGTCCCACAGTCTGCCGGTAGTGAGGAATTCTTCTTCCGTTCTACTGGTTGACAAGGACGTCTCTAATGAACACTTCACTGGTGATCTTCTATCGTTTCAGGTACAGTTCTTGGGTCAAGGCATATTGCTGCAGCTTCAGACGGTAGATTCTCATAACCTGTAACAAAGGAAACAAAAAGTGAAAGTAACATGTCCTGGTTTCAAGAGAAATTGATATTTCACATAGATTTCCCTAAGTAAGCATGTCCCTGCCACTATGGCATATATACAGGAAATACAACCCGAAATGTGTAGCGCCAAATGCACTCTTACCCTACTTGGTGACACAGATCCACTCTTTGGGACACATTAGTGTGGACAAGATAGTTTATTGTTTTGTGGTTAAATGGTGGAATCCTGGTGTGCGGAAAGAGGCTGAGGCTGTCGGGGCGAATTGCAACATTTGTATGGAAAACAACACCAAGGGATGAGTGAAAGTACAGACACGACGAGCGCCTGCCCCACCAGGACCCTTCAGACATCTACAACTTGACTACATCACACTGCCCAAATGAAAAGGAAAGGAAGACGTGCTCGTTGTTGATCGTTTCTCACGATGGGTTGAAGCCTACCCTACTAAGAAGGGAACCGCACAACACACAGCTAAAATGTTGATTCAAGAAATTATAGACAGACAAGTAAAAGAGGCGTGGAAAATAATTCCAGAGGGGGACGTGACATAGTACCAAGACAGTGGGTGATGGTAAAAAAATATCGAACAGACACATTAAGGCAAAAATTGGAAGGTCCTCATAACGAGGTCAGCAGTAAAAGTCCAGGGAAAATCACTCATTGCCATGTTGTCCATTTTGATGACAAAGCAGAGCCTGGATAATAAAGAACTGATTGATTAGCAATCGGGGCCAATCTCGGGTGAAGAAGCATAGTAAGATGATCAGAACCTGATAAGCTTCTATGATGGGGTCCCAACGAGCTGTCTATCGTTGTCTCTGATTGGGGATCATATATAAGTTGTCATTTTCCTTTTGGGTTTTGTGGGATCTTGTTTTCTGTTTAGTGTCTGTGCCTGACAGAACTGTTCGCTTTCGGTTTTTGTCGTTGTTATTTTGGTGTCATCAATAAAAAGACGATGTACGCCTACCACGCTGCGCCTTGGTCCACTCTTCATTCTACAAACGAGAGCCGTAACACAAACATAATATTTACAAGTATGGAAATGTCTGATAAATGCAATTCAAAATGGCAAAGTAAAGAATTCACAACGGAATTCTATCTTGATAAATCCAACGTGTCGAAGGAATATTGTCCATAAGTCAAAACCAACACTCAGGAAGCTTATGAAAGTAAATATAAACCAGTCTAAATTACAGGTTGCACTGACAAAACAAAAAATAGCTTAGCGACCTCACAGATAGAATTGTTTACAATTTACCACATCCCTGGTGAGCACATTGGAGAAATGTAGAATAGATAGGCCTACAGTGTCAGCTGAGCTAACAGTGGCTACATTCTTAAGAGTTATCTTATAGCCAGCCTTTGCTGAAAAATACAAAATATTAGCAACAAAAGATTAGCTAGAGACATGGAGACTTCCACCGTGTTTCGGATACATCAAGCACAATACAGAATGATTTTATTGAAGTAGTTAGTGACATAAGGACAGAGGAAGGCAGGCCTAAATGCATTTTCTTTGCAACTTGCAGGTTAGGCTACTTTTGAATGAACATGAGAATAACTGTTTATTAGGCTATTAAAACTTGTAAAACTTAATCAGTGTGTGTGTAACAAACTGTGCCCAAAATCCGTCTCCTGGCCTGTACACAAACAGTAAGAACTACAGATGTCTAGACAGGGGTGCTGTCAATTCAGCACCACAGAGTTAACCTACCTCTGAAAACTGGGACACGAAAAACAATTCTAGCACAAATATTTTTTCATTGATGGTCATATATTTTACACAAACCTGTCATGTACAGAACACTGTAAGCAGGCGTTCGTTACTCAAGGCGTTACGGGGTGGTCACAGAATGTATCATAGGCTACCGATATCTTCTAGATAGCCTAGTTAAGAAGTTTGGAATGGATAAGCCAATATGGCGATAACAGAGGCATACCGACACCTTCACTTTTGTTTTTCTAAATGCATGGATATTACAGACCTACACTGAATAAAGACATAAAAAAATATGTAAAATATTTCATTAGATTTAAAAAAAAATTGATTTAGTTATTTTCACACTAAAGTAAAACAAATATTATAAATGTATGTAATAATAAACATGTTGCCGCACACAGAGACCATTCATATAATTTCATTTAAGCTTTATTTTTATTTAACCAGGTTAATGACTTTTATTTAACCTCTAACGAGCCTCTACCCCGGGTCCGGGATCACCCCTCACCCCCCCACACACTGATTAGCATAGCTAGCATAGCTTCACAAGTAGATAGTAGCATCTAAATATCATTAAATCACAAGTCCAAGACACCAGATGAAAGATACAGATCTTGTGAATAAAGCCACCATTTCAGATTATTTAAAATGTTTTACAGGAAGACAAAATATGTAAATCTATTAGCTAAACACTTAGCAAAATACACCACTTTTCTAACTCCATCAGTTTCTTACTACTCAGGTGCTATCACCAATTCGGCTAAACTAAGATATTGATAGCCACAACAAAGAAAAAACCTCTTCAGATGACAGTCTGATAACATATTTATGTATTAGGATAGGTTTTGTTAGAGAAAAAGTGCATATTCAGGTAGAAATCACAGTTTACAATTGCACCTACCATCACAAGACGAGAGATTACTATAGAGAGCAACGTGTATGACCAATTTACCTAATAAAACATTTCATAAGAATAGACAAAGCATAGCAATGGAAAGACCCAGATCTTGTGATTCCAGACAATATTTCAGATTTTCTAAGCGTTACAGCGCGAAAACACAATAAATCGATAAGTTAGCATCACACATGTGAAAACGTTACCAGAGCATCATTCCAGCCAAAGAGAGCGCTATAACGTAATCACCGCCAAAATATATTAATTTTTTCACTAACCTTCTCAGAATTCTTCCGATGACACTCCTTAACATCATTTACAACATACATATACAGTTTGTTCGAAAAGGTGCATATTTAGCCATACAAAACCGTGGTTACACAATAAAAATACTAGGAAATCAAGCCTCAATATGTCTGACGTCATCATTCAGAGTGATCTAGTTTAATTGAAAGCTAAATATACTTGACTAAAAAATACAGGGTTGACAGGAAATCGAAAACAAATTTAGTTCTTAATGCAACGCGTGACTTACATTTAAAATTATCCCTACTTTTCAATACAGTTTCCCAATGACGCGATAACAAACAAAATTGCGAAATATGCGTTAAAAATATTTCGACAGAACAACGATTTATCATAATAAATATTGCTACTTTGAGCTGTTCTTCCATCAGATTCTTGGGCAATGTATCCTTTCTATGTTGTAATCTTCTTTTGGTCGATAGATGTCCTCTGTCCTTCGAAATATCCACTAACGATCGAACGGGACCACAAAACGTGTCCAAAGTTTCAGAGTGCACAACAAAGAAATCCTCAAAATCGCACTAAACGGATATAAATTGCTATAAAACGGTTCAAATTAACTACATTATGATGTTTTTAACAACTATAACGACTAAAAACATGACCGGAGAAATATTACTCTCTAAACAACGATTTGGAAGGAGCAGGTCTGATGCCCATCTTGCGCACGACGCATGCAGGAGAAGACGGACGCGTGTACTTCTACGTTTCGTGTTTTATAGTGGCTGTGATTGTGCAATCGACTCCATTCAAAACGTGATGACGTACAGACACCCAGAGGAAGACGTAGGCAGTGTCGGTTTCTTCATAGCATCACTGTCGCCTTAAAAACAGACTCCAGATCAGGGGTTAAAAATTTCTGAAATCTGACCCCTGTCATGAAAAGTGCTTAGATATTGTTCTGTACCACTCAGAGACAAAATTCCAACGGCTATAGAAACTAGAAAGTGTTTTCTATCCAATAATAACAATAATATGCATATTGTACGATCAAGAATTTAGCACGAGGCAGTTTAATTGGAGACCCAAATATGCTTAATGCGGAACAGCACCCCCTATATAGTTCCAAGAAGTTAAACAGGTTGTTCATTCAGATGAAAATGTTATAAAAACATATTCAATCAACATATTAATGCTCTAAAGGCGGTGACCCGTTCCTGTAGGTTCATGCTCTACAACATTCGCAGAGTAAGCACCCTGCCTCACGCAGGAAGCGGCGCAGGTCCTAATCCAGGCACTTTGCATCTCCCGTCTGGATACTGCAACTCGCTGTTGGCTGGGCTCCCTGCTGTGCCATTAAACCCCTACAACTCATCCAGAACGCCGCAGCCCGTCTGGTGTTCAACTTCCCAAGTTCTCTCACGTCACCCCCGCTCCTCCGCTCTCCCCACTGGCTTCCAGTTGAAGCTCGCATCCGCTACAAGACCATGGTGCTTGCCTACGGAGCTGTGAGGGAACGGCACTCCGTACCTTCAGGCTCTGATCAGGCCCTACACCCAAACAAGGCCCTGCGTTCATCCACCTCTGGCCTGCTCGCCCTCCCTACCTCTGAGGAAGTACAGTTCCCGCTCAGCCCAGTCAAAACTGTTCGCTGCTCTGGCACCCCAATGGTGGAACAAACTCCCTCACGACGCCAGCATGTCAGCGGAGTCAATCACCACCTTCCGGAGACACCTGAAACCCCACCTCTTTAAGGAATACCTAGGATAGGATAAAGTAATCCTTCTAACCCCCCCCCTTAAAAGAGTTAGATGCACTATTGTAAAGTGGTTGTTCCACTGGATATCATAAGGTGAATGCACCAATTTGTAAGTCGCTCTGGATAAGAGCGTCTGCTAAATGACTTAAATGTAAATGTAATTAATGAAACAATATGCTTTATTTCCATGTTATATCAAAACCATGTTTGTCAAAACGTCTCATGCAACATATAGCCTAACAGAGCTACAACACAAAGGCACTTTTTAATGAAAGGAACAAAGTATATAGGCTGTAGGCCATCACTTTAAATGCCCCTGGAGAAAGAGGATGGCGCTCACAGAGGGCTTGAGCATGGAGCGTCTCTCTTCCAAAATTCAGCCACACACAGACACACACTGAAGGTCCGATCGGAGGAGGCACTGAAAGCAGGGATGCTGAGGACTTGACGGGCAAGGTTACTGATCGCAGGAAACTGAAATCTCTGTGCCTGCCACCATAGCAGAACAGCGCCGGGTCCGCTTGTTTGACTGCGATCAAGATTGACTGCCAAATAGTATTTTATTTTGTTTTCCAGTAGTCTAGACCCAGGCATAATCATATCTGCTCCATCCTCCCAGTTGGAGAACTCACGGTATGTGACTGTTTTGTCTCATTGGCTGTGAAGGTCCTGGCTCAAGCTCCGCTCTCAAGGCCCAGGCCCGGATTAACAGGATGCATAACAGAGCATGTGCTGACCAGCTCACAAGTCTCTTCACTGATATGTTCAACCTCTCCCTAACCCAGTCTGTAACCTCTCCCTAACCCAGTCTGCTTCTACACCTGCATTGCTTGCTGTTTGGGGTTTTAGGATGGGTTTCTGTACAGCACTTTGTGACATCAGCTGATATTAGAAGGGCTTTATAAATACATTTCATTGATTGATTAATATATTTCTATGTATTGTTGTGTATTGTTAGATATTACTGCTTTGTTGGAGCTAGGAACACACGCATTTAGCTAAACCCACAATAACCCACAATACACCCGCCATAACATCTGCTAAACATGTGTATGCGACCATTACAATGTTTTTTTAAACTTTCACCCCTTTTTTCTCCCCAATTCCGTGGTATCCAATTGGTAGTAGTCTTGTCTCAGCGCTGCAACTCCCGTACGGAGTCGAGAAAGGTCGAGAAACACAAACCAACCAAGCCGCACTGCTTCTTGACACAATGCCCGTCCAACCCGGAAGCCAGCCGCACCAATGTGTCGGAGGAAACACCGTACACCTGGCAACCATGTCAGCGTGCACTGCGCCCGGCCCGCCACAGGAGTCGCTAGTGTACAATGAGACAAGGATATCCCTGCCGGCCAAACCCTCCCTAACCTGGACGACGCTGGGCCAATTGTGCGCCGGCCCATGGGCCTCCCAGTTGCGGCCGGCTGCGACAGAGCCTGGACTTGAATCCAGAATCTCTAGTGGCACAGCTACTTCCTGACGGGCCGCCCCCAGGTGGTGAGGGTAGGTAACAACATCTCCACCCCGCTGATCCTCAACACTGGGGCCCCACAAGGGTGCGTCCTGAGCCCTCTCCTGTACTCCCTGTTCACCACGACTGCGTGGCCAGCACGCCTCCAACTCAATCATCAAGTTTGCGGACGACACTACAGTGGTAGACTTGATTACCAACAACGACGAGACGGCGTACAGGGGAGAGGTGAGGGCCCTCGGAGTGTGGTGTCAGGAAATAACCTCACACTCAACGTCAACAAACAAAGGAGATGTTGTGGACTTCAGGAAACAGCAGAGGGAGCACCCCCCTATCCACATCGACGGGACAGTAGTGGAGAAGGTGGAAAGTTTTAAGTTCCTCGGTGTACACATCACGGACAAACTGAATTGATCCACCCACACAGACAGCGTTGTGAAGAAGGCGCAGCAGCGCCTCTTCAACCTCAGGAGGCTGAAGAAATTCGGCTTGTCACCAAAAGCACTCACAAACTTCTACAGATGCACAATTGAGAGCATCCTGTCGCGGCTGTATCACCGTCTGGTACGGCAACTGCTCCGCCCACAACCGTAAGGCTCTCCAGAGGGTAGTGAGGTCTGCACAACGCATCACCGGGCAAACTACCTGCCCTCCAGGACACCTACACCACCCGATGTCACAGGGAGGCCATAAAGATCATCAAGGACAACAACCACCCGAGCCACTGCCTGGTCACCCCGCTATCATCCAGAAGGCGAGGTCAGTACAGGTGCATCAAACAGGGACCGAGAGACTGGAAAAACAGCTTCTATCTCAAGGCCATCAGACTTGTTAAACAACCACCACTGACATTTAAGGGCCGCTGCCAAACATAACTGACTCAACTCCAGCCACTTTAATAATGGGAATTGATGGAAATTATGTAAAAATGTATCACTAGCCACTTTAAACAATGCCACTTAATATAATGTTTACATACCCTACATTACTCATCTCATATGTATATGTATATACTGTACTGTATATCATCRACTGCATCTTGCCATCTTTATGTAATACATGTATCAATAGCCACTTTAAACTATGCCACTTTATGTTTACATACCCTACATTACTCATCTCATATGTATAGACTGTACACTATACCATCTACTGCATCTTGCCTATGCCATTCTGTACCATCACTCATTCATATATCTTTATGTACATATTCTTTATCCCTTTACACTTGTGTGTATAAGGTAGTAGTTGTGGAATTGTTAGGTTAGATTACTTGTTGGTTATTACTGCATTGTCGGAACTAGAAGCAAAAGCATTTCTCTACACTCGCATTAACATCTGCTAACCATGTGTATGTGACAAATAAAATTTGATTTGATTTGATTAGCACTGAGATGCAGTGCCTTAGACAACTGTGCCACGACCATTACAATTTGATTAGATTAATACTACATGTTTCAAGCAGACCACCATAGTCCCTGTGCCCAAGAATATCAAGGTACCTGTCTAAATGACTCTTGCCCTGTAGCACTCACATTTGTAACCATGAAATGCTTTGAAAGGCTGGTCATGGCTCAAATCAACACCATCATCCCAGACACCCTGGACCCACTCCAATTGATCCACAGATGACATAATCTCTATTGCAGTCCACACTTCCCTCCCACATGGACAATAGGAACACCTATGTAAGAATGCTGTTCATTGACTTAAGATCAGAGTTCAACACCATAGTGCCCTCCAAGCTCATCACTAAGCAGAGGACCCTGGGACTAAACACCTCCCACTGCAACTGGATCCATGACTTCCTGACGGCCATCCCCAGTTAGTGAGGGTAAGCAATAACACATCCGCCATGCTGACCCTCAGCACAGGGACCCCTCAGAGGTGCGTGCTTAGTCCCTTCCTGTACTCCCTGTTCACCCAAGACTGCATGGGCGCACACAACTCCATCACCATCATTAAGTTTGCTGACGACACAACGGTGATTGGCCTGATCACTGACAATGATGAGACAGCCTAGAGCGAGGTCATTGACCTGGCAGTGTGGTGCCAGGACATAGGACAACAACCTCTCCCTCAACGCCAGCAAGATAAAGGAGCTGGTCGTGGACTACAGGAAACAGAGGGCCGAGCACTCCCCCATACACATCAACGGGGCTTTAGTGGAGCGGGTTGAGAGCTTCATGTTCCTCAGTGTCCACATCCCTAAGGAATTATCATGGTCCACACACACCAACACAGTCATGAAGAAGGCATGACAATGCCTCCCCCTCAGGAGATCCTCAAAAAGTTATACGGCTGCATCACCGCTTGGTATGGCAACTGCTTGGCATCCAACCGAAAGGCGATACAGGGGGTAGTGAGTACGGCCCAGTATATCACTGGGGCGGAGCTCCCTGTCATTCAGGATCTCTATACCAGGCAGAGGACAGCCCTAAAAATTGTCAAAGACTCCAGCCACCCAAGTCATAGAATGTTCTCGCTGCTACCTCACGGCATACTGTACTGATGCACCAAGTCTTGAACCAAAAGGACCCTGAACAAATTCTACCTCCCAACCCATAAGACTACTAACTAGTTTGTCTGGGTAGCTTTTGGTTAACTATTTAACTATCTGCATTGACCCATTTTGCACCAACTCTTTTGACTCATCAAATACACTGCTGCTAATGTTTATTATCCATCCTGTTGCCTAGTAACTTTATCCCTAGCTATATGTTTATATATAATTAAATTACCTCATACCCCTGCACATCAACTTGGTACTGATACCCCATGTATATAGCCATTACTAATTTATTCTGTGTTGTTATTTTTCTGTTATTTCTCTTTGCCTTCTTAGGAAGGGCCCATAAGTAAGCATTTCACAAAGCAGTTGACATATAAAATGTGATTTGATTTGCAGTTTCCTCCATGCAACTTGGGGGTCAAAAACATTGCTAGAATGAAAAGGATGTGGACAGGCTGTAGTCTGCAAGCGACATTAGGCTATATCTCAAATATGTCGTTTGAGATTTAAAAAATGACAATATCATGGAAAGAACAAATGTGACTCACCACCTGGATTCGGTCTTATGTAGCAAAATTTGAAAGTGTTTTTTACATTGGATAAAAGTAGAGACTCAGAGTTACAAAATTGCAAGTAATTCTGGTTTGAAAGTTGGTCAACTTGTAATCTCACTTTTGAGAAAATGGCCTTTGAATGTTTTGGTAACTAGTGAAGAGCTCTTCTTTGTCTACACCCATTCAGCATCGTTCATACCCTCTTAAGCTTTAGCCCCACTCATCTCGTTTCACTCTCAGAGCGCGCTCTGGCCGATGATTTGAAAACAGCCTAACCAGCTCCACTGGAAACAATTCCATTACGCTTTTTTGCAGAAGTTTAACTGACACTGGCCATATTCAACAGGTGTTGTACACACATCACGTAACGTTAGCTAGTTAATTAAACAACAATGAACATAGTGTCAACAATGCCACAGTGCTGGGAGCTAACCAACCAGGTTCATTGTTAGCTAGCTAACATTAGGCTCTAACTAGAAAAGCAAACAGCTCTGGGAAACGAATAATAACGTCTGCTAGTGAGCCAGCCAGCTAACAGTACAATTTAGCTTAAGACATATAGCTAGCTAGCTAGGTAAACAATGTTTCAGATCACACACGTCATGTAGCATTACCTAAAGAGTCAGCCAGCTAACGTTAGCTAGTTAAATATCAATGAACAAAGTGCCAACAATCCCACAGTGCTTGTAGCTAACCAACCAGGTTCAATGTTAGCTAGCTAACATTAGGCTCTAACTAGAAAAGCAAATGGCTCTGGGAAACGAATAATAACGTCAACTAGTGAGCCAGCCAGCTAACTTTAGCTAGTAAGCTAACAGTACACTTTAGATTGAAATGAAATCACTTTTTCTCAAAATTAGAAACGCGTAATATCTGAAAATGTAGCTAGCTAATGCTAGACTATCTTACCTGTATACATCATCATGCATGATGGATACGTCTCCCTGTCAGGAATGCCATACCTTGGTTGCCCTTAGTTTGAAGATGTTATCCTGAGACAGGTGTTTTCTCCATCTCTTTAGCTATCATACTCTAATTCCACTGATTTCAAAACTTGATCCTCCAGCAAGTGGAGAGCAAGACTTATGCAGCTCCACTACACAATATATATAAAAAGCTACGGTCGACAGGATTACCAACACAGACTGACGAGCTCAAATAGACAGAGGCCTTCTATATGGCAGACCAATCCGAACTCCTCACTTGGCATGTCTAGCCCACTCATTATCTCAACCAATCATGGCTAGTGGGAAGGTGGCTCACTTTTTCTGTGGCTTAACCAACAAGGCTTGTAATGTAACAATTTTATTCATATTTACAGATGGCATACAAGTTTGTTATTAAGGCACAGGAAAGTTCACATGTTCGAGAAGGCATTTCTGCCAAAAATGGCATTTTGAAGAAAAAAAAAATGTTTACGTTCAAACGGCTCTCCTGTGAGGTCGTGACTTGCAACATATGCCTAGTTTCCTGAATCTGGTCACAAATATAGTTCAATGAAACAAGAGCCTTTGTTTGTAGCTTACGTGCAGCAAAAATCACCCTTGTTGTTCACTTCTGTAGGCTATAGGTTGCTTGCTAACTACTTTGCTCCGTCTGTTTTAACAAGATAAATCTATTGAATAAGTTATTATTCAATTTCCATCTCAATTATACCGATCTGGTTGAATAAATATGAAATACCTGGTTAAATAAATATTAAAAGGTTAAATTGGTCTTTGCATGCAGCAAACCTATAGGAATATGCGCTTTCAGTATTCCAAAATATGATCTTTTTGCCTTTGTTGCTTTTGTAGAACAGTGTGAAGTTAACTCGGACTCCAAAACATCTCATTCTTATGAAGACAAGTTTGAATGCCTTTATTTGAATGCCTATACAGTACCAGTCAAAAGTTTGGACTCACCTACTCATTCCAGGGCTTTTCTTTATTTTGACTATTTTCTACAATGTATAATAATAATGAATACATCAAAACTATGAAATTACACATATGGAATCATGTAGTAAACAAAAAAGTGTTACACAAATCAACATATTTTATATTTGAGATTCTTCTAAGTAGCCACCCAAATTGTTCTTCAAGTGGTTGTAGAGGGTATACATTTTGTATACATTATTTGTCTTCAGGAAGAGAATGAGTTGCTGCGCAACAGCTTTTTCAAAACTTTTTTAGAGGAATAGGAGATTCGATATATGCCGATAGTTTTTTTAATTTTCTGATTCAAGGTTTGGCTTCTTCAAGAGAGGCTTTATTACTGCCTCTTTTAGTGTGTTTTGTACACATCCGGTGGATGGGGAGCCATTTATTATGTTCAACAAAGGAGTGTCAAGCACAGGAAGTAGCTCTTTCAGTAGATTAGTTGGAATAGAGTCCAGTATGCAGCTTGATGGTTTAAACGCCATGATTAGGTTCATGAATGTGTCAAGAGATACAACTGTCCAGTTTGAGAGTTTGTTGCAGCTCGTTCCAGTCGCTAACTGCAGCGAACTGAAAAGACGAGCAACCCAGGGATGTGTGTGCATTGGGGACCATTAACAGAATGTGACTGGCAGAACGGGTGCTGTATGTGGAGCATGAGGGCTGCAGTAGATACAGTTGAAGTCGGAAATTTACATACACTTAGGTTGGAGTCATTAAAACTCGTTTTTCAACCACTCCACAAATTTCTTGTTAACAAACCTTAGTTTTGGATTGTCGTTTAGGACATCTACGTTGTGCATGACACAAGTCATTTTTACAGACAGATTATTTCACTTATAATTCACTGTATCAAAATTCCAGTGAGTCAGAAGTTTACATACACTAAGTTGACTGTGCCTTTAAACAGCTTGGAAAATTCCAGAAAATTATGTCATGGCTTTAGAAGCTTCTGATAGGCTAATTGACATCATTTGAGTCAATTGGAGGTGTACCTGTGGATGTATTTCATGGCCTACCTTCAAACTCAGTGCCTCTTTACTTGGCATCATGGGAAAAGCAAAAGAAATCAGCCAAGACCTCAATAACATTTTAGACCTCCACAAGTCTGGTTCATCCTTGGGAGCAATTTCCAAATGTCTGAAGGTACCACGTTCATCTGTACAAACAATGGTACTCAAGTATAAACACCATGGGACCACACAGCCGTCATACCGCTCAGGAGGAGCCGAGTTCTGTCTCCTAGAGATTAACGTACTTTGGTGCGAAAAGTGCAAATCATTCCCAGAACAACAGCAAAGGACCTTGTGAAGATGCTGGAGGAAACAGGTACAAAAGTATTTATATCCACAGTAAAACGAGTCCTATATCGACATAACCTGAAAGGCTGCTCAGCAAGGAAGAATCCACTGAGGTTTGTCTACGGTTTTCAACTGCACATGGGGACAAAGATTGTACTTTTTGGAGAAATGTCCTCTGGTCTGATTAACCAAAAATAAAACTGTTTGGCCATAATGACCATCGTTATGTTTGGAGGAAAAAGGGGAGGCTTGCAAGCCGAAGAACACCATCCCAACTGTGAAGCACAGGGGTGGCAGCATCATGTTGTGGGTGTGCTTTGCTGCAAGAGGGATTGGTGCACTTCACAAAATAGATGGCATCATGAAGAAAGAAAATTATGTGGATATATTGACGCAACATCTCAAGACATCAGTCAGGAAGTTAAAGCTTGGTCGCAAATGGGTCTTCCAAATGAACAATGACCCCATGCATACTTCCAAAGTTGTGGCAAAATGGCTTATGGACAACAAAGTCAAGATTTTGGAGTGGCCATCACAACCCTCTGACCTCAATCCTACAGAAAATGTGTGGGCACAACTGAAAAAGCGTGTGCGAGCAAGGAGGCCTACAAACCTGACTCAGTTACACCAGCTCTGTCAGGAGGAATGGGACAAAATTCACCCAACTTATTGTGGGAAGCTTGTGGAAGGCTACCCGAAACGTTTGACCCAAGTTAAACAATTTAAAGGCAATGCTACCAAACACGAATCGAGTGTATGTAAACTTCTGACCCACTGGGAATGTGATGAAATAAATAAAAGTTGAAATAAATAATTCTCTCTACTATTATTATGACATTTCACCTTCTTAAAATAAAGTGGTGATCCTAACTGACCTAAGACAGGGATTTTTTTCTGATTGAATGTCATGAATTGTGAAAAACTGAGTTTAAATGTATTTGGCTAAGGTGTATGTAAACTTCCGACTTCAACTGTATCTCAGATAGGGGGGAGTGAGGCCTAAGAGGGTTTTATAAATAAGTATCAACCAGTGGGTCTTCTGCAACGGGTATACAGAGATGATCCGTTTACAGAAGAGTATAGAGTGCTGTGATATGTCCTATAAGGAGCATTTGTGAAAAATCTGATTGCCGAATGGTAAAGAACATCTAGCCGCTTAAGAGCACCCTTACCTGCCGATCTATAAATGACATCTCCGTAGCATGGGTAGGTCATCTGAATCAGGGTTATTGTTGGTGCCGACGTGGATAACAACATCCCTATACTCTCTACACTCGCCAGTTTTAGCCACAGCCGGCAGCATCTTCAGATTAGCCTTTACGCCGGTAGGCCTGCCCCCTGTTAAACAGTATATGATCGCTGGATGATTATTTTTAAGTCTAATGTTGCCGGTAATCGAGTCGCCAATGACTAGGGTTTTCAATTTGTCAGAGGAAATGGTGGGAGGCTTCTGCGGCTTAGACCTCGTAACAGGTGGAAGAGAGACTTGAGAAGGATCGGCCTCTTACTCCGACTTGTTGCTTAATGGGGAGAACCAGTTGAAAGTTTCTGTTGGCTGAATGAGCAACACCGGTTGAGCATGCCGACAGAGTTTCTTTCCAGAAGCCTTGAGAAAATTGTCTGGCTGCGGGGGCTGTGCGGGGGGATTTATACTACTATCTGTACTTACTGGTGGCACAGACGTTGTTTCCTCCTTTCCTGAACCTAAATGACCCTTGCCTAACGATTGCATCTGAAGCTGTGCTTGCAACATGGCTATCCTCACCATAAAGTGATAGTTCTCCTGTATATTATGAGTAGAGTGACAGCAATTAGATGGCATATTGTTAAAGTTATTACTTAGCTTTTTCGTCTGGTGGAGGTCCTGTAGAATCATGTCCAGATAAAGCATCCGGGGTGAAAAACTTGATACGTTGGTAAATGTGTTAAAAGTAAAAAACGAAAAGTTTGGCAGATAGCTAAATAGCAACAAATAGCACAGAGACAAGTCCAGAAGTTGAGGGCGGAGCGATAATGAAAACAAAATGTCATTGCATACGATTATCTGTTAGGTCCCTCAGTCAAGCAGTGAATTTCAAACACAGATTCAACCACAAAGATCAGGGACGCTAAAGGTGGTAAAAATAAAAACATTGAATATCCCTTTGAGAATGTTGAAGTTATTAATTACACTTTCGATGGTGTATCAATACAACCAATCACTACAAAGATACAGGAGTCCTTCCTACTGTAACTCAGTTGCCAGAGAGGAAAGAACTGCTCAGGGATTTCACCATGAGGTGAATGGTGACTTTAAAACAGTTAGAGTTTAATGGCTGTGAGGAAACAGAGGATGGATCAACGACATTGTAGTTACTCACAATACTAACCTAATTGACAGAGTGAAAAGAACGAAGCCTGTACAGAATAAAAATATTCCAAAACATGCATCCTGTTTTCAACAATGCACTAAAATAATATTGCAAAAAATGTGTCAAAGCAATTCACTTTTTGTCCTGAACACAAAGTGTTATGTTTGGGGCAAATCGAATACAACACATTACTGAGTACCTCTCTTCATATTTTCAAGCAAAGTAGTGGCTGCATCATGTTATGTGTATGCTTGTAATCTTTAAGGACTGGGGAGTTTTTCAGGATAAAAAATTAATGGAATGGAGCTATGCACAGGCAAAATCTTAGAGGAAAACCTGATTCAGTCTGCATTCCACCAGACACTGGGGAATGAATTGACCTTTCAGCAGGACAATAACCTGAAACACAAGGCAAAATATACACTGGTTGTTGTTTACCAAAAAGACAGTGAATGTTCCTGAGTTGCAGTTTTGACCTGAAAATGGTTGTCTAGTTATGATCAACAATCAATTTGATAGAGCTTGAAGAATTTTGAAAAGAATCATGTGCAAATTATGGAGTTGGTTCCCCCTTTGCTGCTATAACAGCCTCCGCACTTCTGAGAAGGCTTTTGACTAGCTGTTGAAACATTGCTGTGGGGACTTGCTTCCATTCAGCCACAAGAGCATTAGTGAGGTCGGGCACTTATGTTGGGCAATTAGGCCTGCAGTTGGCGTTCCAATTCATCCCAAACGTTTTTGATGTGGTTGAGGTCAGAGCTCTTTGCAGGTCAGTCAAGTTCTTCCACACCGATCTCAAAAAAACATTTCTGTATGGACCTCACTGTGCACGGGGGCATTGTCATGCTGAAACAAGAAAGGGCCTTCGCCAAACTGTTGCCACAAAGTTGGAAGCACAGAATCGTCTAGATTGTATGCTGTATCGTTAAGATATCCCTTCACTGGAACTAAGGCGCCTAGCCCGAACCATGAAAAACAGCCCCAGACCATTACTCCTCCTCCACCAAAATTTACAGTTGGCACTATGCACTCAGGCAGGTAGGTTTCTCCTGGCATCCGTCAAACACAGCTTTGTCCGTTGGACTGCCAGATGGTGAAGTGTGATTCATCACTCCAGAGAACGCGTTTCCACTGGTGCAGAGTCCAATGGTGGCGAGCTTTACACCACTGCAGCCAAAGCTTGGCATTGCGTATGGTGATCTTTTCCACTTCACAGTAACGGCACTAACAGTTGACCGGGGCAGCTCTAGCAGGGCAGAAATTTGACGGACTGACTTGTTGGAAAGGTGCCATCCTATGATGGTGCCACGTTGAAAGTCAGAGTTCTTCATTAAGGCCATTCTACTGCCAATGTTTGTCTATGGAGATTGCATGGCTGTGTGCTAGATTTTATACACTTGTCAGCAATGGGTGTGGCTGAAATAGCCGAATCCACTAATTTGAAGAGGTGTCCACATACTTTGGTATATATAGTGTTAATTCAAGATGGTTTCTTAGGCACTCAGTTACACGTTGAGACTTGTTGAGAAGTATCAGGGGCTACGTTAGAATCAATGTAGTGCCCTTTTCACCCCGTGTGTGTGTGTTCAGATGACATGATGGAGTGACTTGAGTCCTGCTTGGTTGTTCAGGGGAGGAGATAGCAGCACAACAGATTAGTCACTGAGCCGAGGTAATTACTGTAGCGTATACCTAGGGTTCCAGTTCATCTGCATCACAATGAATAACCTCCTCTCTCTGTGGGGAGAGAGACACGCGTAATCTGTTTGTGAAGTTCCCTATGTGTTATCAAATAATCCATATTAATTTGTCATTCTGACACAATGTAAACAAAAACATACACTGAGTGACCAAAACATTAAGGACACTTTCCTAATATTGAGTTCCATACCCCTTTTGCCCTCAGAACAGCCTCAATTCGTAGGGGCAATACTACAGTTTACTATAGAATACTACAGTACTTACTTATTATAGAATTCTGTAGTATACTGTAGAATATTTCACTACACAATGTTGTATCCCTCGATCATGTGTAGTACTTACTATAGATTGTTGTACAATAGTATTCTATATGATTTTTTCATGTGGGCATGAATGGAAATATGTGGTTATTATTTGAGACGGAAGAACTCAAGGTAACCTGCAAAGAAAACATACTGTATATTGTGATATACAATGCTTGAAGTGGGTTTAAAATCCTGATAATTAATTTGCTGCTCTCATGAATGAAGTGGAATATACAGTGATTATTTCAGGCAGAAGAATTTGACCTGACTGTCATCTTTTGACAATTTAAAATCAAATCAAATGTATTTATAAAGCCCTTTTTACATCAGCAGATGTCACAGCAGAGTGCTCTGCACACGTAGTGAAGGAGAATGTACTGTATATACTGTACGCAGCTTTGAAATACAATCCACAAAAGCTAGGATGCCACAAATCTCTTGAAAGAATTCAAAGCCTGTTAGTGTTGTAAGGCCAAACCAAGCTGCCCTGGAACGGCCAAATGTGCATTGAGGTCCACTGCCAAAACAGAGTGTTGGCTGTGTGTGATTATACAATCATCCAGTTGAATTGACAAGCAAGTTCCTTAACCTTCTGCCACCGCTAAACTTTGTGAGTGACATCCCAGACAAAATATCCCTGTTATTTATGCCAGTAAATAAGTCTAATCCACAAATGTCATATTCAGATAGTTTATGCATTTATTCATGTGGGATCTGTCACCTTTTTGCCACACACCGTTCTCTTCCCTGTCGGACGATGATTCCTAAAAGAGGAGGAATATACAGTTTCATTGCAAATTAAAGTGGGGAATAGGTGGAAAGAGTTCCTGAGGATTTGTAGTTTTTTAATTCCAACAGGGTAGAGATGTAGGATCTAATAATTTGATCAATCTTTTGTTGCTGAGAAGTTTCCTGCACTGCAGGAAATGTAAACTTGTGTATTCTAGGCTTAAGAATGATTCTAAAGATTGCAATTTGAAATGTCTACCTTGATTTGCTGTAGAAATATTTTCTTGCTGTAGCAAACTTGCTCAAATTAAGATCCTACATCTGTGCCAATCATCTACACCGTAGTCTGCTTGGTCTAATGTTCTAGCATCTTTAATGACATCACAAAATCGTAATGAATTCGACAGTGTTGATTTTTAAATACTCATGGACCATTTCAAATGTTTGGATTACAGAAATATTGTTTCATTATCCAATCTTGGATGTTACAAAATCTATCTCTGTTGTAACAGGGGGATTTTTTACTTTATGAAGATTTCTTGCTAGGTATTTACAACCGTCATAAAAAGGCCAATTTCACCCCCTCCCCCTTCTGGTGGGAGAGAGGGGGCTCTCTCTGATCCTCACCAAGGAGGGAAAGTCAGGACACCTATTTGCTTATGGTCTGGCCTACAGCTAGCAACCTGTTATTTTATTATATGAGCAAAAAAGTGTCCATTTTATATGGATTGGCAAGCCAGACAAAATTAAAAGGGCTTATTTAAATAATTAATATGAATTTGGAGGACAGACATTTTTTCAATATTAAAGCATTAGACTTTTCACTAAAGGTGTCAGTCATACAAAATATGTACTTAAATTTGAACTGGTTTTCTAGCAAATTAGTAAGAATGTCTCAACGCATGTTCAAGAATGGCCTCTTTCCCTTTATTCAGATTACAACCTCTCACTTTCAGTTATTTAAAAACTAAATCTCCAAAATATCGTTATTTAAAAACTAAATCTCCAAAATATCGTTATTTAAATAGTGGGTTGGAATTTCAGATTAATCCACCAGAAAAGACAAAACAAATAATACAACAAATATTGTGGTTAAACTCAAATATATTAATTGATAAAAGAAAGTATAATCTTTGTCATGTCTGCTCCTCCCCCCCGGCGTGCGACGTCGATGGAATACTAACCGCTGGTCCTGGGAATGATCATTGCGCACACCTGGCACTCATTACACCCACCTGGCACTCATCATTATGACTCACACCTGGACCTAATTACCTCCCCTTTTATAGGTCCCTTCCTTTTGTTCATTCCTCAGTTGGTATTGCTTCTGTGTTCATGTTACCGCGCTGTCTGTTACGCTGTCTTACTTCTTGTTTGTTGTTTTCATTAAATGTTTTACCTGCCTCTCGACTCGGTGTTATCGTTACAGTATACCAACTCAAACATTGGACACAGCAGGAAAATCGGATATCTCTCAGACGGTTGATGAACAGGGTTACCTTCTGTGTCAGCACCATGACAGCTGGCACAACTGGGGATGACCATGGAAAAGGTCGTTTGCAGCGTCTCAAACATTCCCGGGAGGCGAAGCATCCTACTAGTGGAGGATACTCTAGAACCAGCCTACCCAGTGAGCCAGCCCAACAGCCCATTAGGCAACCCGCTCAGGTCAGCGATGCCCGTTTATTCCTCCCAGGTGAAATATGATGGTACCCCCATCCAAATGCTGTGGCTTCTTACTTCAGTGCTCCCTTTATTTTACACACCAGATGGGAGCCCCCACCACCAATAGGTCTAACCTTGCCACAGTTATTTCTCTGCTGACAGGGCGGGCATTGGAATGGGCTACGGCCGTCTGGGAGAGAGAGGAGGAACTAAATTCATATGATGCCCCTTTTTTTAAATGCATGTTCGATCATCCCGTGGAGGGCAGAGAGGAAGGTGAGCGTCTACTTCAATCACGGCAGGGGGATCAGATGGCTTCTGTGTACTCTCACCTTCCAGACAGTAGCAGCATCCAATGGATGGAATGACCCGGTGCTTCGCACGCTATTTAGAAGAGGTCTGCGAAAGGAGGTCCAGGCGTAATATGAGTGCCAAGACGACAACCTTACCCTAGACGTGCTCATTGCGATGGCCATCCATCTGGATAACCTTCTCCGGGAGCGTCGGCATTCTCATCGCTTCTCTCCCTCCTTTGGTGAACACTCGAACACTCGGAATCAGAGCCTGAACCCATGGAGGTAGGCGTCACATGCCTCCCTGTGGTGGAGCGCCAGATACAGATACAACTGGGACTCTGTATGTACTGTGGTCAAGGAGGGCACAGACTCCAGTGGTGTCCGGCACATCTGAATCCGGGATCTACTAGAACAGAGGGACGGTCACGTGATCTGCCAATCCCTGGGCTAGGAGTGAGTATTCCATCTTCATCACTTCCTGCTAGGCTCTTTTTGGTGTCCATCTCATTGGTTGACTGTCCCTCATGTCCTGTGTAACAGCTTTAGTGGATTCCGGTGCCGCTGGGAATTTTATGGATCAGACCCTTGCCTCTTCTCTCAATATTACACACATCACTCAACCGCTCACCCTCACCGTGAAGTCCAATCATCAGGAGAATATCACCAGTACACCAGTTTATAAGATCATCCTCGGCCTCTCTTGGCTTCAACGCCATAACCCCAACATTTCATGGTCGAGGATGAGAATCAGACTGGTCACCTGAATGCTGGAAGCTCTGCTTCCCTGTGGCTCCACGTCGGTTGAGAGTCCTTTGGTTGCCCTTCAGCCCAACATCACAGAGGTATATCAGGATCTGAGGGAGGTATTCTCCAAGACCTGTGTCCCTCCTCATCGCCCCTGGACTGTGCCATCGACCTGCTTGTGATTTTGAGTGGGCATTCTATGTTTGTTATTTCTAGGTTTTGTGTTTCTATGTTTTGGCCGGGTATGGTTCTCAATCAAGGACAGCTGTCTATCGTTGTCTCTGATTGGGAATCATACTTAGGCAGCCTGTTTTGCCACCTTAGGTTGTGGGATGTTGTTAGCTCTCCCTAGCCTACGTGACGTTAGTTGTTGTTTTGTTTGGAGTTTGGATTTAATAAAAAATCATGAACACGTACAACGCTG
Source organism: Salvelinus sp. IW2-2015 (assembly GCF_002910315.2). Classification (NCBI taxonomy): domain Eukaryota; kingdom Metazoa; phylum Chordata; class Actinopteri; order Salmoniformes; family Salmonidae; genus Salvelinus; species Salvelinus sp. IW2-2015. The sequence continues at coordinate 9,524,430 of NC_036849.1, read as the reverse complement.
CACCTTGGTCTCATCCTTCTGACGAGCTTTACAGCTTGCTGACTCAACACCTCCGTGCAGACACATCTACCCTTTGTCTGTGGCTGCGACCCAGGCCATGGAAGATTACATTCAGGAGGCGCTCCAACAGGGGTTCAGGGACATGCTTGGATGCCAGGTGATCGTATACATTGACATATTGATCTACTCAGTTAATCTAGAGGCTCACATCACACACGTTCAAGCAGTCCCAGAATGCCTCCTGGCCCATCACCTGTTTGTTAAGGCTGAGAAGTGTCAATTCCATCAGAGTGGTCTCCTTCTTGGGTTACCAAATCAGCCCGCAAGGAGTAAAGATGGACAACAAGAAGGTCAGCCCGCAGGGAGTGAAGATGGCCAGTCCCAACCACCATTAAAGGGTTACAACGGTTTTTGGAGTTTGCCAACTTCTACCATCGTTTCATCAGGAATTTCAGCTCTGTTGACGCACCTCACCTCTCTCCTTAAAACCTCTCTAGGGTACGTGAGGCGGTAGCGTCCCACCTCTTCAACAGCCAGTGAAACTGCAGGGCGCCAAATTCAAAACAGAAATCCCTTAATTAAAATTCCTCAAACATACATGTATTTTACACCATTTTAAAGATACACTTGTTGTAAATCCAGGCACAGTGTCTGATTTCAAAAAGGCTTTACGACGAAAGCAAACCAAACGATTATGTTAGGTGAGTGCCTATTCACAGAATAACACAGCCATTTTTTCAGCCAAAGAGAGGATTTACAAAAAGCTGAAATATAGATAAAATGAATCACTAGCCTTTGATGATCTTCTTCAGATGACACTCATAGGACTTCATGTTACACAATACATGTATGTTTTGTTCGGTAAAGTTCATATTTATATCCAAATATCTGAGATTACATTGGCGCCTTACGTTCAGAAGTTCCAAAACATCCTTTGATTTTGCAGAGAGCCACATCAATTTACAGGAATACTCATAATAAACATTGCTAAAAGATGGAATTTTAGATGCACTTCTCCTTAATGCAACCGCTGTGTCAGATTTCGAAAAAGCAAAAACCATGCAATAATCAGAGGTCGGCGCTCAGAGCCCAATCAAGACACAAATATAGCTGCCATATTACGCAGTCAACAAAAGTCATAAAAGCATTATAAATCTTCACTTACCTTTGCTGATCTTCGTTGGAATGCACTCCCAGGACTCCCACTTCCACAAGAAATGTTTGTTTTGTTCGGTAATGTCCAAATAGTTACTTTTGTTAGCGCGTTTGGTAAACATATCCAAAGTCACAAAGCGCGTTCACTAAAAGCAGACAATGTCAAAAAGTTCCGTAACATGTCAAACGATGTATTGAATCAATCTTTAGGATGTTTTTAACAATTCTTCAATAATGTTCCAACCAGAGAATTCCTTTGTCTTCAGAAAAGCAAATGGAACGGGCGCAAACTCTCATGTGAACGCGCATGGTCAGCTCATGGCTGCTGGCAGACCTCTGACTCATTCCGCTCTCCTTCAGCCCCACTAAACAGTAGAGGCATCAGACAAGGTTCTAAAGACTGTTGACATCTAGTGGAAGCATTAGGAAGTGCAATATTACCAATATCCCACTGTATCTTCAATAGGAGCTGAGTTGAAAATCGTCCAACCTCAGATTTCCCACTCCCTGGTTGGATTTTTCTCAGGTTTTTGCTTGCCATATGAGTTCTGTTATACTCACAGACATCATTCAAACAGTTTTAGAAACTTCAGAGTGTTTCCTATCCAATAGTAATAATACTATGCATATATTAGCATGTGGGAATAATATGCATATTCTAGCTTTTATGGCTTTGTAGCAGGCCGTTTATTCTGGGCATGCTTTTCATACGGACGTGAAAATACTGCCCTCTACCCCAAAGAAGTTAAGAGAGGCCCTCGTAGATTGGTGTGGGGTCCAGCAGCCCACGAGGCCTTCCGTCTTCTCAAGGGACGTTTCACCTCTGCACCAGTGCTGAAAAATCCAGATCCCACCATATCCTTTGTGATGGAGGTGGATGCTTACGAGGTAGACGTGGGGTCAGTTTTGTCTCAACAACAGGGGAACCTACAGAAGCTGTACCCATGTGTGTTTTAGTCTAAGAAATTGTCCCCTACAGAGAGGAACTACGATGTCCGCGCTCGGGAGCTCCTGGCGGGGAAGTTGGCATTAGAGGAGTGGAGACACTGGCTGGAACGCGCCAAGGAACAATTCGTCATCCTCACCGACCACAGGAACCTGGAGTACATACAGACAGCGAGGAGGCTGAATCCGCGCCAAACAAGGTGGGCCATCTTTTTCACAAGGTTTAACTTCACGCTAACCTATCGCCCAAGCTCAAAGCCTTGTCTCGCCTCTACAATTTGGGAGAGGGCCCTGTCCTGAGTGAGCTTATAATCCCATCCTCCCGAGTCGTAGCTCATGTGGTCTGGGACGTAGATGTGGAGATCCGCCAGGCTCTGGAGAGGGAGCCCCCACCCCTGAACTGTCCTCCCGGGCGCACCTACGTTCCCACAGGGATAAGGGATCGGCTGCTGACCTGGGCACACACAGCTCTCCAGGTATTTCTCACACCATCCACGCCATCGCTGAGAAGTACTGGTGGCCCACCTTGGCGCAGGGGATGTCACTCGTTATGTCAACTCCTGTTCCGTTTGTGCCATAACCAAGTCTCCCCATAATTCTCCAGCAGGGATGCTCCCACCGCTTCGCGTGCCTCAGCGACCTTGGTCCAATCTATCCATTGACTTTGTAACTGATCTCCCCTCTGACGGTTTCACCACCATTCTGATGGTACTGGATAGGTTGTCAAAGTCATGTCGTTTAATTCCTCTTCCTGATCTCCCCACTGCTCTCCAGGTTGCTGAGGCACTCTTCCAGCAGGTCTTCGGCATTATGGCCTTCCGGAGGACATCGTCTCTGACCGTGGACCCCAATTCACATTGAGTATGGAGGGCCTTCATGGAGAAGCTTGCGGTCACGGTCAGCCTCACTTCCGGGTATCGGCCTCAGTCCAACGGGCAGATGGAGGGGATGAACCAGGAGCTGGGGAGGTTCCTGAGGAGTAACTGTCTGGACCGGCAGGGTGAGTGGGCACGATTCCTTCCATGGGCAGAGTATGCCCAAAATTCGCTGTGACACTCCTCCACTGGGTTGACTCCCTTCCAGTGTGTTCTGGGTTTTTAACCGGCCCTGGCTCCTGTGATTGATGAGTGGTTCATCAAAAAGAACAGGCAGACCGCCACCGCAGTGAGACCCCTGTGTTCCACCCTGGGGATCGCGTCTGGCTCTCTACCAGGAACCTGGCAGCTTCATTAAATAGTACCTGCAAAACACCAGTCTCAACGTCAACAGTGAAGAGGCGACTCCGGGATATTGGCCTTCTAGGAAGAGTTGCAAAGAAAAAGCCATATCTCAGACTGGCCAATAAAAATACGTCTGAGATATGGCTTTTTCTTTGCAACTCTGCCTAGAAGGCCAGCATGCCGGAGTCACCTCTTCACTGCTGACGTTGAGACTGGTGTATGGCAGTTGAGGACTTGCGAGGCGTTTGTTTCTCAAACTAGACACTAATGTACTTGTCCTCTTGCTCAGTTGTGCACCGGGGCCTCCCACTCCTCTTTCTATTCTGTTTAGAGACAGTTTGCGCTGTTCTGTGAAGGGAGTAGTACACAGCGTTGTACGAGATCTTCAGTTTCTTGGAAATTTCTCCCATGGAATTGCCTTCATTTCTCAGAAGAAAGTACTTTGTTTCTGGCCATTTTGAGCCTGTAACCGAAACCACAAATGCTGATGCTCCAGATACTCAACTTGTCTAAAGAAGGCCAGTTTTATTGCTTCTTTAATCAGGACAACAGTTTTCAGCTGTGCAAAGGGGTTTTCTTATGATCAATTACCCTTTTAAATGATAAACTTGGATTAGCTAACACAACGTGCCATTGGAACACAGAAGTGATGTTTGCTGATAATGGCCCGCTGTACGCCTATGTAGATATTGTATTAAAAATCAGCCGTTTCCAGCTACAATTGTCATTTGCAACATTAACATTGTCTACACTGTATTTCAATTTATTTTGTTGTCTTTTCTCTAATAAACAAGGACATTTCTAAGTGGCCCCAAACTTTTGAACGGTGGGGGCCATTTTTTAAATAAAATATATTTTCCTTTATTATTTTCCTGTAACCTACCAACCCTCCCAGAATTGGAGTAAACTAATGGATTACAACACTTAGGCTTCTACTTCCAGTTTATTCGTACTATATACATTTTACGGACACAACTTATTTTACAATAGTTATCTTTTGTTGGTTTTTAATCCCATCCTACAGCTACCCTCCACCCATCCATCACGTTTTATTTCTATTTGCCATATATTTTTAACTGTGCTGTTTTACAAAGTTCTGAACCTACAAAGTATTCAGACCCCTTTACTTATTCCACATTTTGTTACATTACAACCTTATTCTAAAATGGATTAAATAAATTGTTCATCCTCAATCTACACACAATACCCAATAATGAAAACAGGTTATTAGAAATGTTTGCAAAAATCTGCAATACCTTATTTACCTATGTATTCAGACCATTTGCTATGAGACTCAAAATTGAGCTCAGGTACATCCTGTTTCCATTGATCATCCTTGAGATGTTTCTACAACTTGATTGGAGTCCACCTGTGGTAAATTCAATTGATTGGACATGATTTGTATAATATATAAGGTCCCACAGTTGACAGTGTATGTCAGAGCAAAAACCAAGCCACGAGGTCCAAGGAATTGTCAGTAGAGCGCCAAGACAGGATTGTGTCGAGGAACAGATAAGGGGATGAACACCAAAAAATGTCTGCAGCATTGAAGGTCCCCAAGAACAAAGTGGCCTCCATCATTATTAAATGGAAGAAGTGGAACCACGAAGACTTCCTAGAGCTGGCCACCTGGCCAAACTGAGCAATTGGGTGAGAAGGGCCTTGGTCGGGGACGTTGCCAAGAACCCGATAGTCACTCTGAAGGAGCTCCAGAGTTCCTCTGTGGAAATGGGAGAATTCCAGAAGGACAACCATCTCTACAGCACTCCACCAATCAGGCCTTTATGATAGAGTGGCCAGATGGAAACAACTGTTCAGTAAAAGGCACATGACAGCCTGCTTGGAGTTTGCCAAAAGGCACCTAAAGACTCTCAGACCATGAGAAACAAGGTCATCTGGTCTGATGAAACCAAGATTGAACTCTTTGGCCAGATTCCCAAGCGTCACGTCTGGAGGAAACCTGGCACCATCCCTACGGTGAAGCATGGTGGTGGCAACATCGTGGTGGCAGCATCATGCTGTGGGGATGTTTTTCAGTGGCAGGGACTGGGAGACTAGTCAGGATCGAGGGAAAGATGAACAGAGCAAAGTACAGAGATCCTTGATGAAAACCTGCTCCAGAGCACTCAGGACCTCCAACTAGGGTAATGGTTCACTTTCCAACAGGACAACAACCCTAAACACACAGCCAAGACAACACAGGAGTGGCATCGGGACAAGTTTGTGAATGTCCTTGAGTGGCCCAGCCAGAACCCGGACTTTAAATCGATCGAACATGTCTGGAGAAACCTGAAAATATCTGTGCAGCGACGCACCCATCCAACCTGACAGAGCTTGAGAGGATCTATTACAAGCTTGTAGTGTCATACCCAAGAAGTCTCAAGGCCATAATTGATGCCAAAGGTGCTTCAACAAAGTACTGAGTAAAGGGTCTGAATACTTATGTAAATGTGATATTTCTAAAAACCTGTTTTAGCTTTTTCATTAGGGGTATAGTGTGTATATTCATAAGGGAAAAAAACTATTGAATCCATTTTTGAATAAGGCTGTAACGTAACAAAATTTCTAAAAAGTAAAGGGATCTGAATGCACTGTAACTGTATGAGCTATGCAACTGTACCGACGTTTTCTTACCCCTCTACTAGCTGGCAAGACGGGGCAGTCCAATCCCAATCCCCTTTTTTACTTCGATACAATGTGTTGTCATGCATTTGTGCATGCACACTGGTAACTGTCATAGATCTCTTTCTAGCTAACTTAGCTAGCTCATCAACCAGTATTGTCTTTGCTGTTTCTGCAGGATGGCACTTATTAAAGCCTTGAATTGCATAGGGACTTCACTGTCACCATCGTTTTCCATTGGACTAGTTAGCTATGCTGGCTAGCTAGGTAGCTAACGCTAGCTACCTAACGTGAACTGATTATCATGTAGCATGATAATCAGACATTGCTAATATAATCTTTTTGGCATTTAACTCTGATTTAACTACCGGTATGTATCTAATCCGGTTTCACCATGAGAAAATTAATGAAGTGCCAAATTCCTACAAAATACTGCGATCATTTGCTCACTCACGGATACGGAGCCTCAGAAATAAAATATCCGGTCATGGATTAGGAGCCACTCCCTATTTAATAATGTATTTGTGCTGTGGCCAGGGGCAAAAAAAATTGTGGTTTTGTTTCATCAGTTGTTTAGCCTATGGCCAGTGTCCTTTCACTGGCCACTTACATAGCTTTCACTATGTAGGATTTGATCCAGTAGAACTCTTTTATACAGATTTTCACTTTGTGAAAGTGAAACATAACACAGTTCATCATATAGCAATTAATTTCACGCAGATGCAGTTGAAAGAAGGATAAAAGAAGTGGGGGTATAAATGAAAAGATTAACAACGTGCTTGACTCCATTTTATATAAACTCAAATCTGGTGATGGATCCCCATTATATAATCCAAAGAACAGAAATAGAACAGCACTCTAGTAAATAAACTTAAATTGACATTTTCTTTGCCGCACAAATGTTTTGGGTATGGGCCAGTCTTCGGCGTGCTAGACAATGGCCATCAATGTCACAACAACAATACCACAAGGTGGGCATAATCATAAATTCACAGTCAGTATTGAACCAATCAAGAGATCAGCAGAGGGATTATTACAGACAGAAAAAGTCCTCAGTTTCATCAGCTGTCCGGGTGGCTGGTTTCAGGCGATCCCGCAGTTGAAGAAGCCAGATGTAGCCATGCCAGGACCTCCACATGTGGTCTGCAGTATTTAGTCCGGTTGGACGCACTGCCAAATTCTCTCAAAAAACAAAGCAGACGGCTTATGGTAGAGAAATTAACATGTAATTATCTGGCAACAACTCTGGTGGACATTCTGAATCCAAGATGGCGTAGAAGTCGGATGTGTCTTTGTCCTGTCTGTCCCGTGTAAATAGTATTCGTATTTTTCGTATACATTTCGTATATATTTTAATTTCACTTTCCATCTAGGAACTGAATATACATTCCTACATTCCGCCTCACCCAATGTGGTACGGACCTGCTATTTTTTTTTATACTTTAGAACCGTAACCCCAATCAGAAGCTAGCCAGATAACTAGCTACTAGCTAGTAGTCAGTTAGCCACTGCTGCGGTCTTCGCCCTTAACTCGGACACAGCCAGCTTCAATACCGGGCCAATACCTGCCAGTCTGCAAGCGCGATATCAACCCAGAGCATATAGGACTGATCTTCATCGACCTGCCAAGGCTTTCGACTCTGTCAATCACCATATTCTTATCGGCAGACTCAGTAGCCTCGGTTTTTCTAATGACTGCCTTGCCTGGTTCACCAACTACTTTGCAGAAAGAGTTCAGTGTGTCAAATCGGAGGGCATGTTGTCCGGCCTCTGGCAGTCTCTATGGGGTACCACAGGGTTCAATTCTCGGGCCGACTCTTTTCTCTGTATACATCAATGATGTTGCTCTTGCTGCGGGCGATTCCCTGATCCACCTCTACGCAGACGACACCATTCTATATACTTCCGGCCCTTCCTTGGACACTGTGCTATCTAACCTCCAAACGAGCTTCAATGCCATACAACACTCCTTCCGTGGCCTCCAACTGCTCTTAAACGCTAGTAAAACCAAATGCATGCTTTTCAACCGTTCGCTGCCTGCACCCGCACGCCCGACTAGCATCACCACCCTGGACGGTTCCGACCTAGAATATGTGGACATCTATAAGTACCTAGGTGTCTGGCTAGACTGCAAACTCTCCTTCCAGACTCATATCAAACATCTCCAATCCAAAATCAAATCAAGAATCGGCTTTCTATTCCACAACAAAGCCTCCTTCACTCACGCCGCCAAACTTACCCTAAAACTGACTATCCTACCGATCCTCGACTTCGGCGATGTCATCTACAAAATAGCTTCCAACACTCTACTCAGCAAACTGGATGCAGTTTATCACAGTGCCATTCGTTTTGTTACTAAAGCACCTTATACGACCCACCACTGCGACCTGTATTCCCTAGTCGGCTGGCCCTCGCTACATGTTCGTCGTCAGACCCACTGGCTCCAGGTCATCTACAAGGCTATGCTAGGTAAAGTGCCGCCTTATCTCAGTTCACTGGTCACGATGGCTACACCCACCCGCAGCACGCGCTCCAGCAGGTGTATCTCACTGATCATCCCTAAAGCTAAAACCTCATTTGGACGCCTTTCCTTCCAGTTCTCTGCTGCCTGCGACTGGAACGAATTGCAAAAATCTCTGAAGTGGAGACTTTTATCTCCCTCAACAACTTTAAAAATCTGCTATCCGAGCAGCTAACCGATCGCTGCAGCTGTACATAGTCCATCTGTAAACTACCCACCAATTTACCTACCTCACCCCCCATACTGCTTTTATTTATTTACTTTTCTGCTCTTTTGCACACCAGTATCTCTTCTTGCACATGATCATCTGATGATTTATCACTCCAGTGTTAATCTGCTAAATTGTAATTATTCGATTTATTGCCTACTCATGCCTTTGCACACATTGTATATAGATTCTCTTTTTTTCACCATGTTATTGACTTGTTTATTGTTTACTCCATGTGTAACTCTGTGTTGTCTGTTCACACTGCTATGC
>NC_036849.1:9151563-9194781 GCF_002910315.2 Salvelinus sp. IW2-2015 | reverse complement strand
TTTATTTCAGATGCTCCCATGCTAATTCTCCCAGCTCCCTTTTTTCAAAACAGATTAACCAAAGCATCACCAAATTATATATGGGGCAATAAAAAACCTAGGATCAAGCCTCCCACTCTATCGAAACCTGAATTCTAAGGGCGGTCTTGCCCTTCCCTCCCTTCAATTTGTACTACTGCGTCTGCCCAAATCCGCAACATGCTAACATGGATCACAAACAGACAAGAGTCAACATGGATCCAGATAGAAGCCCGAATCCTGTGGTTTCATTGCCACTAAGCTCAACTATATTCATTAATAACTTTAGTGAAGTGGGCAACATAGCCAAAACATTTGTGCATTTACAGCACCCTACTAGCGTGGAGGACTGTAAGAAATACCTGGGCATCTCCTCCCAAATATGCTCTCACTCGCCTATAGTAGGCAACCCAGACTTGCCAAAAGCCCTGAGGGATGCCAACTTTAATCTTTGGCATACTCTAGGAATCAGACACGTTTTCAGACCTATTTCATCAGAAGACCACTAACACTGAAATTCCTTTCAAGAGCTCTGCATTGAATTCAATGTGCCAAGATCCCATTTTTTTAAATATCGTCAAAGTAGACATGTCATCCTCCTCATTTACTTCCAAGAGGAGGTTTAGAACTCAGTTGAACGAAGTTGAAACCCTTCTTGTCACAGCACAATCCATTTAAAGGCAAAAATATCCTATATCTATAGACTCCTTCTGAAGAAAGGAGGCTCCTCCTTTACTCCTTTGAAAATAATCTGCGAAAAGACCTTGGTCTGACTATCAGTTGATGAAGTTATGGGCGGAGGTTTGCGCACAGGGTATACTGCTCCTCTACAATGTAAAAATGAAAGAATCGAATTACAAATTTTTGTACAAATTTTATTACACTCCCCTTGAGACTCCCATAAAATGAAAACAGAACATTTCTCCTAACTGTAAAAGATGTACCTCTGGAAAGTGGAACCTATATGCATGGATTTTGGAGCTGTAGTAGAGATTGCCAGATTTTGGCCAATCTAATACATACTGCTGCACAGAAAATACTAGATGTACAGTTGATATGACCCCGTGTCTCTATCTTCTTAATGCCAGCAGGACTTTGTTCTTGATCCTGACAGAGAAAATTTGCTCATGACCATTACATACTTTGCTAAGAAAGTATCCTTCTATTGTGGGCCTCTAGTACCTCTCCTACATTTTAAAATGTGGATTGACCAGATGTTGACTTTCTCCCTCTTGAAAAGCTCACTTATGACTCTCCACAAGAGAACAGCCCAAGTTTGATAGACTCTGGTCTCCACTACTCCACTATATCTCAAATTGACAGAGTGAATGGGGGGATCGGGGAGGTGAGCAGATGCGTGTTGTGTAAGGTGCTGTAAAATCTAAAAACTAATCATTGGCTCGTCATCTCAGCTAAGGCTGGAAATAGCAAATAAGAACCTTGATAGTGCTGCTGCATTCTACATTCTAAATTTTGTTATAATTATTATTTGTGTGTATGTGTGTATGTATGTATATGTAGGTATTGTAGATATATATATATATATATATATAATATATATATATAATATATATAAATATAATATATATATATATATATAATATATATACATTTTTTTTTATTATTATTATTATTATTTTTTTTTTTTTTTAAGTCTGTCCACATCTGTGGAATGTGGAATATGTTTGGTTGGTTGTTTGAAAACTTAATAAAACTTTAAATTGAAAAGAAATAACACATTTAAAAACCTTAAGTATTCAGACCCGTTGCTACGAGACTCAAAATTGACGCCGGTGCATTCTGTTTCCATTGAATCATCCTTGAGAATGTTTCTACAACTTGACTGGAGTCCACCTGTGGTAAATTCAATTGATTGGACATGATTTGGAAAGGCACACACCCTGTCTATATAAAAGGTCTCACAGCTACAGTGCATGTCAGAAGCAAAAACCAAGCCATGAGATCGAAGAATTGTCCGTAGAGCTCCAAGACAGGATTGTGTCGAGGCACAGATCTGGGGAAAGGTACCAAAACATTTCTCAGCATTGAAGGTTCCATAGAACACAGTGATCTCCATCATTCTTAAATGGAAGAAGTTTGGAACCACCAAGACTCATCTAGAGTGGCAGTCCGGTCAAACTGACAATCGGGGAGAAGAGCCTTGGTCAGGGAGGTGACCAAGAACCCGATGGTCAATATGACAGAGCTCCATAGGTCCTCTGTGGAGATGGAGAAACTTCCAGAAGGACAGCCATCTCTGCAGCACTCCACCAAACAGGCATTTATGGTAGAGTGGCGAAGATGGAAGCCACATGACAGGCTGCTTTGAGTTTCCAAAAGGCACTTCTACCCGATCATGCATCTCTGGAGAGACCTGAAAATAGCTGTGCAGCGATGCTCCCATCCAACCTGAGAGCTTGAGAGGATCGGCAGAGAAGAATGGGAAAACTCCCCAAATACAGGGTGACAATTTGTAAACGCTATGAAGACCCCCGCACAGTGAAGCCTCTAGGCTGAAATCGCTGCCCAAGGTGCTTCAACACAAGTACTGAGTAAAGGGTCTGAATACTTATGTAAATGTGAAGTTTTTTTGTATAAAATTCCCACATTATATAAAAAACTGTTTTTGCTTCGTCATTATGGGGTATTGTGCATAGATTGGGAGAAAAAAACTATTTAATCAATTTGGGGTCTGAATTACTTTCCGAACGCACGTATATGATAGTGTGGATAGACATTATAAACAGTATATGAATAGAAAATGTGTTGTACGACAGTAGTTACAGTGGGAGAACAAGTATTTGATACACTGCCGATTTTGCAGGTTTTCCTACTTACAAAGCATGTAAAGGTCTGTAATTTTTATCATAGGTACACTTCAACTGTGAGAGACGGAATCTAAAACAAAAATCCAGAAAATCACATTGTATGATTTTTAAGTAATTCATTTGCATTTATTGCATGACATAAGGATTTGATACATCAGAAAAGCAGAACTTAGATATTGTGTACAGAAACCTTTGTTTGCAATTACAGAGATCATACCGGTTTCCTGTAGTTCTTGACCAGGTTTGCACACAACTGCAGCAGGGATTTTGGCCCACTCCTCCATACAGACCTCTCCTGATCCTTTCAGGTTTCGGGGCTGTCGCTGGGCAATACGCGACTTTCAGCTCCCTCCAAGATTTCTCTATTGGGTTCAGGTCTGGAGACTGGCTAGGCCACTCCAGGACCTTGAGATGCTTCTTACGGAGCCACTCCTTAGTTTGCCCTGGCCTGTATGTTTCGGGTCGTTGTCATGCTGGGAAGACCCAGCCACGACCCATCTTCAATGCTCTTACTGAGGGAAGGAGGTTGTTTGGCCAAGATCTCGCGAACATGGCCCCATCCATCCTCCCCTCAATACGGTGCAGTCGTCCTGTCCCCTTTGCAGAAAAGCATCCCAAAGAATGAGAGTTTCCACCTCCATGCTTCACGGTTGGGATGGTGTTCTTGGGTTGTACTCATCCTTCTTCTTCCTCCAAACACGGCGAGTGGAGTTTAGACCAAAAAAGCTCTATTTTGGTCTCATCAGACTACATGATCTTCTCCCATTCCTCGTCTGGATCATCCAGATGGTCATTGGCAAACTTCAGACGGCCTGGGACATGCGCTGGCTTGAGCAGGGGGACCTTGCGTGCGCTGCAGGATTTAATCCGTGACGGCGTAGTGTGTTACTAATGGTTTTTCTTTGAGACTGTGGGTCCCAGCTCTCTTCAGGTCATTGACCAGGTCCTGCCGTGTAGTGTCTGGGCTGATCCCTCACCTTCCTCATGATCATTGATGCCCCACGAGGTGAGAGCTTGCATGGAGCCCCAGACCGAAGAGTGATTGACCGTCATCTTGAACTTCTTCCATTTCGAATAATTGCGCCAACAGTTGTTGCCTTCTCACCAAGCTGCTGCCTATTGTCCTGTAGCCCATCCCAGCCTTCTGCAGGTCTACAATTTTATCCCTGATGTCCTTACACAGCTCTCTGGTCTTGGCCATTGTGGAGAGGTTGGAGTCTGTTTGATTGAGTGTGTGGACAGGTGTCCTTTATACAGGTAACGAGTTCAAACAGGTGCAGTTAATACAGGTAATGAGTGGAGAACAGGAGGGCTTCTAAAGAAAAACTAACAGGTCTGTGAGAGCCGGAATTCTTACTGGTTGGTAGGTGATCAAATACTTATGTCATGCAATAAAATGCAAATTAATTACTTTAAAAAATCATACAATGTGATTTTCTGGATTTTGTTTTAGATTCCGTCTCTCACAGTTGAAGTGTACCTATGATAAAAATTACAGACCTCTACATGCTGTGTAAGTAGGGAAAACCTGCCAAATCGGCAGTGTATCAAATACTTGTTCTCCCCACTGTATATAGGATGAGCCTATATGTATACAGTACATATGAAGTTGGTATAAAACAGTATGTAAACATTTCTTAACGTGACCAGTGTTCAATTACTATGTTAGTGGTGGGCAAAAAGTTGAGAATGACACAAATATTAATTTTCACAAAGTCTGCTGCCTCAGTTTGTATGATGGCAATTTGCATATACTTCAGAATGTTATAAGAGGTGATCTCTTTGCCATGCAAATGAACTGAATCCCCCAAAAACATTTCCACTGCATTTCAGCCCTGCCACAAAAGGACCAGCTGACATGTCAGTGATTCTCTCGATAACACAGGTGTGAGTGTTGACGGGGACAACGCTGGAGATCACTCTGTCATGCTGATTGAGTTCGAATAACAGACTGGAAGCTTCAAAAGGAGGGTTGTGCTTGGAATCATGGTTACCTGCAAGGAAACACGCGCCGTCATCATTGCTTTGCACAAAAAGGGCTTCACAGGCAAGGATATTGCTGCCAGTAAGATTGCACCTAAATCAATCATTTATTGGATCATCAAGAACTTCAAGGAGAGTGGTTCAATTGTTGTGAAGAAGGCTTCAGGGCACCCAAGAAAGTCCAGCAAGCACCAGGACCGTCTCCTAAAGTTGATTCAGCTGCGGGATCGGGGCACCACCAGTACAGAGTTTGCTCAGGAATGGCAGCAGGCAGGTGTGAGTGCATCTGCACGCACAGTGAGGCAAAGACTTTTGGAGGATGGCCTGGGGTCAAGAAGGGCAGCAAAGAAGCCACTTCTCTCCAGGAAAAACATCAGGGACAGACTGATATTCTGCAAAAGGTACAGGGATTGGACTGCTRAGGACTGGGGTAAAGTCATTTTCTCTGATGAATCCCCTTTCCGATTGTTTGGGGCATCCGGAAAAAAGCTTGTCCAGAGAAGACAAGGTGAACGCTACCATGAGTCCTGTGTCATGTCAACAGTAAAGCATCCTGAGACCATTCATGTGTGGGGTTGCTTCTCAGCCAAGGGAGTGGGCTCACTCACAATTTTGCCTAAGAACACAGCCATGAATAAAGAATGGTACCAACACATCCTCCGAGAGCAACTTCTCCCAACCATCCAGGAAGAGTTTGGTGATGAGCAATGCCTTTTCCAGCATGATGGAGCACCTTGCCATAAGGCAAAAGTGATAACTAAGTGGCTTGGGGAACAAAACATCGATATTTTGGGTCCATGGCCAGGAAACTCCCCAGACCTTAATCCCATTGAGAATTKRTKGTCAATCCTCAAGAGGSGGGTGGACAAACAAAAMCCCACAAATTCTGACAAACTCCAAGCATTGATTATGCAAGAATGGGCTGCCATCAGTCAGGATGTGGCCCAGAAGTTAATTGACAGCATGCCAGGGCGGATTGCAGAGGTCTTGAAAAATGAAGGGTCAACACTGCAAATATTGACTCTTTGCATCAACTTCATGTAATTGTCAATAAAAGCCTTTGACACTTATGAAATGCTTGTAATTATACTTCAGTATTCCATAGTAACATCTGACAAATATCTAAAGACACTGAAGCAGCAAACTTTCTGAAAATTAATATGTGTCATTCTCAAAACTTTTGGCCACGACTGTACATAGGGCAGCAGTCTTTAAGGTGCAGAGTTGAGTACCGGGTAGTAGCTGGCTAGTAACAGTGACTTAAGTTCAGGGCAGGGTACTGTGCGGAGGCTGGCTAGTACCCAGTACACTTTAGACAGATTAGACAGAGCTTTTCCTCCTTGAGGTAGTTAAAAATTTCATTCTCTGGAGGTCCAAGTTTCTTTTGAAGATTTCAATACGCCTGACCAACATGGACAGTTCTTCTGATTGACTCAGAGACCAGACAGTAGCCATCAATTCTCCTTCCATCTGTTGAAAGGATCAGAGCTACCGGACATCCTCCTCACCGATCCAGGATATGAACATTTATAACTACAGTAAGTTTTATGTTGGAAAGATACCCAGGCCTGGATGTCTCAGACCTCAGTTAGCAGGATATGACCTTATTTAAGGAGGACCTGTGCTTTATGGTGGAAGGTCAGCCCCCCCTTCTGTTTAAAATCTAGCCAAAGGAGACAGACAAGAAGTACCAATATGACCGAAAACCTTTCCTATAAATCATCTTATTCGAGGAACAGAGAGGCTGAGACAGGTATAGAACGCACAGCATGTCCATATTGAATGATCTTACACAATAGTAAGAGTCCTTTCAAGCACTACAAAGAACCTACAGCCCATATAGGCCTAAGGTCAGAGGTTAAAAAAATACTTTGTTCCATTTGATGTGCCACGGGAAATCAATTCTTATTGTGAACATTACAAAAACAATCCCATTGGTTTACTTTATCTGGAAACACCATCAATATATAGAGTACAATCACTCACACACTATACACTATATCAGAAACTGCCCCACTCACAATAACATTGATAGGCCGAGCAAATGCTGTAGTTGTCTGTGAACACAGCAACCATGGAGTGAGGAGCATTAAGGCAGGCAGGGAGTTTGTTCATTCAAACCTGTAGCCTTCAGGTAGCTATGAACATCAACGCTATTTTTTTGGGGTCGCCTTTGCATGTCACATTACTGAAGCAACACTGTAGCAATCATTCATACCGATCACGTATCACTGCAACATGACAAGGCACATTGCTTCAACTCATGGAACCCTTCGAGCCATTTGGAACAACAGTGTCAGTGAGGTGGAATGTTGATGACAAACAAGAAACGCTCTTCAAGCTTATTCACAGTGGAATGCCACCTGGGCTCTTTGTTAGCATGTCAAAAATGAGACATGAATCCATTTAGGCCTTCCCCTGTGGAAAACCATTCTGGCTCATAGTTTCACTCCTGCCCCAACTAAGCTTTTCAGACTGCTTACTAGTTACTTCACAGTTAGGGATAAGAGTAGGAGCCGTTTGTACGTGAGGGTCTCATTGTTTCTGAGTATGGTGATGTAATGTGTACCTCTAAGATGAATGCCTGTTCACACTCTCTCTGCCCTATTGCCAAACAAGACGATTCAAAGCATAGTATTGTAACACACTCGCCAAATACGGAAGATTATTCAAAGCATACACACAAGCCTCAAAGCAGAAAACATTTCAAAGCTGCTTGCTCGTCACAACCACTCAAAGACTAACATAAGTTTAGAAGGAGAGAGAGGAAGAAAACCCCTTTTATGCATTAGGCACACTTTCCAGCTGCCCGTTGGCTATAAAGTACTATCAAACAGTCTGCAAAGCTTCTCCATCTTTGGGGTGTACGTTTGTGTATGCTGTGTGGGTGCTGACAACCTCCTCTAGCGAAGCAGCGAGGGGAGCTGGGTTCACTGAGGCAGCCCTCTGGAGGGTTTGAGTTAGGGGGAGCTGGGCTAGAGGACCAGAGTTAGGGGGAGCTGAGGCTCACTGAGGAAGTGGGGTGGGATGACAGACAGACTGGCTGGCTGCGCCTCTGCCTGAGAATGAATAACACCAGGACACACCATTGTCCAGCCCCAATGAAGCACACAAGCAGAGAATGGGAAGTTGTTCAAACAGCTACACTGGACCATTGTTGAGCCTCACCGGACAGAGGGCTGGGCTCAATGGGTGGGGCAAGGCAGGCAGGGCAGGGCTACAGAGGCCTCTGGGATAGTCCCATCCACTTCATACTAGTCCTACGCAGAAAACTAAATGGTGCCCGATGCACCGACCGCACATGCTGATGCTCCTTCTATCTGCCTAATTTTAATGTGGGTGGTGCAAAGGGTGTTACCACCCACCAACCTTTATGCAATGTCTGCCTTATGCTATGTCTGTCTCGACCACATGCAAATATGCAAGTCTAGAATACACAAAAAGCAAAACACAAACAATAAAGTCTAGCAGAGCATAGAGTACACTGGTAAATCATTCTCCAGAGCAGTTCACAGGCAAAGACGGAAGCTGAGCGAGCACCGAAAGAAAAACAACTGGCTTGGTTTCACTGAGTGAGTTACCTCATTTATCCTCACCTCACCTGAGCAATGTTTTGACATAGCAACAAAACTATTCCAAGAACAATACATCATAACTAAATTAGGAGGGAAAAATAGTGCCAACCAGAACTGTGCCAAACGCTATAAATATTTCCGGAGGTAGCTCCTGCACACATTTAGTGGAAGAGCTTCAATGTTGCTCTTTTGAAAGGCTTTCCCAATTGCCATAGAGTTAGATCAAGACCGGCAAGTGTTATGAACAACTAGACCTAGCCCAGGTAGAGGTGGATGCTCTACCACCCATCTACCTCATCTGTACTTCGCCTCAGACTGCATCTGCCACAGAGGTAGACTAGAGGTCAGTCATTCATCACTTAAGTTATATTAATATGTTTTTAATGACTAATGGTATTAATTACTCTTTACCCATACGTCATGGTGTCATTGTGCATGACTGAGTCTGGGACTGTGGCTGCTGTGAGCAGAGCTTTTAGATGAGTTCGAGGGGGGGTGGGAACATCACAGAGGAACAAACATCTCTCACAGAACTCCTCCTCGCTCGGTATCGGTTACTCGAGTGGAAAGAAGTTCTGGTATCACATCTTGGCATAGCTGTGACATTCCCTCACGTTGAGATAGAGTACCATACACACTGTACTGTAGGAGCTATCAGTATGACCTCACTGGTTTTAATTTAAGGCTTCTGCTACTCCCACACTTCATGTCAGCGATTTCAGATCTCTCACTAATTGAGCTAAACAAATCCCCTTGTGGCTGTCTGCTGGATAACAAAATAGACACGCCAGACACGCACACAAAATGTGCATACACACACACCCACACAAGAGAGAGGGGGGAGGGTGGGGTTCTGTACTCTATTAGAGCCCCAGTCAGTCCCCCAGACAGGGGAATGCAGAGAGGTCAGTAGTAGGAACCTGCGATTCAGGACTGGTGAACCAGGGGGAATGTCAGCCTGGGGGCGCAGCGTAGGCAGCCAGACAGGAACCCATCTAAACGGAATGATGTGATGATGCCTGGAAGAGACTTGGGCTTCTGCCCGGTGCTCAGCGTGTTAAGTATCGGAGGTATTACTTATTAAAAAGGCTGAGAATCCAGTGCCGCACACAGACACAAAAACACACACACACACACACACACAGAGGGGTCTGGTCTGGAATGGATGATTAACAGCACTGTAGTAATCTAAGTGATCGTGAGGCTGACTGAGGCATGTGATTTGTGTCAGCCCTACAAAATACCTGTCATATTTCAGAACGAGAACAGTTTAGCACTGAGCTACTAGGGTTGTTGTCATTAGCATGACTTGGGCTTGATCGGAGGCCTCCGGGTAGCATGTAGACTATTTTGCGTATGATAGAACATTCCAGCCTATGCATGTCTAACATCATGGACGTCAGTGCATGGAGGTAACCAAGACATCACCTATCTTCTACATCATTACACACAGCAATTAGGGGTGGATTGCGCACAAGACGGTTCGCAAACATTGGTTTAATCATTTTTTTTAATGCCTCACCTGATGATAGGATTAGAGGGGCAAAACTGATACATGTAAACAAGTTGTAATGTCCTCTAGGCCCTTTTTTAATCAAAATCAAATTTGATTTGTCACATGCTTCGTGAACAACAGGTGTGGACTAACAGTGAAATACTTACTTCCACGATAAGAGGGATGCTGAGACTCTCACTTTAAAATCTATGTCAAACAAAAACCAAATGGTAGCAAAGTTAAACCAATAACTACTTTTCATAATTTCCACAGAAGATTTTACAAAAATACATTTACTTGAACAGTGCAGATCCAAAATGTGTTAACAGAATGACGGTTTGTGCCCTCATTCTGCTACCAAACATGCATTTTAAAGTGAAAAATCTGAGTCTCAGCATCACTCTGTTACTGTGGAATTGCCTGTATGCCCCTCACTGCTACTCTGACCCCAAGGGAAGAATATAGAATACAAACTACAGACAGTTTCCTAACAACAATATATCATTAAGAGAAACTTGTTTGCTTGTTGATGGTAAAACCTAAGAGCCGAGACTCTCGGTCTGAACATTGACACGCGTCGCTTGGTCTGAACATTGACACGCGTCGCTTGGTCTGAACATTGACACGCGTCGCTTGGTCTGAACATTGACACGCGTCGCTTGCCGTACGCTTTTGGAAACATAAGGACCTTCTTTCAAATTGGGGAGAAATACATTTTCAAAAAACAAAAAGGTTAAATTGATACACACCTTTATAGGGTTAGGGTTCCCACACGGCCATATTTCCATGTTACAGCGCTTGTTTACGGAAAACAGACAGAAGACAGAGTGGCTGTGCTAATTAGCTATCTGCGTCTCTGAACACCTCTGAGTAAACGGAAGACAGACGCCACAGACATGTCACTGAAAAATATTGTCACAGCCATATTAAAACAGTGTAGAGTAAATGTGTATTTTGCATTTGTGTAATCATTTTGATATGATATCAAAGTAAAGGGATTTATGTTTCTAGAACCGCACTGCAATTGAGAATCGATTCAAGTTTAGATGGAGTATTTTGCTGTTTTGGCTTCCAGAGCCAATTCGCCCTTTAAACAGAACATGTAAGATCCTTGCACGGAGTAACGTTAGGCTCCTTTAGTCAAATATTGGGATAGGAATGACATATACTATACAGTATATACAAAAGTATGCGGACACCCCTTCAAATTAGTGGCTTCGGCTATTTCAGCCACACCCATTGCTGACAGATGTATAAAATCAAACACACAGCCATGCAATCTCCATAGACAAACATTGGCAGAATGGCCTTACTGAAGAGCTCAGTGGCTTTCAACATGGCACCATCATAGGATGCCACCTTTCCAAGTCAGTTCATCAAATTTCTGCCCTGTTAGATCTGCCCCGGTCAACTGTAAGTGCTGTTATTGTGAAGGGGAAATGTCTATGAGCAGCCGCGAAGTGGAAGGCCACACAAGCTCACAGTACAGGACCGCCGATTGCTGAAGCACGTAAAAATCATCTGTCTTTGGTTGTAAAACTCACTACCGAGTTCCAAACTGCCTTTGGAAACAACGTCAGCACAATAACTGTTCGTCGCGAGCTTCATGAAATGGGTTTCCATGGCCGAGCAGCTGCACACAAGCTTAACATCACCATGTGCAATGCCAAGCGTCGGCTGGAGTGGTGTAAAGCTTGCGTCCATTGGACTCTGGAGCAGTCCATTGGACTCTGGAGCAGTCCATTGNGGAGCAGTCCATTGGACTCTGGAGCAGTCCATTGGACTCTGGAGCAGTCCATTGGACTCTGGAGCAGTCCATTGGACTCTGGAGCAGTCCATTGGCCGCGTTCCCATCTTACACTCTGACAGACAAATCTGGGTTTGGAGGATGCCAGGAGACCAGTACCTGCCTGAATGTATAGTGCCAACTGTAAAGTTTAGTGGAGGAGGAATAATGGTCCAGGGATGTTTTTCATGGTTTGAGCTTGGCCCCTTAGTTTCAGTGAAGGGAAATCTTAACACTACATCATACAATGACCTTCTAGACGATTCTGTGCTTCCAACTATGTGGCAACAGTTTGGGGAAAGCCATTCCCCGTTTCAGCATGACAATGCCCCCGTTCAAAGCGAGGTCCATACAGAAATGTTTTTTTTGAGATTGGTGTGGAAGAACTTGACTGGCTTGCATAGAACCCTGACCTCAACCTCATCGAACACCTTTGGGATGAATTGGAACGTCGACTGTGAGCCAGGCCTAATTGCCCAACCTCACTCATGCTCTTGTGGCTGAACAGAAGCAAGTCCCCGCAGCAATGTTCCAACATCTAATGGAAAGCCTTCCCAGAAGAGTGGAGGCTGTTAAAGCAGCAAAGGGGGGGACCAACTCCATATTAATGCCCATGATTTGGGAATGAGATGTTCTATGAGCATACTTTTGGTAATGTAGTGTAGCTTCTAACTGACGTTCAAGGGAAATTACATTCATAGGCAAATTACAGTTGGAACAGTAGAGTAATACACATATCTAACTTGTTCCCAATCTCGATCATTCACACCATAATTACACTGTAAGCCTAATTACAAAACAAAAAACAGGTTTACATTACATTAATAAAATTACAACAGATCAAAGCATTCACTTGTATAGGCCTACTATAGTTGCATTGCATGCAAACAGCAGTTACAGAGATATAACACCGGCTTCTTCGCCACAAGCCCGCATAAATACACTAACTGATACAAAAGACACACGACACTTGAAACCGCGTAAAGACATTCTTCACATACCGAGGTAATCAAATAGCCTTTAACTGTGCAGTTTTGCAACCAAAATGTGGCGGCGGTTCACATAGATCTTTAATTTGCAATCGAATTTGCATGTTTTATCCCCTCGACCCACCCATCTAGCTGATCCTCGGTCATCGGGTCTCATCTGTGTGGATCTGTTGCCGTAAATATGTTAAAAATGTGTCTGGAATCTATTTGTATGTGGAAAAAAATACACCACCGTCATCGTGCTAGTTATCTAATATCGATTTAGCTTACCTTGTAAACAAATCCATAATTGAAGCAGTTCGATCGGTGCTTTATGCTTGTGTATTCCCCTTTAACACAATAATCATTGAACCGTTGCAGGTGACATCATCCCTTTTGGCCGGTGTCAGCACAGGCCATTGTGTAAGCACAGAGTCTAAATCCAAAGGCTCAAGATCGCGAGGCTTCCGGGAACGCTTGCGAAGCAGACCAAGCAGATCAGGTAGTTGGGATTTGGGATTGAGAAGTCAATTAGAGAAGTGAACAATTCTTCTTTAGATGTTAATTTTCTTGAAATTTAAAGGCACAATCTAGATTCGAGACAATATCTTAAGTAGTTGGACATGTTATTATTCCAACCTCGTGAAAGTGACAAACTGACACGTTTACATTTTTGTCAAAACAACTTTATATCGAATGAGTGCCCTTGCACATGCGCAGTTTGGCGCAAGACGACCCGTTAGACCGAAGACGTGTTTCTGCGCATGAGTTCAGCCAGCCAACGTCACCATGACATCGCCTACAAGCGTGATCTGGTATTTCTAATGGAGAAGCAGTTTCTGCTGTACTGTCTTTGGTACTGTCTTTGGTGTCAGCGCTCACGGACCAACGATTAATTACAAAGCTCATGTTTTCATGGGAAATGTAGTTCCAGAGGAATGGTGCGCCGCTATCACTTGGTGAAAAAAAGCAAATGTGTAAATGGTTGATTGAGAGCCTAGATTACAAGACAATGTGACAAATCAACATGACATCTTCATCTGACAGGCATCTATCTGGAATAGAATATAATAGAATTATATATTTAAGCAATAAGGCCCGAGGTGTGGTATATGGCCAATATACCATGGCTAAGGGCTGTTCTTAGGTACGACGCAACACGTATATACCATAAACCCCAAAGGTGTATATACCATAAACCCCAAAGGTGCTTTAATGCTATTATAAACTGGTTACCAACATACTTAGAGCAGTAAAAATAAATGTTGTGTCATACCCGTGGTATACTTAAGCAATAACGCACGAGGTGGTGTGGTATATGGCCAATATACGCCCGAATACAACAGGTGTAGTAGACCTTACCGTGAAATGCTTACTTACAAGCCCTTAACCAACAATGCAGTTTTAAGAAAAAATTGGAGTTATGAAAAATATTGACTAAATAAAAAAAAGTACAAAATAAAAGAACAACAATAATATAACAATAACGAGGCTATATACAGGGAGTACCGGTACCGAGTCAATGTGCTGGGGTACAGGTTAATCAAGGTAATTGAGGTAATATGTACATGTAGGTAGGAGTATAGTGATAATAGATAATAAACAGTGAGTAGCAGCAGCGTAAAAAAAGGGGGGGGTCAATGCAAATAGTCCGGGTCGCCATTTGATTAGCTGTTCAGCAATCTTAAGGCTTGGGGGTAGAAGCTGTTAAGAAGCGTTTTGGACCTAGACTTGACGCTCCAGTACCGCTTGCAGAGAGAACAGTCTATGACTAGTGTGGCTGGAGTCTTTGGCAATTTTTAGGGCCTTACTCTCACACCGCCTGGTATAGAGGTCCTGGATGGCAGGAAGCTTGGCCCCAGTCATGTACTGAGCCGTACGCACTACCCTCTGTAGCGCCTTGCAGTTGGAGGCTGAGCAGTTGCCATACCGGGCGGTGATGCAACCAGTCACAATGCTCTCGATGGTGTAACTGTGGAACCTTTTGAGAATCTGAGGACCCATGCCACATCTTTTCAGTATCCTGAGAGGGAATAGGTGTTGTTGTCCCCTCTTCCCGACTGCCTTGGTGTGTTTGGACCATGATAGTTTGGTGGTGATGTGTACACCAAGGAACTTGAAGCTCTCAACCTGCTCCACTACAGCCCCGTCGATGAGAATGTGGGTGTGCTCAGCCCTCCTTTTCCTGTTGTCCACGATCATCTCTTTTGCCTTGATCACGTTGAGGGAGAGGTTGTTGTCCTGGCACCACACTTCCAGGTCTCTGACCTCCTTATAAGCTGCCTCGTTTTTGATCAGGCCTACCATCGTTGTGTCATCGGCAAATGTAATGATGGTGTTGGAGTCGTGCTCGGGAACCCAGTCATGGGTGAACAGAGAGTACAGGAGGGGACTAAGAACGCAGCCCTGAGGGGCCCCCGTGTTGAAGATTAGCGTGGCAGATGTGTTGTTGCCTACTCTTACCACCTGGGGGCGGCCCTTCAGGACGTCCAGGATCCGGTTGCAGAGGGAGGTCTTCAATCCCAGGGTCCTTAGGTTAGTGATGAGCTTTGAGGGTACTATGGTGTTGAATGCTGAGCTGTTGTCAATGAACAACATTCTCACATAGGTGTTGCTTTTGTCTATGTGTGAAAGAGCAGTGTTGAGTGCAATAGAGATTGTATCATCTGTGGATTTGTTGGGGTGGTATGCAAATTGGAGTGGGTCTAGGGTTTCTGGGATGATGGTGTTGATGTGAGCCATGACCAGCCTTTCAAAGCACTTCATGGCTACAGACGTGAGTACTACGGGTCGGTAGTCAGGTTACCTTGGTTTTCTTGGGCACGGGGACTATGGTGGTCTGCTTGAAACATGTAAGTATTACAGACTCGTCCAGGGACAGGTTAAAAATGTCAGTGAAGACACTTGCCAGTTGGTCAGCGCATGCTTGGAGTATACGTCCTGGTAATCCGTCTGGCCCTGCGGCCTTGTGAATGTTGACCTGTTTAAAGGTCTTAATCACATCGGCTACGGCGAGCGTGATCACACAGCCGTCCGGAACAGCTGATGCTCTCATGCATGCTTCAGTGTTGCTTGCCTCGAAGCACGCATAGAAGTAATTTAGCTCATCTGGTAGGCTTGTGTCACTGGGCAGCTTGCGGCTGGGCCTCCCTTTGTAGTTCGTAATAGTTTAGAAGCCATGCCAAGTAGTAGGATTCAATCTTAGTCCTGTATTTACGCTTTGCCTGTTTGATGGTTCGTCTGAGGGCATAGCGGGATTTCTTATAAGCGTCCGGGCGGCAGCTCTACCCTTTAACTCTGTGCGGATGTTACCTGTAATCCATGGCTTCTGGTTGGGGTGTGTGCGTACGGTTATTGTGGGGACAACGTCATCGACGCACTTATTGATGAAGCCGGTTACTGATGTGGTAAACTCCTCAATGCCATCGGATGAGTCCCGGAACATGTTCCAGTCTGTGCTAGCAAAACATGCCTGTATCTTAGCATCTGCGTCATCTGACCACTTCCATATTAAGCTAGTCACACATGTAACAGGCTGGTAGAAATGAGGTAAAACGGATTCAAGTTTCTCTGCATTAAACTCCCCGGACACTAGGAGCGCCGCCTCTGGATGAGCATTTTCTTGTTTGTTTATGGCTTTATACAGCTCGTTGCCAGCATCGGTTTGTGGTGGTAAATAGACAGCTACGAAAAAATATAGATGAAAACTATCTTGGTAAATAGTGTGGTCTACAGCTTATCATGAGATAATCTACCTCAGGCGAGCATAACCTCGAGACTTCCTTAATATTTGATTTTGCGCACCAGCTGTTATTGACAAATAGACACAGACCGCCACCCCTTGTCTTACTGGAGGCAGCTGTTCTATCTTGCTGATGCACGGAAAAGCTGTATGTTATCCATGTCATCGTTCTGCCACGACTCGGTGAAACATAAGATATTACAGTTTTTAATGTGCAGTTGGTAGGATAGTCTTGAACGAAGTTCATCCAGTTTATTCTCCAATGATTGCACAATGGCCAATAGGACGGATGGTAGAGGCGGATTTGCTCACTCGCCGACGAATTCTCACAAGGAACCCGGACCTGTGTCCCCTGTGTCGGCGTCTTCTCTTCATGCGAATGACAGGGATTTGGGCCTGGTCAGATATCTGGAGTAAATCCTTCGCATCCGACTCGTTAAAGAATTTTTTTTTCCCAGTTCGAGGTGAGTAATCGCTGTTCTGATATCCAGAAGCTCTTTCGGTAATAAGAGATGGTGGCAGAAACATTATGTACAAAATAAGTTATAAACAACGTGAAAAAACACAAAATAGCAGAATTGGTTAGGAGCCCGTAAAATGGCACCCATCTCCTCCAGCACCCACCTCCTCCGGCACTATTCTTATGCATTCTTAGCAGTTTCATGATGCTTGTATCTAAACCAAAGTAGATCACTTACCCTGTTCCGTGGCTCAATTTACACCATACCTGGGGTAAATTGTGCCAAGAGGACACTTTTTTGGAGAAGCTACATTTTCAAAACTGTAATGTTTACATGAATTCTGATTGTTTCCAGGGATACACATTATCCTGAAATATACACTACTGGTCAAACATTTTAGAACACCTACTCATTCAAGGGTTTTTCTTTATTTGTGCTATTTTTTACATTATAGAATAATAGTGAAGACATCAAAACTATGAAATAATACATATGGAATCATGTAGTAACCAAAAAAGTGTTAACCAAATCAAAATATATTTTATAATAGCCACCTTCAAATAGCCACCTGTCACGATTTCTGCCGAAGTCGGTTCCTCTCCTTGTTTGGGCGGTGTTCGGCAGTCGACGCCACCGGTCTTCTAGCCATCATCAATCTATTTTTCATGTTCCATTTGTTTTGTCTGGTTGTCGCACTCACCTGGTTTCAATTCCCTAATTACATGTTGTATATGTTCCCTCTGTTAACCCCCATGTCCTTGTCGGGAATTGTTTTTTGTAAGTACGTGTGCTTTATGTGACTGGTGCGATACGGGTTTTGTTGCCCATGTGTTTTGTTATTTTTGTATGCCGGTAGTTATGTACATTAAACGGCTCCGGCTATTTACCAAGCTCTGCTCTCCTGCGTTTGACCTCCATGCCACCAGTTACGCACCCCTGACACCACCCTTTACCTTGAATACAGCTTTGCACACGCTTGACATTCTCTCAACCAGCTTCATGAGGTAGTCACCTGGAATGCATTTCAATTAACAGGTGTGCCCTGTTAAAAGTTAATTTGTGGAATTTCTTTCCTTCTTAATGCATTTGAGCCAATCAGTTGTGTTGTGACAAGGTGGGGGGGTAACAGAAGATAGCTCTATTTGGTAAAAGACCAAGTCCATATTATGGCAAGAACAGCTCAAATAAGCAAAGAGAAACGACAGTCCATCATTACTTTAAGACATGAAAGTCAGTAAATACGGAACATTTCAAGAACTTTTAAAGTTTCTTCAACTGTAGTCGCAAAAACCATCAAGAGCTATGATGAAACATGCTCTCATGAGGACCGCCACAGGAATGGAAGACACAAAGTTATCTCTGCTGCAAAGGATAAGTTCATTAGAGCCTCAGAAATTGCAGCCCAAATAAATGCATCACAGAGTTCAAGTAACAGACACATCTCAACATCAACTGTTCAGAGGAGACTGTGTGAATCAGGCCTTCGTGGTCGAATTGCTGCAAAGAAACCACTACTAAAGGACACCAATAAGAGGAAGAGACATGTTTGGGCCAAGAAACACGAGCAATGGACAATCGACCGGTGGAAATGTGTCCTTTGGTCTGGAGTCCAAATTGGAGATTTTTGATTCCAACCACCCTGTCTTTGTGAGACGTGGTGTGGGTGAACGGATGATCTCCGCATGTGTATTTTCCACCATAAAGCATGGAGGAGGAGGTGTGATGGTGTGGGGGTGCTTTGCTGCTGACACTGTCTGTGATTTATTTAGAATTCAATGCAAACTTAACCAGCATGTCTACCACAGCATTCTGCAGAGATACGCCATTCCATCTGGTTTGCACTTAGTGGGACTATCATTTGTTTTTCAACAGAACAATGACCCAACACACCTCCAGGCTGTGTAAGGGCTATTTTACCAAAAAGTGGAGTGATGGAGTGCTGCATCAGATGACCTGGCTTCCACAATCCCCCAACCTCAACCAAATTGAGATGGTTTGGGATTGAGATGGTCGGACCGCAGAGTGAAGGAAAAGCAGCCAACAAGTGCTCAGCATATGTGGGAACTCCTTCAAGACTGTAGGAAAAGCATTCAAGGTGAAGCTGGTTGAGAGAATGCCAAGCGTGTGCAAAGCTGTCATCAAGTTAAAGGGTGGCTGTTTGAAGAATCTGAAATATAAAATATATTTTGATTTGTTAAAAAAATATTTTTGGTTACTACATGATTCCATATGTGTTAATTCATAGTCTTGATGTCTTCACTATTATTCCACAATGTAGAAAATAGTAAAAATAAAGAAAAACCCTTGAATGAGTAGGTGTTCTGTAGCGTATGTAGATATATTTTTTTATAAAGAATAGATATTTCCTGTGATGGAGTGCTGATGAATGTAGATCTGGCTCAACTGCAAGTGTTGGTTCAGGAGTTGTTTATTTTGTGTTGGGGGGGGGNCGAGGTTCTGTTCTGCTCACCTTTCCAAGAGCCAGAGCCAGTGAAGGGAGGGAGGCATGCAGGCATAAAGCATAGGGTGACGTCAGGGGCTGGTTGGTCTGCTTTATGTACGAAGGGCAGCACTTCCAAAAGTTGGCCTGGGAGTATTGCGTAAATATTTAAATTGTCCAGGCCTGCTTATTGTACACTGCTCGGGGGCTAATAGAGGTATGTAGCTGTAGTGTACAGTCAGTAAAGCACAGTAAAACTGCTCCAGGGATAAGCACCCTGTACAGACTGACTGGTCTTTGTTGTCAGGCAGGGCAGGCATGACTGTAGAGTTCAAACTAAGGTTCCTGTCTCTGGTCTCTACTTATTCCTGGATTTCTTAATTTTTTTCTCTTTCTGTTCTCTTCACAGGTCTGTTCTGTTCTCTCTCTGACTTAGCTGTACTGTAACTCAACCAGAGTCATTTGTGATGATTCGGTCACTTTCATTTGCCTCACCTAAAGGTTAAAGATGTAGACTTGTTGACTTCATAGGGATCATTTGATGAAATTCCTGATACCAATACATTTGTCAGGAGGACTGCCCACCTCTGTTAAGCAAAGCCAACCAGACAAGGCCTCTACAACCTATAATTTCACTGTGGAAATGTGAGAGCTAGGAGCTCTTCATAAGACAGATAGAACATGCAGCAAGTGAAACAAATGTTTATTTTACAAAGTTTTGATTTCCAGCACTTGATTTATAGTTTTAAACAAAAAGAAAAACCCATCAAGCCTTGCCTACACACTTACATCTAAACATCAAAGGTTGTGATTGATGGAGGATTAATGATTGGTTCAGTACCCGCCCCATCAGTGGCTCTGAGCTTGGCGCTCCTACCTGCACACAAACAACATGATGGATAATATGTCACGCTTTGTTTAAAAATGACTGGGATGAATAAAGTTGGGACTGCAACACTATTTCCATAAACTAGTCTACTGTATTAGACCTAGCTAACAGAACAAAGAAACATTCTTTAGCAGACAGGCATACTGTGCAGCTCTTTGCTCCCGCTCTTAAATCTTTCATATCTCAAACATTCATGTATTTCATCCACACTAAACATTACTAACACATTGTGTATTTTCACTTAAAAGGCTACACGTGTGATAGTTTTCAATGAAAACTGCTTACAGTGTTACTTCCTTTAACTACATTACAGTAAAGAAAGTATGCCAATGTCGATACCTAATATTGTACCAGCCTGTACTTTCCTTGTCTGGAAGGCATCATCATTGATAGCTGAGGCTGCGTCTCAAATGGCACCTTATTCTTTATATAGTGCACTACTTTTGGCCATAAAAATAATACACTATATAAGGAATAGGGTGTAATTTGGGATACAGCCTCAGCGAATATGGGGGAAGATGTCCTCTTAAGGGAGGTGGGGAATCAATCCTCTAATGTCTCTGATCTGGTCTCAGATTATCCTTTAAGACTCCATCCCCTGGGGGAGGGATAATAGACTATGAAAATAGTCATTAAAAAGCATTTCAAAGAAATTAAAGCTTAATCACATCCTCATAGTGGATCTCAATTACTGTCATTTACAACATATCAGTGTCCAAAAAGAGGGAAAGCACCTTACTTTATTTTATTACTTTTTTAAACTAAATGTTTTACTATAATCTTGAATTGTTATAGTCATGCTGGGAAATCATACTTAAATTTGTGAATCAACTCTCTTCCTGGAAAGGCCTGTTAGAACTGTGACTGACCTAGTGCCTTGGTGAACTGCTTCATAAGTGTGAGGTAAACCTGTCACATTCAATAAACTCACATAAGCAATGGTGCTATTCCATTCTATGGTGCTTCTTATGACCCTGTAGCTTGGGAGATGGTGTCTAACTCACAGACATTGCGTCCCACAGTTGTGTCAAGTTGTCTGGATGCCCTTTGGGTGGTGGACCATTCTTGATACACACGAGAAACTGTTGAGCGTGAAAAACCCAGTAGCTTTGCAGTTTTTGACACACTCAAACCAGTACGCCTGGCACCTACTACCATACCCAGTTCAAAGGCACTTAAATATTTTGTCTTGCCCATTCACCCTCTGTATGGCACACATACACAATCTATGTCTCAATTGTCTCAAGGCTTAAAAATCCTTCTTTAACCTGTCTCTGCTTTTCCATGACTATTTTAGATTATTATATGATCGGTTTTATGAGGCTGCTACTGATATCTGTTAAACATAGCCACGTTGGGTTAAGACTGTCTCATCAACCATGTCAGCTTAAACAAAATAGTAGCCTAAATGTATATCAAATAAACAATGGAAAAAAAGAAAATACATGCGTATAGCTGATAGAAACAGAATGATGTCAGAAGTTAAGCAACGGTTGTCTTCTTAGTATAGCCTACCAAGTCCACTGGTCTTTTGGTTGGAATTCTCAACAACAAGGAGTACCACCTGCTGGTAACAACTAGTAACTGCATTTGAACAAAGCATTAAATGTACAGATAATAACCACTACTGAATAGTATTTCAGATTTTATTCTATGAGACATAAAAGGTTGTCAGAGATTTTCCAAATTTGACACTGATTGCAAAGCAGGGAAATTAGAGGCAGCATTAGTCAACATTGTGAAAATGTATACAACAGGGTAAGAAGCTGCAATACAAAAAAGAATTACGAATCGGTCCTCATAATCTTTCATTAAAACAGTCTGGAGCCATGACCTACTGGTGGAAATCCAATAGCCTTGTCCATACTGTATGTGCTGTAGCCAACTATTTTATTGTTTGATCAACTATGGGACAAGGCTATAGGCCCTGGTTAAAAGTAGTGAACTATATAGAGAATAGGGTGACATTTGAGACTCAGCCTAGGAGCTCCATGTTCTGTGTTCATCTGTTGAGGACCTTCCTGAGATGTTCCAGCTGTGCCTGGTTGATACTGCTCCCTCCACAGACAATCATGACTAGGGGTCCTGCTAGGGGAACAGGCAGCCGGCCCTCACCCTGCAGTCTCTGGATGACACCAGAGTACACAGCCGCTAACGCAGCCCCACAGGCCAGCTCCACCAGCACACGCTCCTCGTCTGAACACACACACACATAGTGTTAGTCGTAGTTGTAACAGTAGCTACGTTTCTTTTAGGATATCACTATACATCAAATAAAGCAGAGTAATGTATGGAGATGTATTGAACATTTAAAACAATTCTAGAATGTGTCCTCTGACAACAGTGGTGTCTGGTATAACACTCACCCAGGAAGGTCTCCACTGCTTGCAAGGCCTGCTGGTCAGTGACCAGCTCTGATATGATGTTCATGTTGCCCTCCTTAATGTACTCAAAGGCCTGGCTGCACACCGTCTTCGAACCCAGACACTTGGCCTCACTGGCAATACAACCATCATGCCAGATCATTACAATGGAATAGAGTAGAAAAGATTTGAATATAACATAAAGCTAAATTAATATCTCAGTGTAATCTCTGTTCTCTTCTCACCTAGTGATGTCAGGGAGGGTGACTATCTTGCCAGCCTTTACTGCTGCGTTAAAACAGTCTGCTCCCTCAGTCTCCATGCAGATGATGGGCACACTGGCCCAGCCCACTTCCTTCATGCCCTCCACCACCCCACAGAGCAGCCCTCCTCCCCCCACAGATAAAACTATAGCCCCAGGCTTGGATGGAAGAGAGGCCTTGATCTCTCTCACAATACTGGCATGGCCTTGCCTGGGGGAGAATCAAATCAAATCATATTTAAAGTGTAATTTCCAAACAAATGTGTCACCATACACTTTACACAAAATAGAAAGGGGGACAAAATGAGACAAACAAGAAAAGAGGTGGGAAAACTGTCCATTCAAAAGAAAAGGCAACAGCAACTCCTAATAGGAGAAGAACGGTGTTCATTTCACAGAATCTGAACCATTATTTGTGATCTAAGTCGGTCATTCTAGAAGTCATGCCCCTTACAGGCTCATTTAAGGTTGGTGTGACTGGAGTATCTTCTCACCAGAGCAGAGGATGGTCAAAGGGTGGGACATAGGTCAGGCCATCAGTCTGGGTCAGACGCAGGGCCTCATCATTGGCATCATCCCACACCTGAACAGGAAAAATGAGACAGACAAATTGCAAAAAACACCTGGGGGAACAGAGTAGCCTACAAAGTCCACAAGTAAATCAGTCTTCGGTTATAAGGCTGGCAAAAACTACAGGAGAGGTGGTCACTAATTGGCGGGATTACCTTGCCGACTACTCTGACCGTGGCTCCCTGGTCCTTCAGCTTCTCCCTAATCAGCTCAGGAGAGGATGAAGGCACAATGATAGTTGCTGGAATGTTTAGTTTGCGTGCCACATAGGCTGTGGCCATCCCAGCGTTGCCACCTGAACACAACATAAAGATATTGTCATAATGGGGAATGTTTGGATCACTTGGAAATATTATTATATCAATCGTATACTACCTGAAGAACAAACAACTCCTTTGGACTCTGGTCCTGCAACCTAGAAATTAAAATAAAGTATAATGCCATTGATTAGATATGTGTATTTAAAAAAAATTATTCAAACTGAGAAAGTGTGATTTATATATTGAAACGTTGCTCTGGTCTTATCATCATGAACTCAAGGAAGCATTAAATAAAAATGTATCTGGTCAACACTAGGAGGTGTTATCGCACAAGTGTTTGAACAGTACTAAACAAACCTGAAACAAACTCTTTATAATAATGGCGGATATTTTCCATGATGAGCAGAATTTCAAATGTTTGTGCGCGTGAGGTTGTGTTTCCAGTATGTAGGCCGATCACTTGGGTAAACAATAGGCTAATCTTTGAAATGTTACTAAATCTCTATTCTAAGTATGGTTGTCATTAGATGAAATGTAAATTGGATTTACGATCATTTTACTTCAACCCTTTGAACATGCCTACCTTTTGGCAAAGGTGTCCTATACCACGGATTTTGAATGAACCGGAGGGTTGGGAACTTTCCATTTTTAAATACACATTGGTCCCGGTCCGTTTTGACATGTCTATGCTCTCCAAAAACGGGCTATTTATGTGAAAGGCTTTTGGGTTTGCCATGAGGGCTCAGGATAACAACGTTGGAAGTATTCGATGTCCCCTTGAATGGTAGTGCGTAAATTGCGTATGTGCAAATCCAGGTTTTCTTTTCTCGCCAATGTGCCCAATCCACAGAGAGACGCAATGTACCGCTGTCAACTAAGATTGCAATTCCGTTGCGGATGACAAGACAGTAATAGTCAAGAAGTAGACTACTGTAGAACAATATTCCGTTTGTAGGCGGTGCAACTTTGTGACAAGATAGCTTGCTGCGGCAATCAGTACATGATTTATCCCTGACCTTTGCATAAACTGCCATATCTATCCGTTAATGTTTAGCTTTCAAAGGAGGTGGGATAGATCATAAATGAATCGGCACGCTCCCTGTTATTAACTCTTGTTTGGTAGACTGTATGAAAACTGCAGCCAATGTAAGCAAGCATTGTGCATAGCATAGTGAGACGTTATTGCTATAACAACATACAACATTCTATGTTACTTTTTTTTTTTTACTCCCATTCAAGGGAAATAATTATTTATTGTGTACATAATTTTTTTTTGCAGCATATTGATTGGTGTTTGTTTTGTATGTCACATAACCCATCCATACAGCAGACTGTAATACACAACCAGTAAATCAAGCCAGCGTCGGTCAACAGGTAGGCTATACTCAGTGATGAAATTGTGTATCAATTTGCATGATGGCTATTAAATAGACAACAACCAACCTGAAACAAAAATAGCACAATGTACAAACTTCTGCCTAAATTTAACTCAATATGAATACAAACGCCAAAGAGAGATCCTAACTATAGACCTCCTGTTTGGGTGATAAAGCATTTATATACTGTAGGCCTATGAGTGTTTGATGAGCTTAGTTTCAATTCACACCCATAGTTAGCTTCATAGTTATTATATCTGTAGAAGAAAATACTGCACCTCTCACTTTCCTATCCCAGCACTACCTCTCCCCCTCATTCCTTCAGAACACATTTTGGTTCGCAAAAATAAAACCAACATTGTATGACTGTTTTAAACATTCCACATCTCTTTCAGTAGCTTTAACCAGCCTTCAAAGTCGCTCAATAACACCTGCTGTCACATTTCGTCCTGTCCATTTCTCATCTCGTAAAAACATTATCTTATCTCTTGCTTTCTTTCGTCCACTGAAACCCTGAAGATTTGCCTTGCAGGGTAACTGTCCATCTTCATCTAACAGCACTTAGTTCAAACCCACATTCACTAACTCATGACTGCCTCTGTCCTCTGCTCCCTTCTCTGAGATTATCACATTCAAGTCCTTACTCGACTGACACACAGGAGAAAAACACAGAGTGAGAGAGGGAAATGGGAAGCCCAGATCCAGAGTATTCTCTGAATGAGGGGTGGTGGCAGGGCGGTGGGAGTTGTTGAAAAAAATAAGTAAAAATGGTCCTTCATTGCTTCATGAACCAATGAGAAAAAGTCAGCTTAGTCAGGGAGAAAAGCGAAACCTTAAATGCAGACAGGGATCTACGGGTGGTGTATGCTGGCTCTTCTTCCTATTTGGTAAGTGACCACCAATACCGAGCCTGTCTGTCTGTCTGTCCAGATATAGGCCACTCTGTCCATGCCCTGGCCCTTGTCCTTTGTTCTGGGGTGGCACAGACTGACACAGAGAGGGCACTGTCCAGGCGCTGCCACTGTCTGCAAGTCTAGTCAGCTCCAGCTCTGAGCCCAGTCCCAGCACAACAACGTGCACTATCTTCTCAGCAACGTGCATCGTCTTCTCTATGCCAGAGAACGTTGTCTAGGCTTGATCCTTGGATACAACTGTAAGAAGAAGAAGAAAACGTTATTGTTCATATTATTTTCAGATCAAGGAAATTCAGCTTATACAGGCATAGGATTTATTACCAAATATTTTGAGATGCCACTTCTGTCATTGGGTTAAAGCTCCTTATCAATTTCAACTAACATTTAATTAACATGTAATTTCAAACAAGAGTGGGGATATCTTATACATAGTATATAAGCATAAATACACCACATTAATCACAGAATTAAAGGATCTCTATGATATTAACATCCTTGTGATTCATATTAACATCCTGGTGATTCATATTAATATCCTGGTGATTCATATTAACATCTTGGGGATTCATATTAACATCCTGGTGATTTAGACCATAGTTGTATCCATCGTAGTGGCTGGCCTTACCCCTAGCAGGTTGCGTGGCACGTATCCCTCCTTGTCATGTAGTCTGGCCCACCACCATTCTGTCTCAGCGTCGTCCCTGCGGCTCAGAGTGGTAATGGCGTCTCCCTCGTGGAAGGACAGCTCGTCTGAGCTCTGGGCCTCGTAGTCCCACAGCCCGTACACTGACCCTTTATTCATCACACCCAGCTTCTCCTGCACCCCTGGGGGGTGGATAGAGGGGAAGAGGGTCACTTCACAGTTCACATGGAAACATTATTGAACCTTCCTAACACAAAACCATGGCCCTGTCTAGAAAACCCTGGCCAAACAATAACGTTGGAACTTCACCTAGCCTTCACATAGGTTAGGTGGAGCTTTCACCATATTGCTTATACCTACCTATCCAATTTGACATATCCTAGCACGAGTTCCTGGTGTGTAGGGTGTAGGGGCTATGGGTTGTTTGTGTTCAGGAGCCATATGTCTCTCTTTATAACACCACTCACCATAGAGGAACTGGGAACACTGTGTGTATCCGTCCTCCATCTCCTCACACTTATCAGCCGCTGTCTCCACGTCACTTATGGTGGTGGCAAAGATGGCCGCCCCTGACTCCACCAGCATCTTACAGAGATGTACACTGTTACAGGAGGCTGCACAGTGTAGTGGGGTCCTGGATATATGACGGACACAAAAGGAGAGACGTTCATGGAGACATGGTGTAGTCTTGACCATTTTAAATACAGGTGAGCAAAGCTAAGGTGAAAGAAATAGAAAATATCAAGTGAAAGAGGAAGGTAAAGAGAAATGGTCACAGCAGGGTTTAAACAGTGTATGTCCTCACCATCCATCGCTGTCAGCAGCGTTGACGTTGACCCCAAAGTCGAGCAGGAACTTGACGATGTGGTGACGTCCAGCACATACGGCATTGTGAAGGGGGGTGATGCCCTCGTCATTGGCCGTGCTGGGGTTCTCAACCTGCATGGGGGAAAGGATCAATCAATCACATTTATTTCATGAATCAAATATAAATGTATTGATAAAGCCCTTTTTATATCAACAGTCACAAAAGCCATTAACATTTTTAAGGAGCAGCTGATTTAGGAATATCTCTTCTGGGACAATAAAGTTTGAATTGAATTGACGAGCCTATGATTACCTCATAGATGATCCGCTGCACCAAGTCAAACTCTCCCTCCAGAGAGGCATCCAGTAGCAGGGCCAGAGGGTTGAACTTGACCCGCAGCCCGTGGCCTATCCGCTCTGACTCAGGCTTCTTCAGGTTAGTCCTCTTGATCTGCTGAGACAGAGAAAGTGGAGTTACTCTCTGGCTAATGCACAGGTGGTTGGTGACACCTTAATTGGGGAGGACGGGCTCACAGTAATGGCTGGAACGGAATGAATGGAATGGTATCAAACAAGTGGTTTCCATGTTTCTGATACCATTCCATTTACTCCATTCCAGTCATTATTATGAGCTGTCCTCCCCTCAGCAGCCTCCTGTGGTCTAATGTCATGACTAGGGCAGGGAATTTTTCCTGTGAAGAAAGCAATGTCTGCAACTCAGATGGCAACTCTAGCATAAGTCAGATTTTTTGTTTTTTGCAGAACATGTGACCTGACCAGGAGAAACTCTAGACCCTATGTATTATGGCACACAAAAAGGAAGCATGCGGTTGCATTATGGAGCTGTGGCTCCGCAGGTTGACCTTAGGCAATGCCGGGGGTGTGACAGTCCGGGGAGAGGTGTCTTTCTGCTGGGGGGACGAGGCCTCAGGGATGGGCCTTGGAGTGGAGGTGGTGCTGTTGGTGGTAGGACCAGGCTGGTTGTTGTTGTTGTTGTCTTCCTGGCTGGGCTGAGGGGTGGGCAAGCAGGGAATGGTCTCACTGGGTGGGGGGGTCCTCTGCTTCTGATTTTCATTGGAGTCAGAGGAAGGGGACAGGCGATGGTCTGAATTGGGACCCTCTGCTGCAGTGACCACAAGGGAGGCTGTCTCCATCAGGTTCCCATTAGCAGTGTTGATGTTGTCCATGTCAGGACATCCCAGGACACCACCCATGAAGACAGGCTGGTAGAACGGAGTGTTGTTGCTGCCCTCCATGCCTCCGGCCAGGGTGTTGAAGCGCTGGTACAGGAGCTTCTGGATGTTGGGTCCGGTGGGGCCCTCTGGCTCTGTGATGGAGCTGCGTTTCTTCAGCGGGCGCGGCGCGTTGGTCAACCGCCGGCGCAGGACCTCCAGGTCGGCATCGCTCTGGTAACGCAGCGGGGAGTGGGCCACGGGGGTCAGCTTGGTGGGGCTCAGGGGCCGCGGGATGTTCTCCACACTGGGAGGGGGTAGGAGTCTACCCTCTGTGGTGTCCCCTTCCCTGTCCACCATGTCCTCTCCACCACCCAGGCCTCCTCCTGGGGACAGTGCCCCGTGTTGGAAAGGCACAGGGGAGGGAGAGGTGCTGGAGGGAAGCACTGGTTTCCCATACACTACAAACAAAAGGAGATAAAGACATTATTATAGGACCATACCTATTGAGGCCCAACAGGAAAGTCAAGCGTTATCTCGATTCAAATGGTTTTGCACTTTTGGGACTATTACATTGGTCCTACTGTGCCAGACAAGCTCAATCAAGTGCAGATTCATTATTTGAAGGAAATCAAATACTATTAGAACCCAGGTCTGACTGACTCTTTACAAAATATCATGTTCATCTATTGAGGGGTTTACCTGCTTTGACAGCAGATCTGCCTCCTATTGGGTAGCTCTTGGCTGCAGGCTGCTGCAGGTACATGTGGTAGATGGAGGAGGAGTTCATGGTGGCTGGGCCCTTCCTGGGGGACTGAGGCCTGGAGGAGGACCTGTCTGGGACGTAGGGCCTCACAGCCACAGCCAGCGGGGGGTCAGGCCTCTCTCCCGGGCCCGGCTGGGGTGTGGGACTGGGGGGGACAGAGATACGCTGCTGGATCTGCTGGGAGGAGGAACCAGGAGGTGCAGGGGTTGGGGCTGAGCGCTGCCAGGCTAAGGTGGCAGGGGCAGACCTGGGCAGGGAGCTGGTAGAGCAGACTATAGACGGGTGGCCAGTAGGTGCAGGGTAAGTGCCGTAGATGGGTGGTGGTTTGGACACGGATCCTCCTGGTAGCTTACTGGAGTCAAGGCTCTGTGGAGGGAAATAGAGTGAACCAGTTAGACAGACGTCCATGTAGGACAGTAGGAAGGAGAGAGTCCAAGGAATGTGTGAAAGAGCAAAAAGTGAATGGCTGCGTCTCGTCTAAAGTGGATTCTCTACTTGTGTCCTCTCCTTCGTCCTTATTGATCTGAAAAAACAGGGTCTGTGAAAGAAAAATGGTGGAGAATGCCTACTAGGAATTTGCTTTTCATGGTTAGTTATAGAATAACAGTGCAGGTGAAGGAGAGGTGATGATGATAGGAAGCCACTTTAGACTATTGAGAGGTACTCAATGACCGTAGTAGTAGAAGGTGAAGTAGGGATCTCACCTGGTCTGGGCTGGTTTTCCTCCAATCTGAAGGTTGGCGTGAGGAGACACTTTTACTCAGGGTGGGCCACACTGCATCATTGGCTACAGGAGGGGTAGAGAAGAGAGGGATTGAGTGAGAAAGGAAAGAGGTAAAAGAGGGGGGGAAAGACAGCAGGACCGGTAGTCTGTGTATCAGTATAAAGGTTGGAAGATGGGCTGTGGTATTCTAGTTGTGTTGAGAAGTGATCGATAGAATGTTGACGTAGTCTAAATGAGCAACTGAAAGTAGAGTTACACACACACACAACACTGTATTTGAAGAACTAGTACCTGAGACTAATACGTTTCCATTTCTAGATCACGTTGCTCTCTTTGCCTTGTGTCTCATACTAATCTCGGTTAACACATAACTAAAGTCTTGCGTAGTTGGTCAGATGCTCGATTAAGTTCTGGGTCCATATGTGTTAAGAGAAGAGGATAGGAACCGGAACGAAGAGAAGAGGATAGGAACCGGAACGAAGAGCTCCACCCTCTCTCTTTGCAAGTTAGAGTCCAAATGTTGCCTCCTCTTCCAAAATTCGAAAAATGCTAACACCTGCGAAACCACAATTTGCCCACGATTTGCCCAAAGCACCGGGAACGAATGCTGCTCGTTATCTCGCGCATACCATTGTATCATGACAGATCTCCAGTACTGTTTATGTAGTCTGTCCACTAGAGATTAGTCTCATACAGACTGGTACAGTACAGGAACAGGGTTACCTCCATACCTATATTGCAGGACAGACTGACCTGAGGGACACAGTGTCAGTTCTAATAACAAGGAGTATGTGCTGTGTGTATTTTAGTCCTGTCCCCGTTTCTGATCCGGTTTAGATCAGGTTAAAGGGATTAGAGAATGTCTATCACTCCAAGAGGATCTCTCT
Organism: Salvelinus sp. IW2-2015; assembly: GCF_002910315.2. Lineage (NCBI taxonomy): Eukaryota > Metazoa > Chordata > Actinopteri > Salmoniformes > Salmonidae > Salvelinus > Salvelinus sp. IW2-2015. The sequence continues at coordinate 9,163,852 of NC_036849.1, read as the reverse complement.
CTCGCTCAGCTCTCCTGGAGACAGTCTGTCTGGAGGTAAACTATTCCTTGCATCCTGTCTGTCTGCCTGCCAGGCTTCCTATTAAACCTTTTGCAGTGTCTGTGCCAGCTAAGCCACTGCTACTCTCCCTTTCAAACATTACAACTACCCGGTCCTATTAAAGGTGAGCACTAGAGGCGCTACATCATCTAAGGCTGAGCCTGAGATGGCATGCTATTCCCTATATAGAGCACTAGTTTTGACCAGGGCCCACATAGAGCTCTGGTCAAATAAAGTGGACAATATAGGGAATAGGGTGCCATTTCTGACGCAGACCAAGTCCATCAAAGAGGACACATCATTCCTCTCTCTACATGAGTCCCGTTTGAATTGTACATTCATAGAGGTGGAGAACTATGCATCAGTAACCCCTTCTCTAACGTCATAGATCTATTTTTGTCTATACAAATAAACCATGTAGCCTATCCATTTCCCCTTATTCAATAGAGGTCATTTAGACTGACCGTGGTATTTTTGGCGACAAATATTCACACAATAACATTCAATTCCAATATAAATAAATTGATTTTCTAGGCGGGAAAGGAATGGGACCTCATAGTAGGCCTACAGAAGATGAACACAATAGTTACATAATGATTCAACCTGTAGCTACATATTTTATGTAAGGAGGGAAGGCAAGCCTGTGGCATTAGTTTTAGGTAGATGTTATAACTATATACATGCATGTACACTACCAGTCAAATGTTTTAGAACACCTACTCATTCATGGGTTTTTCTTTAATTTGACTATTTTCTACATTGTAGAATAATAGTGAAGACATCAAAACTATGAAATAACACATATGGAATCAGGTAGTAACCCAAAAAGTGTTAAACAAATCAAAATATATTTTATATTTGAGATTCTTCAAATAGCCACCCTTTGCCTTGATGACAACTTTGGACACACTTGGCATTCTCTCAACCAGCTTCATGAGGTAGTCACCTGGAATGCATTTCAATTAACAGGTGTGCCTTGTTAAAAGTACATTTGTGGAATTTCTTTCCTTCTTAATGCGTTTGAGCCAATCAATCGTGTTGTGACAAGGTAGGGAGGTATACAGAAAATAGCCCTATTTAATAAAATACCAGGTCCATATTATGGCAAGAACAGCTCAAATAATCAAAGAGAGAAAACAGTCCATCATGATTAAGACATGAAGGTCAGTCAATCCGGAACATTTCAAGAACTTTTAAAGTTTCTTCAACTGCAGTCGCAAAAACCATCAAGAGCTATGATGAAACTGGCTCTCATGAGGACCGCCACAGGAATGGAAGACCCAGAGTTACCTCTGCTGCAGAGGATAAGTTCATTAGAGTTACCAGCCTCAGAAATTGCAGCCCAAATAAATGCTTCACAGAGTTCAAGTAACAGATACATCTCAACATCAACTGTTCAGAGGAGACTGTGTGAATCAGGCCTTCATGGTCGAATTGCTGCAAAGAAACTACTACTAAAGGACACCAATAATAAGAAGAGACTTGCTTGGGCCAATGGAAACTTGTCCTTTGGTCTGGAGTCCAAATTGGAGATTTTTAGTTCCAACCGAAGACACGGTGTGGGAGAAAGGATGATCTCCGCATTAGTATTTACAACCGTAAAGCATGGAGGAGGAGGTGTTATGGTGTGGGGGTGCTTTGCTGGTGACACTGTCTGTGATTCATTTAGAATTCAAGGCTCACTTAACCAGCATGGCTACCACAGCATGCTGCAGTGATACGCCATCCCATCTGGTTTGGGCTTAGTGAGATCATTTATTTTTCAACAGGACAATGACCCAACACACCTCCAGGCTGTGTAAGGGCTATTCTACCAAGAAGGAGAGTGATGGAGTGCTGCATCAGATGACCTGGCCTCCACAATCCCCCGACCTCAACCAAATTGAGATGGTTTGGGATGAGTCGGATTGCAGAGGGAAGGAAAAGCAACCAACAAGTGTTCAGCATATGTGGGAACTCCTTCAAGACTGTTGGAAAAGTATTCCAGTTGAAGCTGGTTGAGAAAATGCCAAGAGTGTGCAAAGCTGTCAAGGCAAAGGGTGGTGATTTGAATATAAAATATATTTTGATTTTTTTAACACTTTTTTGTTTACTACATGATTCCACATGTATTATTTCATAGTTTTGATGTCTTCACTACTATTCTACAATCTAGAAAATAGTACAAATAAAGAGTAGGTGTTCTAAAACGTTTGACCGGTATTGTACATAACTATCAGAATTTATGTTTAAGCACTGTTGTTGATATTGAGGCATGCTACTGAAGCCCCTCTCCTTCTGCTGCCCTGGTCCCTGGCTGCCGACTCACTGTTGGCACCGTGGGCCCCTGAGGGGGACCGGGGCCCCTCTCTCAGCTCCACGGGGTCCACTATGATGTCTAAATCTGAGACCTTCCATTGGCCGGAGGGCTTCCTCACACCGCACCCCTCCTCCTCTGCTGAGCCGAGGCCACCACACACGCCATGGTCACAACAACAACAATAACAACAACAACAACAGCGGGAAAAAGACGATACGAGTAAGGGAAGGAGAAGAAGAGGTCCACAGACAGACATGAGAGAATAGAGGAAAGGAAGTTAGAGAAAGCTGAGCCAGATAACACAAAAATATGACGAGTTTAGATTTGAAATATCTGCTCAGAGGTGTTACGTGCTGCTACCACTCTGAACTAAAATCCTCTACCACCTCCTCCTTACCAATCTTATGACTGTCGAGATAAGATCAACCAAGGTGTCCCAAATAGACAGATATAGTCTGACAATCAGTAGTTTGAGAGTGATAAAGTAGGTAAAGCTGCAGAGTGTGGAGCAGGGACTGACCTGATTTAGAGCGGCCATGGTTGATGGGGCCAGTCCCAGGGACAGAGTGTGGTTTTAAGGGGTCTGGGGGCAGAGCGTAGCCTCCCTCCTGTCTGCCTGGGATGGGGACCTGGATATAGGGACACACAGCGGCCACGCGCCCTGAGCTGCTGGGGGTGGGCTGGGGGGAGGGAGGCCCATTTATCCTGTTAAGCTGTGGAGTGGAGAGAGAGAGACGGGAAATACAATGTCAGCTATACTTAAAATCACAATGATCTGCTGTAGATTACAGAGAATTTCAAAGAGACAGAGAGTGAAGCCAATTACCTAAATACTGTATGTATAAACAGTGCCTAGTGAAATGATTAGCATTTTGTTGGCTTACATTTGCAAATTAAAAAACTTGTTTTAAGGCATCAAAATGTGAAAACTGTGAGTACTTTCACTAGGCACTGTACAGTGCAGTATGTAGGCGTGCTATGCTACTGCATATGCGCTGGTGGTCTGAGTGTAAGAGTGAGTGGGAACAGAAAGGTATTGAGTATTGAGATCTCTAGGAACACAAAGGTATTGAGATAGATCGAGTATCTCTGAGAACACAAAGGTATTGAGTATTGAGATAGATTGCAGTATCTCTAGGAACACAAAGGTATTGAGATAGATTGAGTATCTCTAGGAACACAAAGGTATTTAGTATTGAGATAGATTGAGTATCTCTAGGAACACAAAGGTATTGAGATAGATTGAGTATCTCTAGGAACACAAAGGTATTGAGTATTGAGATAGATTGAGTATCTCTTGGTGAGCTTGTGAGAGTTCCTTCCTGGTCTTACAGGGTTGTTCTCTTTTTGACGTGCCTCAGCTTTTTTCTTATGCAGGCGCTCGCGGAGATCCCAGATGCGCTTGTCCATCATGGTCACCTCTGTGTTGCGCTTATTCAGCAGCTCCTTGTTCTGCTGCAGCCTGCCGCCCTGCTCCGCGTTCAGCTGTTACGCACCTGACAGAGACACAGAGGGAACAGGGAACGGCATGGCTGTGAGTCACACCAGGGGTCAGATGGATGGAAATAGGGTCATTCTGTGTGTGTGTGTTGTGTGTGGTGTGTGTTGTGTGTGTGTGTGTGGTGTGTGTGTGTGTGTGTGTGTGTGTGTGTGTTGGTGTGTGTGTGTGTGTGTGGGTGTGTGTGTGTGTGGTGTGTGTGTGTGTGGTGTGTGTGTGTGTGTTGTGTGTGTGTGTGTGTGAACGTGTGTGGGCGTTGGTGGCATGGCAGAGTCACGCCCGTGGGCATCCTGTCCTGTCTCTGTTTAACCAGGCCCTGGCAGGATGAGGGATGAAGAGACAAAAGCTGCACATCTATTATACCCCTACGCAAATGTCCTTCAGAATGAAAATGTCAATCTGACTCTAATCTCCTCTCCTTCATCTGATCTGCAGCTGGATGATGTAACGTCCCCCAAAAATATGAATCTGAAGTGTCATTACTTTATATAGTGTAATTTCTTGTTGTATTACGTAAAAACACGTGTAACATTAAACTGATCTCTCAGCATGACTCTGTGTCATCATAATCTAGTGGTATTGTGATGAGATGTTTACTTCTGTACAGTACTTGCAGTACTACTGAAAATATCATTTTAAATGGCTGAAGCAAGCACACATTTTCTTCAGGAAATGTACCTGTAGCTCCTGGTAAAGTTTGCGTAGCTCCAGGGCGGCGGTGCCAGTGAGAGGTCCTCCTAGGGGCTGCAGGCCATTGAGACGTCCCCTCCTCAGGTCCTCCAGCTGCTGGGTGAGCTGGTCCACCTTCACCACAGCTGACTGCAGCTCTGCCTGCTTCTCCTGGAACAGCCCACTCACATGCTGGATCTCAGCCGCTGCATGGGTAGAGGAGAGGGGACGCAACACACTAATATCAGTAACTATGTATTAGGTGTGTGTATATGTGTGTGTTAGGGAGAAATCAAAACATATGCTTCAAGTCTGATGCTGTGTGAGAGAAGAGTGAGTATAGCGTATTGGAATGTTGTGGACTGGATGGACAACTCCTCTTTCTGTGGAGTATCATTATCAGTGTGGGCAGGCAGGGTGCAGCCTTGGACGTTATACAGAACAAGACCCTGCTACAGTATGGCCATGGGGACTTTAAAACATTCAGAGAACTCCTGTCAGCACCCAGACACACCCAGTTCCAGACCACAACATAAGGGAGGGTCAGATTCCAGGCTCACTGACAGAACTAAAGAAAGAGATGACATCATGGACAGCTGAACGGAGCCCATATTCTACTTTCACCACGTTAACAGGGCAGTGTTTGTGTGTGCGCGCAAGTGTGTGTGTATTGGAGCATTGCTTACACAGGTTGCCATTGATGAGCTTGCTGTAGTCCACCTGGCCCCTCATGGCGCGGATCTTCTTTAGTTTGGCCTCCTGACTCTCCACTCGCTCCTTCAACCTCTGCAGCTTCTCAGCCTCTGACGCTGTCTGGCCCTGTGTGTGGTCCTGCTGCTTCAGGTACCTCAGACGCTGCTCCTGAGAGGAGGGGAGGGGAGGGGAAAGGAGGGGAGAGTTGAAGGAGGGACAGAGGGGAACAATGAGTTACAGATGTGGGGAGGTCAAATGTAGTGCAAGCATTCCTCCACTTCATTCAGACACAGATAAAATGACACACACTGACGCAGACACACATATTCGAACACAAGCACATAACAATGACTTTTGACTGCTTTTAGAAATAACTATCACACACACTACACAGCCACACACCTCCGTTCTCACAGAAGAGAGCTGAAAGGAACAAAGGAAGAAAAGGAAGGCGATGGTAAAGGAAAAAGAGAGTGAAAAGAGAAAGAAAGTAATAAAAAGTATTGAGAAAAGAGGGAGCAAGAGACACACAGCAAATGTAATCTAATTCAGCTAACTTAGTGGACCTAAACACGCAGATTTGCAGAGAAGAGAGAATACACAAACCATTTTTCTCTTATCAAAACAGTTAAAGGGCTTTGCTGACAACACATGTTTTCTCCAATACAAAAAATACCAGCCTTGCAAATGACATACATAGATCATCTAAATAACGAAAACAAATCCATACATACCAGTAGTGGAGTGAGTGAGTGAGTGAAAAACAAAATCAGTATGTGAATGAGAGCGAATGAGAGAGTGAGTACAAGGGATTGCAAAGCTATGTGGTGCTGACTAAAGAATTTTCAGGTCTGCTCTAGAATGAGCAAACACAATGCAGGTTCTGACACAGAAAGAGAGAGCGAGAGAGAGAGAACTGGGCAGGGAGTGTTGACTAAACACAATCCACTGTTCAATAGAAGGACAAAATGAGAGCGGTAACCCACTCTATGCAAACACCCAAAATCACAGCTAATCACACACATTAATACACAGTGTTAACACAGTGAACGAATAAAACATTCCCATACTGACACGTGTATGTACGTAGCTTATAACTTCATAGAAGCTTCATTAAACCTCTAGTAGTCAAATGCATCACCAGTATTACCCTAATCATCAACACATAAAAAGGCATCATGGCTTCTTATAGGATAAACAACGTTGAAACATCCAGTGTTTCCTCAGCCCCATAATAAAACATAAACAGACATATTTACCTTCAGACTGAGAAACACCAGTTAAAACCTAATCCACAATCGGATCTAAACAGGAAATGTGATTATCAATAAAATACTAAAAAATACACGACAAGTTGTCCCCTGATGTCTCAGGTAAATGCTTTCCTGGTGCTAAATTTTTGTTTCCAGTATGTTGCATGTGGTAAAATAGGGTAAACCCTTTACTGTTAAACCCTCTACGTTCCTCTCCATCCTCTCCTCTCCTTGAGACAGCCCAGCAGCTGGCTGCTCACCGCTGACCTCATTTCCTGCCGGACATCTATTCCCTTCCTGTTGTTGTCCCTGCTCGTTGTCCCTGGCGATGCATGCTGCCACCTCACACAACGACCATACTGACCTTAGTAACCATCACCCTGTACCTAGCTAGTGACTGCACACATCATCACACACAAGATGATCTAGGAACTGCTTGATGTGTTTAAATGACCACAGAGACCACAACAAGCTGACCACAGCACATGTGACCAGATCAACAAACAGACCATGTGTGAACTATATCCCAACCAATCAAAAATCAAGCATAAGCAGAAGTACAATGGTACTCTTCCCCAACGCATCCCACCACAAATGCTGTTTGTGATGAGCAACCAACTCTATTAAGACATGACAGGCAAGCAGGCAACACACACTCACTGCCTCTCTGACATTTTAGCACTCATGTTTGCATGTTAATGTATCCTGCATGTAAACAGAAGCATCTGTTTTGTATCTTCATCCAAACCCTTTGACAGTGTGCAGGTATCTATTTTCCCTGATAGCATGTTAGCATGTCCCTCTGTCTGAGACCACAGTAAAACAGGCCTCCCTGTCCTAGCCTGTTCCTTAGAGCAGTGCTATTCAAAGTCGGGGTTGCCAAGCTATTTATTTTATTTTTTAGGAACCAAAAAATGTGGAGTACAGATTATTGTATGGGACAATATACAAACATTTTTGAGAATGATATTTTGAAAAATAAAATGTTATTGAGTAAATGTATTTATTGCACCGATTTTAAGATTGTGTCATTATATTTGGGGTAGGGTCACAATAAATAATTGTGGGAAAAAATGGTGTACCCAGAAATTCTGGCTGAAAAAAAGGGGTCCCTGCTGAAAAAGTTTGAATACCATTGCTATAGAGGAGATAGGGTGCCATATCAGATGGATCCCTGGTGACATTTGTAAACTGAGGATCTATGTATAGCTCTATAACATATAGATCTGCTCTCTGACCCACATGTTGACTGACTGGAGCCCACAGCAGAGAGAAGGAGGGACTGAAACCTGAGCCAATCCAGAACAACTGTCTGTGAACAAGCAGAATGATTTACACTCTGGACACACTCAAATAGCACCAGGTTGATGTTCAGTAGCCACCAAATGGAAGAAAAAGGGACTGAAGTAAGGGGGACTACCCGGACTTGTCCAATGAGAAAAGCTTTGAAGCGTTTTTCTGTGGTGTTCTGTAATGGACACAAACCAAGCTAAACCAACACACCCACTCAACATAACAGAAATGGCCAGACATCTCAGAGACTTAAGCTATAGACACCAGTGGGTTTTCTGAATGTGAGGTCAAGATGGTTCCTGGTAAGGCCACCCGAGTGGAGCAGTGGTCTAAGGCACTGCATTGCAGTGCTTGAGGCGTCACTACAGCCCCGGGTTCGATCCCAGGCTGTGTTACAGCCGGCCATGACCGGGAGACCCATGAGGCAGCGTACAATTGGCCCAGCGTCGTCCGGGTTAAGGGAGGGTTTGGTCAGCCGGGATGTCCTTGTCCCATCGCGCTCTAGCGACTCATTGTGGGGGGCCGGGCGCCTGAAAGCTGACTTCGGTTGCCAGTTGTAAGGTGTTTCCTCCGACACATTGGTGTGGCTGGCTTCCGGGATAAGCGATTAGTGTGTCAAGAATCAGTGCGGCTTGTCAGGTCCGTGTTCCGGAGGACTCATGGCTCTTGACCTTCACATGTACGGGAGGTGCAGCGATGGGACAAGACTGTAACTACCAATTGGAAATTACAAAATTGGGGAGAAAAAGGAGTAAAAGTTCAACAACAACAAAAAACATATATATATACAGTACCAGTCAAAAGTTTGGACACACCTCTTTATTTTTTACTATTTTCCACATTGTAGACTAAAAGTGAAGACATCAAAACTATGAAATAACACATATGGAATCATGTAGTAACCAAACACATTCTTGGCATTCTTCTCTCAACCAGCTTCAACTGGAATGCTTTTCCAACAGTCTTGAAGGAGTTCCCACATATGCTGAGCACTTGTTGGCTGCTTTTCCTTCACTCTGCGGTCCAACTCATCCCAAGCCATCGCAATTGGGTTAAGGTCGGGTGACTGTGGAGGCCAGGTCATCTGATGCAGCACTCCATCACTCTCCTTTTTGGACAAATAGCCCTTACACAGCCTGGAGGTGTGTTGGGTCATTGTCCTGTTGAAAAACAAATTATAGTACCACTAAGCGCAAACCAGATGGGATGGCGTATCGCTGCAGAATGCTGTGGTAACCATGCTGGTTAAGTGTGCCTTTGAATTCTAAATATATCACAGACAGTGTCACCAGCAAAGCACCCCCACACCTTCACACCTCCTCCTCTATGCTGCACGGTGGGAACCACAAATACGGAGATCATCCGGTCACCTACTCTGCGTCTCTCAAAGACACGGCGGTTGGAACCAAAAATCAAAAATTTGGACTCCTCAGACCAAAGGACAGATTTCCACCGGTCCAATGTCCATTGCTAGTGTTTCTTGGCCCAAGCAAGTCTCTTCTTATTATTGGTGTCCTTTAGTAGTGGTTTCTTTGCAGCAAATCGACCATGAAGGCTTGATTCCCGCGGTCTCCTCTGAACAATTGATGTTGAGATGTGTCTGTTACTAGAACTCTGTGAAGCATTTATTTGGGCTGCAATCTGAGGCTGGTAACTCTGATGAACTTATCCTCTGCTGCAGAGGTAACTCTGGGTCTTCCTTTGCTGCGGCAGTCCTCATGAGAGCCAGTTTCATCATAGCGCTTGATGGTTTTCCGGATTGACTGGCCATCTTAAAGTAATGATGGCCTGTCATTTCTCTTTGCTTATTTGAGCTGTTCTTGGCATAATATGGACTTGGTCTTTTACCAAATAGGGCTATCTTCTGTATACCACCCCTACCTTGTCACAACTGATTGTCTCAAACGCATTAAGAAGGAATGAAATTCCACAAATTAACTTTCAACAAGGCACACCTGTTAATTGAAATGCATTCCAGGTGACTACCTCACGAAGCTGGTTGAGAGCTGGTTGACGTCAAGGCAAAGGGTGGCTACTTTGAAGAATCTCAAATATAAAATGACTACATATGTGATTAGATATGTGTTATTTCATAGTTTGATGTCTTCACTATTATTCTACAATGTAGAAAAAAATATATATATATAGAAAACCCTTGAATGAGTAGGTGTATCCAAACTTTTGACTGGTACTGTATATTATGTTTATTGTTTATATATAAATATATATATTATTGACTATGTGATCAGCAGTGTCTGTGTCCTAGTACCTTGGCAACCAGCATCTGCTGTTGGGCCTCGATCTGTTGCTGTTGACGTGTGGCCATCTCCTGCAGCTCCGACAGAGACAGCTCCACGCTAGGGTTCCCCACCTACACACACATGCACGCACGCGCAAACACACACACACACACACACACACATCAGACAAACCGGGAGAAAGAACAAGCTCAAAATGTGGGCCCTCTCAAACAACAAACAAAGCACATCCTCACACACACACACACATTGACATGAAAACACTGACTGCATCAGATGATAAAACATTATGCTATAAAGTTACAGAGACTAGTGTAGGCAGCAGTAGACCTAGATATAACAACATCAAACATGGAGACAACAGGTCTCATCTCACTGTCTTATGTAAGAGTATTCTCCATAACATCAAAAACACATAACTCTCCTCTCCGATGTGAAGTTACATTAGCTTTGTGATATACAAAATGAATATCAAACAGAATATCATACAAATTTGAATATCAAACATTATGCTCATGATATTAAAAGGTTTGATGCTGACCCGTGATGCTGTGTGCAGGATGTGTGCAACACACAGCTGTCAAAAACAATATATATATTTTGTTTAAATGCATTTCTCAGTGCACACACACTGCAGTCACATGGCGCTCACACACACACACCAGCAAACATCACTGGACCACTAGGAAATGCCTGGATTGCCTAAACAGGAAGCTTGTAGTCCTGCCATGTCTTGCAATTGTGTATAGTTTTGTGTATAGTCATTGATTAACAAACACAATGCTGTCTCTATTTATCTATATAGATTTTTCTCTCTCTCACACACACTTTTTATAAAACACACACATTAAGTCCTGCTTTCACAGTCAACTCATAATCTCCCTCAGGTGCTTGATCTCTAGTCTATCCTTTTGAGGTGAAGAGTTTATGGTTTTGTATCTTGAGAAAAGGGCTAATGAACAGGAAGACTACAAAGCACAGCTTAGTGAGGTCACTGGACCACTCCAATCCATTCCCATTACGGCTAAAGTTGAAACCATGATGTTCAAAGGGAACTACATTACAGCAACCTTGAACAGGCCTCTGGTGCTTTAGCTTGTGGTGCCAAGGCAGCATCTGTGAGCTAGTGAAAACAGGAAGGCTTGCTGTTCGCCTTTGGACAATAGAAGTCAAGAGGGAAATAGCGTTGTGTGTGTGTGTGTGTGTGTGTGTGTGTGTGTGTGTGTGTGTGTGTGTGTGTGTGTGTGTGTGTGTGGTGGAACAATAAGAGGTGCCTCTGAGTGGTCGATTCATTCATGCCTCAGTCAATGGACATGTCAAGTGTCGCCTGTCACATCAAGATTTCCTGGAATACATGACTTCCTCCCCCCGAGGGGCTTAAATATGCAACATTTCAAGTCACCAGTAACAATTCAACAGTGGAACATTGGGTCATCCATTGCCAGAAGGATAGAATGAGTACTACACTGAACATTTTGGACCAGTGGAATCCATTGATTAGGCCTATGGGCAGAATTGCCCTCATTCTAGAGAGGCACCAAATGATGTCAAATGAGGTTTTAAAAGACCACTGAAGCAGGCTTGTTTGCATTTCAACAGAGCTGTAGAGAAGCTTCATACAACATAGCTACAAACAGATGTTGAACTTTGATAACTGTACTGCTGCCTGTCTTAACTAGTCTGTCATTGTAAGTTCAAAAACAGCAGGAGAGAAGGGGTCAGTCAGGGTCTAATGCAAGTTAAGGGAAATGGACAAAAAACTGTAACAGTGCATTTCCTTCACATCAAACATTGACATAACTGCTGATATTAGGAAACAGCGTCCCTGTGCAGGATCAGAATTCTGACTCAGCCCTCATACCATACGCAGGACCATGCCAGAGTACTGTACCTGCAATATTTTATCCATAAAAGACAAATAAAATGTTAAACAACCGGTGTAGACTGACAGTGAAATGCTTACTTACGGGCCCTTCCCAACAATACAGAGAGAAAGAAAATAGAGATATAATAGAAAAGTAAAACACCTAATAAAAGTAATAATAGATACACAATGAGTAATGATAACTTGGCTAAAAACGGGGCACCAGTACTGAGTCGATGTGCAGGCGTAAGAAGTAATTGAGGTAGATATGTACTAGTGGAGGCTCCTCAGAGGAGGAAGAGGAGGACCATCCTCCTTAGTGATTTATTTTTAAGTGAATTTTTTTTTTAAGTTAGCATTTTTAGATAGAACTATACTAAATATATTCACATCACCAAATAATTGATTAAAACACACTGTTTT
>NC_036849.1:9029438-9151553 GCF_002910315.2 Salvelinus sp. IW2-2015 | reverse complement strand
TCTACAGTAGCCTCAACAGCACTCTGTAGGGTAGCACCATGTTGTAGCCGGAGGACAGCTAGTTTCTGTACTCGTCTGGGTACATTGACTTCAATAGAAAACCTAGGAGGCTCTTGGTTCTCACCCCCTTCCATAGACTTACACTGTAATTATGACAACTTCCGGAGGATGTCCTCTAACCGATCAGAGCTCTTGCAGCATGAACTAACATGTTGTCCACCCAATCATAGAATCAGAGAATGAATCTAGTACTAAAAGCATAAGCTACAGCTAGCTAGCAATGCATAAAATATGTTGAATAGTTGACTCAAAGAGAGAGAAAAGCACTAGTTAAACAGTTTTGAACAAATTAGGAGAGGCAAGAGAGAGTGAGGGAGATGTTGTTGTATTTCACTTTCACTTATTTAGCTAGCGAATGCAGCTAGCTAGTTTAGCCTACTCAAACACCCGGTTCAAACAGAGAGGGACGCTATGTTAGCTAGCTGGCTATGGCTGTTCAACACTGGAATTCTTCCAAGTCAAGGTAAGCTTTTGGTTTTTATTAATTTCTTGCCACAGGGCCTGCCGGTGTAACTGCTTGCTGCTGACTGTACACTGTTCTAGTAGCTATGTTGACTATCACATATAATAATAATATTGTGACAACGATGTAGGCTGTGTGTAGCGGTTAGCAATTATGATATCAAGGTTTGGCCTGGATAGGTTTTTTCGCCTGGTCACAGAAAGCTGATGTATTGTGCACTGAAGTCCACAAGTGAAGGAAAAATGTGAGAGGAGAGCGCGTAGATGCGAGAAGGAATACAAAGTCCAAATTGACCATGTTTTTTTTATGTGGCTGCTATGAAAGTGAACTGTGTCTGTGTGTGATCAGGGGTGCATTCATTTAGCCGATTCTGTTGAAAAACGTTTCTTAAATGGAAGCAAACAGAACAAAACGGGGATAAACATTCCTAAATTTGTCCAACAGAAACTCTCGTTTGCAACTGTTGGACTAATGATTACACTGTAGATCAGATAAATCCAGGCAAGAGTGTGCATGGCAGAATTGAATATGTCAATGTCTGTCACCTTGATTACTCAAATTTCTTTCGACCTGTGCACCTACACTTCCGGTTAAAAAGTTTTAGAACACCTACTCATTCAAGGGTCTTTCTTTATTTTCACTATTTTCTACATTATAGAATAATAGTGAAGACATCAAAACTATTAAATAACACATATGGAATCATGTAGTAATCAAAAAAGTGTTAAACAAATCTAAATATATTTTATATTTGAGATTCTTAAAAGTCCACACTTTGCCTTGATGACAGCTTTGCACACTCTCATGAGAGCCAGTTTCATCACAGCGCTTGATGGTTTTTGCGACTGCACTTTCAAAGTTCTTGAAATTATACGGATTGGCTGACCATGTTTTAAAGTAAAGTAGTTTTTGCTTATTTGAGCTGTTCTTGCCATAATATGGACTTGGTATTTTACCAAATAGGGCTATCTTCTGTATACCACCCCTAACTTGTCACAACACAACTGATTGGCTCAAACGCATTAAGAAGGAAAGAAATTCCACAAATTAACTTTGAACAAGGTACACCTGTTACTTGAAATGCATTCCTGGTGACTACCTCATGGAGCTGGTTGAGAGAATGCCAAGCGTGTGCAAAGCTGTCATCAAAGCAAACAAATATAAAATACATTTTGTTTAACACTTTCTTGCTTACTACATGATTCCAAATGTGTTATTTCATAGTTTTGATGTCTTCATTATTATTCTACAATGTAGAAAATAGTAAAAAAATAAAGAAAAACCCCTGAATGAGTAGGTGTGTCCAAACTTTTGATAGGTACTGTACATAAACTCAGCAAAAAAAGAAACGTCCCTTTTTCAGAAACCTGTCTTTCAAGGATAACTCGTAAAAATCCAAATAACTTCACAGATCTTCATTGTAAATGGTTAAAACACTGTTTCCTATGCTTGTTCAAGGAACCATAAACAATTAATGAACATGCACCTGTGGAACGGTCGATAAGACACTAACAGCTTACAGACGGTAGGCAATTAAGGTCACAGTTATGAAAACTTAGGACACTAAAGAGGCCTTTCTACTGACTCTGAAAAACAGCAAAAGAAAGATGCCCAGGGTCCCTGCTCATCTGTGTGAACGTGCCTTAGGCATGCTGCAAGGAGGCATGAGGACTGCAGATGTGGCCAAGGCAATAAATTGCAATGTCTGTATTGTGAGACGCCTACGACAGCACTACAGGGAGACAGGACGGACAGCTGATCGTCCTCGCAATGGCAGACCACATGTAACAGCACCTGCACAGGATTGGTACATCCAAACATCACACCTGCGGGACAGGTACAGGATGGCAACAGCAACTGCCCTAGTTACACCAGGAACGCACAATCCCTCCATCAGTGCTCAGACTGTCCTCAATAGGCTGAGAGAGGCTGGACTGATGACTTGTAGGCCTGTTGTAAGGCAGATCCTCACCAGACATCACCGGCAACAACGTCGCCTATGGGCACAAACCCACCGTCGCTTGACCAGACTGGACTGGCAAAAAGTGCTCTTCACTAACGAGTCGCAGTTTTGTCTGACCAGGGGTGATGGTCTGATTCGCGTTTATCATCGAAGGAATGAGCATTACATCAAGGCCTGTACTCTGGAGCGGGATCAATTTGGAGGTGGAGGGTCCGTCATGGTCTGGGGCGGTGTGTCACAGCATCATCGAACTGAACTTGTTGTCATTGCAGGCAATCTCAACGCTGTGCGTTACAGGGAAGACATCCTCCTCCCTCATGTGGTTTCCTTCCTGCAGGCTCATCCTGACATGACCCTCCAGCATGACAATGCCACCAGCCATACTGCTCGTTCTGTGCGTGATTTCCTGCAAGACAGGAATGTCAGTGTTCTGCCATGGCCAACGAAGAGCCCAGATCTCAATCCCATTGAGCACGTCTGGGACCTGTTGGATCGGAGGGTGAGGGCTAGGGCCATTCCCCCCAGAAATGTCCGGGAACTTGCAGGTGCCTTGGTGGAAGAGTGGGGTAACATCTCACAGCAAGAACTGGCAAATCTGGTGCAGTCCATGAGGAGGAGATGCACTGCAGTACTTAATGCAGCTGGTGGCCACACCAGATACTGACTGTTACTTTTGATTTTGACCCCCCCCCCTGTTAGTCACATGTCTGTGGAACCTGTTCAGTTTATGTCTCAGTTGTTGAATCTTGTTATGTTCATACAAATATTTACACATGTTAAGTTTGCTGAAAATAAATGCAGTTGACAGTGAGAGGATGTTTCTTTTTTTGCTGAGTTTATAACTAGGAATAAAGTGACAGATAATAAACAGTAGCAGCAGAATGCGTGATGAGTCAAAAATTTTGTGCAAAAGGGTCAATACAGAAAGTCCGGGTAGCTATTTGGTTGACTATTTAACTAACTATTTAGCAGTCTTAAGGCATTGGGTAGAAGCTGTTTAGGGTCCTGTTGGTTCCAGAGCATCGGTAAGGCTAGCCGTGTGGTAGCAGAGAAAACAGTCTATGACTTGGGTAGCTAGAGTCTTTGACCATTTTTAGGGCCTTCCTCTGACACCCCCTTGTATAGAGGTCCTGGATACCAGGGAGTTAGCCACAGTGATGTACTTGGCCGTACGCACTACCCTCTGTAGCGCCTTGCTGTCGAATGCCAAGCAGTCGCCATACCAAGCGGTGATACAGCCAATCAAGATGTTCTCAATGGTGCAGCAGTATAACTTTTTAAGATTCTGAGGGCCCATGCCAAATACTTTCAGGCCCCTGAAGGGGAAGAGGTGTTGTCGTGCCCCCTTCACGACTGTGTTGGTTGTGTGCTCCACTACAGCCCCGTCGATGTGAATGGGGGCGTGCTTGGCCCTATATTTCCTGTAGTCCACAATCAGCTCATTTGTCTTGCTGACATTGAGGGAGAGGTTGTTGTCCTGGCAACACACTGCCAGGTGTCTGACCTCCTCCCTATAGGCTGTCTCATCGTCATCATAGGTATGACTATAGCACTAGCTTAAATCATATGTCGTTTTAATCACACCCCACATGAATGGGGATCCTAAAGAAAAAGATGTAGGCTATAGAACATCTCTTACATATTTCAATTACACACACTAACGGGCAGCTATTTTTTAAATCAGTGCCATTTGACAATAATTTATTTAATTATGCAATTATGACATATTGCATGATCAGTAAAATCCATAAAAATGCTGATATTCAAACATGTAATAGCCTAATCATCAGGGATTTGGGCATATCTTTTTCTTGCCTAGTTAAATAAAGATTAAATTAAATTAAATCAATTATATTATTAGCTTTTTATGCATGCCTTATGTTACCATTCCTAGCCTTTATAGCCTATTTGGCATACAATGAAATGCTATACAAACCAATAAAAACACATGAAAACATATAGGCAGACAATATGTGACCTGCCCGGAGAAACTTTACACCATGACAAAACATCACAGAGATCTCATTTAAATTGGTTTTATTACCTGGTGGGCGTCCCAGGTAATTCTGCAAGATCGCACCTTAATTTTGCTGCATTGTCCTTCAACTGTAAATTCCTGTACAGCCTCAACATGTTTCCACTCCATTCTTTTCAATCAAATCGTTCCTCTACTCATCCAGCCAACGTAGCCCCGGTCACCAAGCCAATGAATGACAATGCACCGATTCCTATCGCAACTTTCGCACTTGTCCGATGCGGTGATTTACGAGTCTCTTCCTATGGCTCAAGGAGCACGGTTTGTTATTCCCCTCGTGTCACGTTAGAACATGTAAACCAGCGTGCGCATTCCGTAAACAGGGAGGGCAAATCAAGTCCGTGACTCAGTCGGGATGAGATGGACCGGTATAGTTGTCACATCCATTTAGCCTGGCGAGTAACGGGTCACACTATATGTTCCTACAACAAACACCCCTAGCTACCTTTAAAAAAATGTACGTTGGTTATAAGAACATCTCAAACATGTTTCAAAAGCGCCCATTCTTCGTCGCTGACGTGACTTTGTGACTGCGTAAGTTTTTCTCCCCTGTGAGGGATTTGTCCAATTTTGACGTGCCAGCAGTTCTTTTCACTCTCCCTCTCTCGCTCCTCCTCTCCTCTCTATGCTGCTGGAGCCGGACTGCAGTACGAGAACATCCCCTCCCTTTCCCATGCTCCTGCTGCCATAAAGTCTCTGCGCCACAGCTGTCTCCCGGACAGGTACTGGGACCCTCCTGATAATGCACTTAATGGAAATTTAGGGGAAACAAAACCTTGTATTAATCTCGCGCCAATCATTCCAGCGCTTTCATGCATCATATTCTAAAATTGCTGTGATCTCAGAAATACAGATTACACTTCTTGCATAATAAATGTCATTCTCAATAGAACCTCAGAGTCAGTCTCAAACATAAATGGTATGTACAGTTGCTGCTTGCGCCACACACAAATCCCAATTCTAAGGACCTAATCATTATGACACCTAAACTGTCTTCAGTTTTGATTCCCCCACCCCCCCAACAAATGTACAATGGAAAAAGAGCAGATAATAATCTTTATCAACAAACCCTTGACCTGTTTTGACATAATCAAAGTTATTCCCTAACCCCGCTGTTATTTCTATAATTACACACAGTTGTGCAAACAAAGGTGTCAGTGTCATGTCAGCCATAAGGGTCCATCCAACCACTGCTGCCTGAGCCTTGCTCTGTTGTAGCCACAGCTCACTCCCTTACAACACATCCAGTAGCAGGAGCATGTGAGGGTGGAGGCAGCACACTTCATGTCTAGGAGAAAGGGAGGAAGGAAATGAACATACAGAGAGATGTAGAGAGGGAGGATAAAGAAGAGGAGGGAAAGACACTGACAGACAATGAGATCAGCACAATGTGCTGGCGTAGGCAACTTCTGTTTCTCCCAAAGTTGCCTCTGTCTCCACACTGAACTTTCAACTTTCAGTCTGGTCGAGTTGTAACGCTCTAGACTCTGGACCACATATGCCCATCCACAGGGTTCGGGTCTCGGCTTAGCCCTTCCTACCAGTCATTCATCCTTCAGTGTCTCCCCCCTAACATCTGCCTATACTGTCTGAAAACCCATAAAAAGATCAAAGGACGTTCAAATCTCCAATCTCCTTAAAAAAAAAGGATCGCTTGGATTGAGTTGGCCTACATATAACTGATAAGACACAAACTTTCCTGACAGTGAACTACTCCACCCTGTGAAGACAATGACGCACAGAGAGATATGAGGTTGCTAAGAATCAACATAGTACAGTAGACTATACTGTCAATTTTTTTTTTAAATAAACCACTGACAGCCAACCACGACAAGCCCATGAGTTGCAGCTTGAGTGCCCCTTGATCAGAAAGAGACACCATGCTACATGTTATCAATTAACCGTAGTCCTGAGTGTCTCAGTTGTTAGATCATAGCGCTTGCAATGTCAGGATTCCAGTTGTGGCCACCCATACAAAAATGTTGCTTTGGATAAAAGTGTCTGCGAAATGGCATATTATTTATACACTATATATTCAAAAGTATGTGGACACCCTCTCAAAAGAGTGGATTCGGCTATTTCAGCCACACCCATTGCTGACAGGTATATAAAATCCAGCAGACACCCATGCAATCTCCATAGACAAACATTGGCAGTAGAATAGCTTTAATGATTGACTTTCAATGTGGAATCGTCATAGAATACCACCTTTCCAACAAGTCAGTTCGTCAAATTTCTGCCCTGCTAGAG
The DNA here is from genome assembly GCF_002910315.2 of Salvelinus sp. IW2-2015. NCBI lineage: Eukaryota > Metazoa > Chordata > Actinopteri > Salmoniformes > Salmonidae > Salvelinus > Salvelinus sp. IW2-2015. The sequence continues at coordinate 9,144,782 of NC_036849.1, read as the reverse complement.
CTGCCCCGGTCAACTGTACGTGCTGTTATTGTGAAGTGGAAACGTCTAGGAGCAACAACGGCTCAGCCGCGAAGTGGTAGGCCACACAAGCTCACAGAACAGGACCGCCGAGTGCTGATGCACGTAGCACGTAAAAATCGTCTGTCCTCAGTTGGAACTACTCACTACTGAGTTCCAAACTGCCTCTGGAAGCAACGTCAGAATAGGAACTGTACGTCGGGAGCTTCATGAAGTTGGTTTCCAAGGCCGAGCAGCCACACACAAACCTAAGATCACCATGCGCAATGCCAAGCGTCGGCTGGAGTGGTGTAAAGCTCGCCGCCATTGGACTCTGGAGGAGTGGAAAAGCGTTCTCTGGAGTGATGAATCACACTTCACCATCTGGCAGTCTGACGAATCTGGGTTTGGCGGATGCCAGGAGAACGCTACCTGCCCGACTGCATAGTGCCAAATGTAAACTGTAAAGTTTGGTAGAGGAGGAATAATGGTCCGGGGATGTTTTTCATGGTACGGACCAGGCCCCTTAGTTCCAGTGAAGGGAAATCTAAACACTACAGCATACAACGACATTCTAGACGATTCTGTGCTTCCAACTTTGTGGCAACAGTTTGGAGAAGGCCCTTTCTTGTTTCAGCATGATAATGCCCCCGTGCACAAAGCGAGGTCCAAACAGAAATGGTTTGTCGAGATCAGTGTGGAAGAACTTGCCTGGCCTGCACAGAGCCCTGACCTCAAACCCATCGAACACCTTTGGGATGAATTGGAACGCCGACTGAGAGCCAGGCCTTATTGCCCAACATCAGTGCCCGACCTCACTAATGCTCTTGTGTCTGAATGGAAGCAAGCCCCCGCAGCAATGGTTCCAACATCTAGTGGAAAGCCTTCCCAGAAGAGTGGAAGATGTTATAGCAGCAAAGGGGGGACCAACTCCATATTAATGCCTATGATTTTGGAATGAGATGTTCGATGAGCAGGTGTGCAGATACTTTTGGTTATGTAGTGTATTTACAGTAACCCCACCCCAGTAACTGTAACCTCAGCACACACACACACACACACACACACACACACACACACACACACACACACACACACCAGTGAGAATCAGTGTAACGGCGTTCCTCCTCCTCTTCATCCGAAGAGGAGGAGCAGGGATTAAACCAAAATGCAGCGTCTTGATATGACATGATTTATTTTAAGTAAAGACGAAAACACGAACTTCACTTGAAACTAAACAAAACAACAAACGGAGTAGACGAACCTGAACATAAGAACTTACATAACACGATGAACTCACGAACAGGAAAATGACTACACAAAACGACGAACGAACGAAACAGTCCCGTATGGTGCAAACAAACACAGACACAGGAGACAACCACCCACGACAAACAAAGTGAAAACACCTACCTTAATATGATTCTCAATCAGAGGAGATGAAAACCACCTGCCTCTAATTGAGAACCATATCAGGTACCCAAAACCAACATAGAAACAGAAAACATAGACTGCCCACCCAAACTCACGTCCTGACCAACTAACACATACAAAAACTAACAGAAAACAGGTCAGGAACGTGACAATCAGCCCCCCAAAATGATCTTAAAACAGTTATTTCATGAGATTGTTGTAATCCATCAGGACTGACTGACTAAGAGAACCAGTCCTGAATAAAAGCACTCACAACTAAAGGTAGATGCACTGACGCTAAACGTGTTAAGTTACTAAGCTAAATTATATACAAGGTTATCTGCCTCTTTTAATACATTCATGGCGGAATCTGAACTTGAAGATGTGCACATGTAACTCAAATCAAATTCAACTTTATTTGTCACATTCACCGAATACAACAAGTGTAGACCTTACCGTGAAATGCTTACTTACAAGACCTTAACCAACTGGCTGTCAATGAAGGACATAAGCGAACGTTTGAGTGACAGATGAGTATCTCAGATCATAAACTGTGAAACTAAATGCAATTGCTTTTGAGCACTGCCTGGGGACAGCATCTAGGGGAAATTGTTGATATGTGACACAAAAATAATAGCCAAAGAAAGCAGTCAGGATTCCAGCCTGGGTCAGAGATGCCAGACCGTAGTAAGTTGAGCTTTATCTCCTGTTTTCACATGGACAAACTCTGAGGGAACTGTAATCATGCCTGTCACTAAGCCTTCTTCTAATCCTCTGTACTCTACAAACAACAACAGACACACACACACTCTAATACACACACTCACTCGAGCACAATCTAACACGCACAAAAACACACACACACAGCATTACTTACTTGAGCACACTAACACACACACCCACAGTCGCACAATCGAGCACACACACACACACACACACACACACACACACACACACACACACACACACACACACACCACACACACACACACACACACACACACACAGCAATGCACGCTCTGCCTCTCTCTCACAGTTAAAAAAAATCTCTTAAAGAGAGTGACCGAGGAAGTCCTTGGCATTACAGTAAAAACATTTTTTTTGGCCCTATGGATAGGAATTATTAAGACTTGAAATGCTAAATCATGACGCCATACAGCTTTCCTTCCCATTCACAAAGCTAATGAGCAGGCAGGCATTATGCCAGGAAGTGTGTTTGTTTACTGCAGTGTGTGAATGTGTGCATTTTGTGTGTGTGTGTTGTGTTGTGAGAACTTACCCTGTCCTCACAAGGCTGGTCTGAGCTCCCTCTACTGCCTTTGCTGGACTGGTCCTGAGAGAGCTGGGTCCCTGAATAGCAAAGAAGGACATTACATCAGACAACAGTGCACATAACCAGTCACTAACACAGTAGCGCAGTACAGCGTTAACAATATAGATTACAATGACCAATCAAGAATCTAGATCACACATGACTCAATAATGAAACGCAGAGGTCTACAAATCATGAGGAGAAAAACACATTCCTAACAAAATGACGTTGACATACACCTACTACACAGGATAACAATTGCTTCAGGATACAGCCCAGGACAAATCTATCACGAGTCAGACATCTGATCACTATCACCACAGCCATACCTTCTAGGACAACTCACTGCATTGCGGTCTCCTAACCAACTTCCAAACTCCCCTGTCACACTAGTCTCAGACTGGATAAGAGCAGATGCCTGGCGCGGAACAGTATAGTACAGCCCCCACAGAGCCCTCAGTCAGATAGTGATCTGGTCTAATGAGTCCAAACACTGAGCCAGAGCTGTCCAGGATCCAGTATTAAGTCTAATTATCATTGGTTGGTTCTCCGCTGGGCCGGCGCGCCGTGCCATGTGACTCCAGTCCAGAGTCATAAGGGAGGGGCGTTTGTCCTTAACCGTGTGATCCCAAACGGTTCGTTTACCCAACCGTCCCTCCCTCAGGCACTCAGTCCAGTGTCCTGGACTCTCTATTCTCTTTGGTGAAACAGCCCCCCCCCCCAACTGTGTCATCTATAAATAGCTAGATGTTTAATTCCCTAAATCCTGGGCCTGAATCACTATGTGGGTAATCCTGTCAGTCAGCTGCAAATACCTCAACCTCAATGGGCCGGTCCTCATTACAATGCCCCTCAGGCAGGGCTATAGGAGGTTCAACGTTAATGGGCCAGTCCTCATTACACTATCCCCCAGGCAGGGCCTTAACATGTTCAACCTCAATGGGCCGACTTGTGCTCATTACAGTACAATGCCCCCCAGGCACTATCCCCCTGCCCTCCACCACAGGTCAGGTCCCAGTCAGGCACCAGTCCCCTGCCCTCCACCCCTGGCCAGGCCTCCACCCTCCTTAACCCTGCAGGCCTGGGTGTCTCTCTCTCTGATCCATCTCAGGTGCACCGGTCAGAGGAGGTCACAGGCGAGGAGACCAATTAGCCGCAAAAGAGATTAGTTACATAAAAGCCAGTCAGGCAGGCAGGCAGGCCAACCATTCAGAGCCATCACACACACACACGCACACAAACACTCAGCCACGTGGAAAGGGACAGACAGAGCCAGTTATGTGTCATGGAAAAACAGGATTGAGAGCTCTAACAGGAACTCGGGAGCCAAAACAGAAACACACCTTCCTGTTCAAAGAAACAAAACAAAAGCACAGTGTATGTCCCAAATGGCATTCTATTCCATTTATAGTGCACTACTTTTGAGTCTTTTTGACCAGAGCCCTATGGGCACTGGTCAAAAGTAGTGCAGTATTTAGGGAATAGGGTGCCACTTGGGACACAAACATTGAGCTGTTCCAGAATTGAGAGAATATACTGCTTTTCATGAGAACCTTCTTTATGATAATGGCTTCTCAGTGAATGTCTGGTTTATATTATCTGATCTGTTACTAGCTAACTGAGAAACAGAATAAGTCTGCGTCAGAAATGGCACCCTATGTTCTATATGGAATAGGGTGCCTCTGTCCAAAAGTAATGCACTCTATAATGAATAGTTTCACTTCAGGTACAAAGGTAGCATACTATACAGGGAATAGCGTGCCATTTAAGATGTAGCCTAAGTCATGGGTCAAGCCTGAATGTGCTGTTATAACTCCATGTCACTCATTGTCATGTTTGGCTTGACAATGACAGTAATGGTGTTGGCAAGAGCATAAACAGATCTGGGACCAGGCCTGGCGAGGGCCAGTCACCCACCCTGGTTTCTGCTCTCTGAGGGGGAGTCTTCGTGTCTCAGGTAGAACCTGACCTCCATCCTCCTAGAACCCCACTTCTGCAGGTGCTCATACATCAGGTAGTCAAAGGGGATCACTCTCTCTGGGGAGGACAAGGAGAACAGAGTTATAATATACTGTAGTTATAATATATACAACACTAATGAGAGGATCACTCTATGGGAGGGAGAAGAAAACAGGAGTTGTTGTTAGACACATAGACTTGGGTAATTATCTATTGGTGATTGTAAAGTGACATGGTGGGTTGATTGCCCCTCAGCCCTGATGATCATTAGAGATTAACTAAGTACTTTCTATTAATAGAATAGGATAAACCACATAAGCCCCCACAGCTATACTCTGGCACTGACACACTGTATTGGGTCGCGATGAAGAGAAATACCTGTCTTCAGTAAAGAACCCATGAAAGTCAGGCCAACCTTATTGGCACTGTAGCTAGCTACTCTATTTTCCCTCACTAGGGCATGTGTTCATGTGCTCCCTGGCCTGTGCAGCCGGGTTTGGGCTGTGAAAACATTGAAATAGAATTACGATTCCATTCAAGTCAACATTCTGTAGTGGGTGGACCGGCGGCCATATTGATTGTACCCATGAGTGTACTGTCAAATTGCTGTCTGCAGTCTGAGCTTCAAAAACAAAACTGCTGTGGTCTGAGGTGCTTTTTCTGTTCCAGTAATTCTATTTCTACGTGACGACAGGCCCACAGGCTATGTATGTAAACAAGCACCAGAGCCTGGAGGGTCATAGAGAGACATCCTGACCCACTTTCTATCCCGCCTCACTGTCTGTCTGGGACGTACAGGCTGCCTGAGACAAGAACATCATTGTTGTATGTCAGGGGCAGACCACCACTGCTTTTGTTCAGGGAGGGGAGAGGAGAGGGTCATTAGCCAAGTCAAATTTCTCAATGATGGCTGGCTGTCAATGTCTGTTTCCACATTTTGTTGTGTTACAGCCTGAATTTAAAATGTATTAAATTGAGATATTTTGGTCACTGGCCTACACACAATACTTTATTAATTGTTACAAATGAATACAAATGAAAAGCAGTCTTGAGTTAGTAAGCATTCAACCCCATTTGTTATGACAAGAATAAATACATTCAGGAGTAAAACTTTGCTTAAAAAGTCACATAATAAGTTGCATGGACTCTGGGTGTTTAACATTATTTTTTAACCTCATCTCTGTACCCCACACATACAATTATCTGTAAGGTCCCTCAGTCGAGCAGTGAATTTCAAACACAGATTCAACCACAACCTACCTACCTTTTGGTAGATGGGTAAAAAAAAAATAGACATTGAATTCCCTTTGAGCATGGTGAAGTCATTAATTACACTTTGGATGGTGTATTAATGCACCCAGTCTCTACAACGATACAGGTGTCCTTCCTAACACAGTTGCCAGAGAGAAAGGAAACCACTCAGGAGGCCAATAATGACTTTAAAGAGTTACAGAGTTTAATGGTTGTGATAGGAGAAAACTGAGGATGGATCAACAACATTGTAGTTTCTCCACAATCCTAGTGGAATGAAAAGAAGGAAGCCTGTACAGAATATAAATATTCTAAAACATGCATCCTGTTTGCAACAAGGCACTAAAGTAATACTGCAAAACAAATTGCAAAGCAATTCACTTTTTGTCCTGAATACAAAGTGTTATGTTTGGGGCAAATCCAAAACAACACATTACTGAGTAACACTCTCCATATTTTCAATCATAGTGGTAGCTGCATCATTTTATGGTTATGCTTGTAATCGTTAAGGAATGGGGAGTTTTTCAGGATAAAAAGAAATGGAATGGAGCTAAGCACAAGCAAAATCCTAGAGGAAAACCTGGTTCAGTCAGCTTTCAACCAGACACTGGGAGATTAATTCACCTTTCAGCAGGACAATAACCTTAAACACAAATCTACACTGGTGTTGCTTACCAAGAAGACAGTGAATGTTCCTGAGTGGCCGAGTTACAGTTTTGATTTAAATCTATGTCAAGACCTGAAAATTTGTTGTCTAGCACTGATCAACAACCAATTTGACAGTGCTTGAAGAATTGTGAAAAGAATAATGGCCAAATGTTGATCATTGCTATCCAGGTGTGGAAAGCTCTTAGAGACTTACCCAGAAGGACTCACAGCTGTAATCACTGACAAATGTGATTCTAACATGTATTGACTCAGGGTGTTGAATACTTATCTAATCAAGATATATTAGTGTTTTATTTTTCATATTTCTTTTACAAATGTAAGAATGTTTCTTTAGAGTATTTTGTGTAGATCTTTAACAAAAAACTGTTTGCAACACAACAAAATGTCAAGGCACTGTATATCAAGACAATCAGTTGAATAGATCCATGCAAAACTTGGAAGAAATCACTACAAGTTCATTTTAAGAAAGTCACGAAGCAGAGACCAACTATAAAAAAAAAATACAGTGCTTTGCTAAATATCTGTAAAGCTAAGATTTTCAACTTGTCACTTTGCTCAGTGCATTTAGAGCTTGTGACGAAGCTCAACACCAGTCAGTCAGTGTAGCAATAAAGCAGTCAGTTAGTTAATCCCAGAGGTTAGGGGTTGAAGATTAGGTTAGATAGGTTCGAGGTTAGAGGCTAAAGATGAAAGCATCACTTACCTTTTCCCTTCCAGACCTCAGCCAGGTGACACCCGTTCTCTCCGGCCTCCTTACAAAACTCAACCACATTCTTACAAGTGGTCTCTGGGGTGATGGGCACCTCTGTCAGCATCTGCTGGCTGTCACTCAAGTACACTGTCAGGATCATCTGCATGAGGGAGACATAGAGAAATAGCTTGTTAAACGTACTATGTATCTCTGACAAAGCATAGCCTGGGCTCATACTGTATATGCCTTAGCAAACTCTTATATCGTAGTCATGAAGAGTTGGCTACAGCACATACATACCTGGGATCAAGCTACTGACTGGGATCAGACTACTGGTAATATCTACACAACGTACATATGCCAGGAATTTGAATGCATGTAACCCAGGGAGGAAAGCTCTTGAATTACAGGAAATGTCCCCTTAGCTCCGGTTGCCCTCTAACCTAAATACATTTACATCAAATGCTTTGCCTTAAAGACAGAGGCACTCAGGAGGGAGAGAGAGAGACTATTGAAGACTGAGCTGAGCTATAAACATTAGAGGAGAGATATTACAAGCGCAAAGATATTACAGGCAGACTGCCAAACCAACATGCTTAAAGTAAGAGTGATTTGGTGGCATCATGACAAGTTTGCTTCCGTTAGTGCCTACAACCTATTGGTAAATAAAAACAAGATCGGTTATTGAAATTCCTAGCACAAAAAAAAAGAGGCAACACGAAGGTGTGTGTGTGTGTGTGTGTGTGTGTGTGTGTGTGTGTGTGTGTGTGTGTGTGTGTGCGTGCCTGTAATACAGTATTTGCTCTCAATAAAGAGTACTGAGAAACCACATATATAAATAGGATTTCCTGGTAAAATGAGAGGTGACGTCCTCCTTTCCAGATTGACAATCTGTAGTAAACGGAAATGGGGGATAATCTGCTAAATTTAGGATTAATCTGCAAATTTGGGTTGCGGAATCCAAATATGTTCCTCTCTAAATGTCATACCCCCCTTCCTGCTGCAGCGGATACTTCCACTATAGGATTGACATAGACAGAGGTGCTTGACACTGGTCCCTTGGCCTGTATAAACCATCTGTATAAACCCTCTGCCTCCACTCTGTAGTGGCTCAGCCCAGCCCCATAAACATGTCTAAACCACAGACACACCGACCGAGACAAGCCCTGCAACGGGGCCGCACGTCCAGTCCAAGATGTAAGGTAATCTCTCACTGCCAGAGCACACGCACAGACACGGACAGATAGATTGAGAGGAGGAATTCTGTAAGGCGCAGATTACAACATAGAGAGCACTATAATAATGAGATTATAAACATGTGTATGTCTGTGTCCATGGGGTGACAAGTGAAAACATACACCAGGAGAGAGAGAGAGAGAGAGAGAGATAGAGAGCAAAAACAAATCCAGGAAGGGAAGGTTATTGTAGGGGGAAAAGGATAAACTATGTTTTTCTCCGTAGGGATTGGCCTGTAGTAGTATCGACTATACAGGGAAAAAACATTCTATCAAACAGGAACCAACCAACCAACAAGGTTGAGAAAACCCAAACCAGTCCTGAACTCATCATCGGTGCTAAATATTCTCTTGACACACAGGAACGTGTTTGCCAACACGCATGCATCTGTGATCTACTCTGTCCTGCATCTCTTAATCTGCCCAGAGATGCTGTTATCTCTCAATGAAAGGTCAGAAACCAGACAGAAAAAAAGCTAAAAGAGGGGCTAAACCTACCTCTGCCTAATAGTATTAAACACTCACACTGAGCAGCCTACTACACGTTAGTTCTGCATAGGAGAGCCAGCCAGACACACACAGTAACATGTTAACATTCATAATAAACTTTCACACAGTCAAGTAACATTGTATACCTACAAAAAGAAACCTCACATACGCCTAACACCTAGAATCTAATCCCCTTGAAAATTATGTGCAAAAAGATACAATACACATTCATATGCATCAGCAACATTCTGTACTCAACCACATACATACTGTGCCTTTCCTGTCTCCTGTCTCCTCACCCGAACTACACTCATTCACTAACAAAAACATCAACAGCCCACCAACCTCTTAAACTTGCACAAACACTTAACATACAAGCACACTCTCCAGCTTCCGAAAATGACTCCTAGCCAGCTGTGAATGCCTTTTGCTATTTTAAGCAGCAGCACATGGGTACCGTCAGAGTCAGACTCAAAGCTGGACAGGACAGAACAGCGGCAGCGCCCACCTCCCAGTCAGCTCCAGCCAGTCCAGTGCTACAGCTATAACCCTGTGTCTGTCTGTCTCTCCGTCCGTCTGTCGGTTCACCTTATCCGCCCTGCATGGTGTCTTCCTGCCCTGGTTTCTCAGCTGCTGTGGCTGCGGCCCGGGACGGACCCTCTGGAGCCAGGCCTTGTCCTTGTCCTTGGTTACACTAACCAGACTGTGCAGCACCATGCTGAAGAACTTCTTCATAGAGTCGGAGGGAGAAGACTCACACAGGCAGACAGGAGGGCAGGCAGGGCTGAGAGAGACTCACTGCGTGTCCGTCTGTGTGCACGGGTCTCCAAGTTTGTGCGTGTGGGTGACACCAGGCACAAGGCAGGAGAAGGGTAGGGGTGGGGGTGTCAGTGACTGAACGTGAGGAGCGTAGTCAAGTTGGGGGTGGTGATAAATGCAGCCAGAGCCAGGGCCAGGCAAGGGGTAGGGGTAATATAACGTGGCCGCCCCCCTTCAGAATGAGATTCCCTAGGAACAGGAACAGCCGTAGGGCTGAGAGAGATAAGAGGCGCCTGGTGACACTAACCAGACCAGGCTGTCACTGTCACAGGGCATCAATAGGAGGAACAGGACACTCAGTGACCACAGACACATAATCATCCAGCTAAACAACACACAGAGGCATCCAGGCTGTATCACAACCGGCCGTGATTGGGAGTCCCATAGGGCGGAGCACAATTGGCCCAACGTCGTCGGGTTTGGCCGGTGTAGGCCGTCATTGTAAATAAGAATTTGTCCTTAACTGACTTGCCTAGTTAAATAAAGGTTATGTCAAATTAAATTAAATTAAACACACACACAGAGGCACACACATTCTGACTGTTCAAACGTTCAAATGTTCCAGCAGCTACATAACTTTTTATTTTTTATTTAACCTTAATTTAACTAGGCTAGTCAGTTAAGAACAAAATCTTAATTACAATGACGACCTACCCTTAAACTTAAACTTGCTGAGAGGACAAAACTACAATAATTCCATTTGTTAGAGAACAAATGATCCCATCCCATCTCATATATTTTTTCTCTATTCTCATTCACTTGATTTTTGGTCTGAAGAAGTGCAGAATGGATCTCCTGACTGATTTCCATGAAGCCCAAATCTAATGGTTGTGCCAGCAGCATCCCGGGCCTTGTCAATAATAAATCTGAGGACACAAAGCAGGTGTTGTCGCAGTGGGCCTGGAGCTGGGCTGACTGATGAACCACTGCCTGGAAACAAATCCCTGTGATGCACAGTTTACCCTGTTACTCAGACCTCATCTACCAGGCAGAGAGAGATAGAAAGTGAGTGTGAGTGTGTGTGTGTGCGTGCGTCTGTGTGCGCGTGTGTGCAAAACCCTTCTAATATCCACTTCTGATTCAGAGGCAGTCCTATGGGGCAAGATGTTTATAAACAACGTGTCTTATGCTCCTTAAAAGGAATACCGCCGAGGCATCAAACGAACCACATGAAAAGTATAACAAATCATTAGAGAGATTTGAGATACAGTATCTCCTTATCAGTGGATGGATTTGCAACATGTCTGATTGGTGAAAGACATAGTGTGTGTGCACTACTTTTAACCAGGTCCCAGGACAGACAACAGAGATAAGAACACAAAATGCAGACAGACAGTGTGAGGTTTCAGAGTCAGACACATTGGGACTGACCCGGACCAACCAACCGACACCTGATTTAGTGTCCTGGCTGGCTCCCCTGTGCAGCACAGAACAGAACAGTCAATAAAGTCTCCATAGCAACCACTGTGTCTGTGGAAACACGCTTGCCTGGCACCCCTAGAAAAGATCCCAGACAGACAGTCCTGTTCTTCTTGAGATTGTGGAAGTTAAACACAGGACATGACTGTAAACAACACTCTCCATCCTCAGTCTATTCAATGGAGCTGACAGCCTCCCATTCACACAGCTGACATACATGCCTAGTGGGTTAGCACATTGACGCGGGACTGGGGGGGAGTGTTTACCATTAAGTCAAGAGGTTGAATGGAAGGTTCCGTTTTGATAAGGTGAGGATCGGAACCTAGTTTGTTTTGGTTCGGATGTATAGCTTTCTCTGTGATAGAACCCTGCCTTGGAGCAGCTGACATAGACTAGCACTGTTTGCTCCATGTTCTGCTACAAACAGAAATGTACTTTATCCTCTAGTTGGCGAGATCACGGTTGGGTTGAATTCCATTTCAATTCAGTCAGTTCAGCAAGTAAACAGAATTTCCAAATCCAATTTTCCTCTGTGATTTCCCCCCCAATTGGAATTGGAATTTCACTTTACTTCTTTAATGGACTGAATTGAAATGGTATTGACCCAAAACCTGAGAGAGAAGCATCAATACAAATGGCACATGGCAGGGCAGGAGTCATAACAACGACAGCTCCCTGCAGCTCGACTACACAGTGATGTCATGCGTCACTTACACTAATGAGAGCTGAGGAGGAGATTTTTAGACTCTGCCCTGATATGATCGAGGAAGAGAAGGAGGGGGACTCTCACTATAACAACAACAGTAAGTCAGTAAATTAAACAGGTTAAGTCTGTAAGCCTACAACTGGCTACTGGTCAAGTCATGAGATGAGATGAGAGCGTACAAAATGGCTCATGATCAAAATCAGCCAGTTAACTACTAGAGGGCTCTGAACTTCATATTTGGCTTGTAACACTGCCATTGTAGTAGGTTATATGCTATTGGTTGTGATGTTTATAATACTCAAACTACCAATGATAATTCATGTACAACCCAGTCAATTTCCCATGTAGGTTCAGCAGCTCAAAATAAGACTTATGATAATACTCAGTCCACTAGCAGCTTGTCTTTTCTGACTATTCCACCCAAATGGTCAATTCCGCTGTCTGTTTAAAAGCTATGAGAGGGGTTGTAAATCTGGGTGGAAATAAAGGGAATAGGGAGGGAGTACAGTTGAAGTCGGAAGTTTACATACACTTTAGCCAAATACGTTTAAACTCAGTTTTTCACAATTCCTGACATTTAATCCTAGTAAACATTCCCTGTTTTAGGTCAGTTTGGATCACCACTTTATTTTAAGAACATGAAATGTCAGAATAATAGCAGAGAGAATGATTTATTTCAGCTTTTATTTCTTTCATCACATTCCCAGTGGGTCAGAAGTTTACATACACTCAATTAGTATTTGGTAGCATTGCCTTTAAATTGTTTAACTTGGGTCAAACGTTTCGGGTAGCCTTCCACAAGCTTCCCACAATGAGTTGGTTGAATTTTGGCCCATTCCTCCTGTGTCACGTTCTGACCTTTATTTCCTTTGTTTTTGTCTTTATTTAGTATGGTCAGGGCGTGAGTTGGGGTGGGCAGTCTATGTTTGTTTATCTATGTTTTTCTATTTCTGTGTTTGGCCTGATATGGTTCTCAATCAGAGGCAGGTGTTAGTCATTGTCTCTGATTGGGAACCATATTTAGGTAGCCTGTTTTGTGTTGGGTTTTGTGGGTGGTTGTTTTCTGTCTTTGTGTGTCTGCACCAGACAGTACTGTTTCGTTTTTTTCACATTTGTTGTTTTTGTATTTTGAGTGTTCACCTTCATTAAACAAGATGAACAATTACCACGCTGCACCTTGGTCCTCTTCTCCTCCAGACAACAACCGTTACATCCTGACAGAGCTGGTGTAACTGAGTCAGGTTTGTAGGCCTCCTTGCTCGCACATGCTTTTTCAGTTCTGCACAACTTTTCTATAGGATTGAGGTCAGGGCTTTGTGATGGCCACTCCAATACCTTGACTTTGTTGTTCTTAAGCCATTTTGCCACAACTTTGGATATATACTTGGGGTCATTGTCCATTTGGAAGACCCATTTGCGACCAAGCTTTAACTTCCTGACTGTTGTCTTGAGATGTTGCTTCAATATATCCACATAATTTTCCTACCTCATGATGCCATCTATTTTGTGAAGTGCACCAGTCCCTCCTGCAGCAAAGCACCCCCACAACATGATGCTGCCACCCCCGTGCTTCACGGTTGGGATGGTGTTCAGCTTGCAAGCCACCCCCTTTTTCCTCCAAACATAACAATGGTCATTCTGGCCAAACAGTTATATTTTTGTTTCATCAGACCAGAGGACATTTCTCCAAAAAGTACGATCTTTGTCCCCATGTGCAGTTGCAAACCGTAGTCTGGCCTTTTTATGGAGGTTTTGGAGAAGTGGCTTCTCCTTGCTGAGCGGCCTTTCAGGTTATGTCGATATAGGACTTGTTTTACTGTGGATATCAATACCTTTGTACCTGTTTCTTCCAGCCTCTTCACAAGGTCCTTTGCTGTTGTTCTGGGATTGATTTGCACTTGTCGCACCAAAGTATGTTCATCTCTAGGAGACAGAACTCATCTCCTTCCTGAGTGGTTTTACGGCTGCGTTGTCCCATGGTGTTTATACTTGTGTACTATTGTTTGACAGATGAGCGTGGTACCTTCAGGCGTTTGGAAATTGCTCCCAAGGATGAACCAGACTTGTGGAGGTCTATAATTTATTTTCTGAGGTCTTGGCTGATTTCTTTTGATTTTCCCATGATGTCAAGCAAAGAGGCACTGAGTTTGAAAGTAGGCCTTGAAATACATCCACAGGTACACCTCCAATTGACTCAAATGATGTCAATTAGCTTATCAGAAGCTTCTAAAGCCATGACATCATTTTCTGGAATTTTCCAAGCTGTTTAAAGGCACAGTCAACTTAGTGTATGTAAACTTCTGACTCACTGGAATTGTGATACAGTGAATTATTGTCTGTAAACAATTGTTGGAAAAATGTATTGTGTCATGCACAAAGTAGATGTCCTAACCGACTTGTCAAAACTATAGTTTGTTAACAAGAAATGTGTGGAGTGGTTGAAAAAGAGTTTTAATGACTCCAACCTAAGTGTATGTAAACTTCCGATTTCAACTGTAATTGTAAGGGAGAGATAGGAGGACTACCTTAGCAGTCGGACTATAGGGGCGAGCGAGATGGGCTTGTGCAGAGCTGAAAGCTCATCTGGTGTGGGAAATTACCCAGAAATTCAGCCATCTCACCCAACCTCTGTGACGCACAGCGAGGCCGTCCCAGACCATCACAATCCACAGGCTAATCCCTTCCGTCATTCAAACAGCAACTGACTGACTCTCTCTCTCCAGCCTGGTCTCCTCTCCACGCAGCCGCAGGAGGGTAAATTGATAAAGTACACTCTAACCTCCATGTCAACTTGTTTTGACATTGCATTGTTGTTTTTAGCTGTATAGATGATGTATTTTGGATGTTTCCAGTGTATTTGGATTACTTTCAGACAATGCGATTAATTGCACTATTTTTTTGTTGTTGCAAAAGTAGCTATGCAATTCTGAAGTTTCAACCCACTTCCCTGCCTCGTTAATTATATAAGTAAAAAATTGCTCAAAGAGCAAAAGCCAATTAGCAGGCATGAGGAGAGCCTTGTTGGAACCGTGTGTGTGTGTGTGTGTTCTTTCTTACACTGACATCAGCTACTGGTGGACTGACACTGACAGGGAGGTTACAGGTCATGGTGAATGTGCGTCACTGTGTGGGTGATCACCAGAATTGCCTGTCTGTCACTGTTGTGTGGGGATCTTACATCGGCTACCCTAAAAGTCTGCCTTACTCCCCTTAATGTTCACTCTCTCTCTGTGTAGTTGTATAGGCAGGCAGAGAGTTGAGAATATGCATAGATCAGTGGTCTATCAAGTGATGTTTAATCATAGTAAAAAAATGATATTGCAGTGATTTGTCTCATTCACCACCTGCTCACACTCTCTCACACACACACACACACACACACACAAACACACACCACTCAAACACAAAATGTGGATGAAAGGACAAAAAAAGTACATTGTAATTGATGGGAGTACTGTAGCTCATCCACCACTCAAATTTGCAGACTCACAATCCATATGTAGCCTAAAGTTAATTATATATTTTTTTATTAGAGCTCATTTGTTCCAAGCTATTCATTCCACGGGCATTTATTAATTCAATCCACAATCTATTTCCAAGACCTCTCAAAGTAAAAAAATTATATATTCTCTTCTATCTGATTACTTTTACTTACCGGCATCATGACTGCAGTGAAACAATAAATATGTTTATTCCAGCCAATCTCTTGGAGTAACACACTCCCCTGTCTGCCTTCTTTGCCTCCCCTAGCCTATGTTGCCGGACAGGCCGGTCCGAATAACCGGTCGGTAGAATCTGCGTCGCGCTCCAGAATCAGATATAATCGTCCTAAAGCAACGATGCTTGATCCCACAGAGACGCACACAGACGCTGAAGGCGAAGTGTGTCACTGCACGCAATAGTCACAGAACATCACACAGCCTAGTTGGGTGGCATGTTGTTTCAGGGAATTTGCTGCTAAGCGTTACGCTGTAATGACAGTGATTGAACGAGTGCACGCCACAAATAATTCACCGATTGCCTTTACACGATTCGACTGCCCTCCCGCGTGCTCTAATATGTAGGATAATCCAAGGACAGGACACGGACTGGGACAGACCAAGTCCGACCCCCAAAAAATTAACAAAGACTATTGCTCTGATCTTGGTTATCCGTGAGATAGTAGCCAATTAAAAATGTTGACCCAAACTCTCTAACGTAGACTTAATATCAAGGGAAAAAATGGACATGTCAAACCACAACAACGTTAGTTTGACTTTCAAGCCCAGACTGGTCTCATAGACTAGACGTAACATAGTAAATGTAAATCCGAGACACTGACATTAGTATATGTTACGCTTAGTGTGGTTACATAACATGGAAGGTTACTTAACGCAAAAACGAAAGGATGGTGGTTCGGTAGGAGTATAACATGAACATCTAGCAACCCAAAGGTTGATTGTTCGAATGTCATCGCGGACAACTTTAGCATTTTAGCTAATTAGCAACTTTGCAACTATTTAATACTTTCTTGCTACTTTGCAACTACTAGTCCTCGTTGATGTGACAAAGAAAATCTATATAGAACAAAACTAACTGTTTTAAATGCACAAGATAATGCAACACACTCTCCATCAGCAGGGGACAAACGTCAGTGACAGGCATGCTTCACACAGAGAGAGGAATGATAACATTGTACTATTTTGAGGTTGATGCAAAAATATATATACTGATTAACCTCATAAAATAGGCTACCAGAGTATTTGTCCTTTAGTTCAGTTGTTTTAACTCTAAACCAAGTTTATCTGCATGAGAGCAGTTTCAAAACAAGGATGATGCAGATTTAAATGGAACTTCAGTGTCATCTTGTGTCCATACTGTGAAATTAGTTGCTTGCAAGGATGTGTCTAAATGAAGCAGCCTAAACAAATAGTTAGCCCTTTATCTATAGTTAGTTACAGGGAAGGGGAAACAATTTATTGGATTCAATAAACCGTCATTGTTAAGTAACATAGTAGATGCAGTGAACAGTTGGGAGCTGTGAGTTGATGGTTCGGATTACGGGATGCCAAGGTCATATTTTTTCGATATTCTGGTCCAGTTAAAGGGTTGTTCAGATTCACTTAGATCTGTGGACCATACTTTTGGTCAGAATATGAGCTTTTCAAAAGTTGTTTATATATTATAGAGATCAGTCCTTTTGGGAGCCCAGATACTTTAGTTATAAATCCCATCATTAGATGGTTTGGTAGTTGGGTTTCCCAAGGGACTCCATAGGCCAGCATAGCTGACCTAAGTTTTAAATATAGAAAAAAGGAGTTGCCTGGTAATGTGCATGTGTCTTTCAAATCTTGGAATGTTCTCACAACATTACTGTCCATGATATCGGCAAGGGTACGGATTCCACATTTGTACAATTGGGAGGATGCAAATGGCCGCCCTCCAGATCGCAAGGCATTATTGTGAAATAATGGAGTATGGGCATGCTATTATGATTTCCAATTACATCGTTTTTCAATTTTGCGCCAAAATAGAAATTGTGTGAGCAGTAATAGGACGAAAGCATAGTTATTATTGTTTAAGGGACATTCAGTGAAGACCACCTCTTCCAGGGCAATTGGAGACACCATATATCTCTGTTCTCAGCCAGGGGGCGGAAGAATCATGTCTAAACCAATTTAGGATGGGGCGAAATGCTAGAGCCTGAAAATACAATTTAAAGTTTGATACAAATAGTCCTCCTACATATTTCCCTCTTTGTAAGTTTTTTAATTGTATCAGAGATCGCTTACCTTGGCATATACATTTTTAAGCCGCAGCAGGCATTTTATCCCAATAGCCAAAAGGGAAAGACATGGGAAGCATTAAACTACATTGCCTATTTTGACAATAGATATTCTGCCGGTTAAAGCAACTGGGATATTAGTCCATCTACTGAGGTCGGATTGAATTGATGTGAGCTTTCTGTTAAAGTTTCTGCCAATGGTTTGATCTAAGGAAGGAAATACACTATACAGTGCCTTTGGAAAGTATTCAGACCCCTTGACTTTTTCCACATTTTGTTACGTTACAGCCTTATTCTAAAATGGATTAAATAAAACAAAATCCTCATCAATCTACACACCATACCCCAGAATGGCAAAGCAAAAACAGGTTTTTAGAAATGTTTGCTAATTTATACAAAATTCAAAACAGAAATATCTTATTTACATAATTATATGAGACTCAAAATTGAGCTCAGGTGCATCCTGTTTCCATTGATCATCCTTGAGATGTTTTTACAACTTGATTGGATTTGGAAAGGAACACACCTGTCTATTTAAGGTCCCACGGTTGATAATGCATGTTAGAGCAAAAGCCAAGCCATTAGGTCAAAGGAATTGTCCGTAGAGCTCTGAGACAGGATTGTGTCGAGGCACAGATCTGGGAAGGGTACCAAAACATTTTTGCAGCATTGAAGGTCCCCAAGAACACAGTGGCCTCCATCATTCTAAGGAGAAGGGCCTTGGTCTGGGAGGTGACCAAGAACATGATGGTCACTCTGACAGAGTTCCTCTGTGGGGATGGGAGAACCTTCCAGAAGGTCAACCATCTCTGCAGCACTCCACCAATCAGGCCTTTATGGTACAGTGGCCAGACGGAAGACACTCCTCAGTAAAAGGCACATGACAGCCCGCTTGGAGTTTGCCAAACGGCACCTAAAGACTCTCTTTACCATTCCTTTAATTAACTTATGGGATACAATTATCTTAAAATGGAGTTATCAATGGTTGTAATTCACATTTTCTTTGTTATTTTAATTTAACTGGCAGTGTTTTTTACGCATGTGAGTTGTGTCAAAAGGGAAGAAGTGTATTGTTGTTGTTTTGTTTTTGTCTTTCTTCAATACAAATCTCACCAGATTCGGTCTGCTGGATGGTCTGGATTTCTCCCTAAGGATTAGCCCTCCATCTCCCTGACCCTGTAACCCTGCGGTGAGCATGCCAAGATTATAGGGGAGTACAAGCAAATTTGAAGGAAAAAATGGTGTCAACTGTGTTGTTATTCTCTTTGACATTTGTCTTAGAAATCTGTATTAAGAATGTTGTTTATCATACAGTGAATAATTTGTCTGGATTTGTTGAATCAGAAATGCACTAAACTAAACTGTTGTTCTGGTCTGTCCTCTCTCGAGGTTATGGCGAAGGTGACCACAGATGGTATCTAGAAGTAATGGGGAAGGGATCATTCGACCGAGAACAGTGTGAGCCTCACCCCCTCTAACCGGCTGAAGTAATGGCGACAATGGTGTCCACTATGGTCCTTCACCTGAGTTCGAGACAGCAACCTGTACACAGCATCCAGTCGAAGCTATCTACTGCCTTTTTTCTCATGCCTTTTCTCTCAGGAGTGCGACATGAGTCCACGTGGAGTGAGCATGGAGAGATCCCGTCCAAACTTCTCTCATGCTGCTGGTGTACTAGTAAGAAAATGGACAAAGACATAATGGACCGTAAATGACAGGTGAGCAATTCGTCTGCTTGGAAAAATCTGATTATTACCCAGATATTGAAATCGGGATATTATCAAGGGCCTTCCACTAATCAATCCTCAGGTACCCTAATATGTAAATAAACAATCAAATTTAAGATGGAGAATACCGGAGACCATTAGCGGAGATAAATAACGAAGTACGTGCCCTCACCGGAACGCGCAACAAACACTACAGCCAAAATGGGAGCCACTTACTAAAACTACAAATTCTAGCTCATTTTTCTAAAAACAAGCCTGAAACTCTTTCTAAAGACTGTTGACATCTAGTGGAAGCCCTAGGAACTGCAATCTGGGAGGTATTCCTTTTATATTCCCATTCCCAGCCATTGTAATGAGTGGTGAGCTGGAAAAAAATAATCTATAATCTAATGCTTACCTTAAAATGTAACGATTATTATCACAGAAGTGATAAGAGGCAATGTGAAGGAACATTTTATGTTTGTGCTTTTCTAATAACCAATTTTAATGGGTTCATGCAAGTGACTGATTGATCGTGCCAGGGAGGGATCCTCATGATCAGTATCTTCAATTTGGCAGTACACCCAGAACATTGATTTGAGAACGGAAAGGGATATCTCAGTTTCAAGGTCTTAGCTTGGAGAGAAGAAGCTTCATGAGGTATTGGTCTGTCTCATGCATGAACCAAATGTTAGTGATTAATTCATTATGAATAAGCTAAATGTAACTTGTCTGTGTAAACGGTATATAAGAGAACTAACAGGACTTCCCCGGTGGAGCTCACTTCAGACCAGTACTTTATGCATCTAAGTTTGACTGTGACCGCTGGTGGTAATTTCCACAACAATCTCTACAAGGTAAAGAAACTTAAGCAGGAATACAATCTTTTACTTTTGAAGAGAACCAAAAACTACAGGTTAAACTCAAATAAAGTTAACGACTTAATGGCAAATAAACCTGTCAAATATCTCACAGCACTCACAAAACAAATACATGCTACTGCCAGTTATAATTTAAATAGATAAAGATACAAAAGAGGTCATTAGAAACAACGAAGCAAGTGACAATTTAAAGAGCTTCCATGAAATTATATATACAGTGCCATCAGAAATTATTCAGACCCCTTAACTTTTTCCACATTGTTACATTACAGCCTTTTCTAAAATGTATTACTTTGTTTTTATTCTCAGCAATCTACAAGCAATATCCCATAATGACAGAGCTCCAGAGTTCCTCTGTGGAGATGGTTGTCCTTCTGGAAGGTTCTCATCTCTGCAGTGCTCCACCAATCAGGCATTTATGGTAGTGGCCAGACGGAAGCCACTCCTCAGTAAAAGGAACATGACAGTCCACTTGGAGTTTGCCAAAAGGCACCTAGACTCTCAGACCATGAGAAACAAGATCCCTTTGTTATGGCATTCCAAAATATGTTCAAGAAGTAAAAAATGTACGTAACAAGTCAAATAAGTTGCATGGACTCACTGTACAATAAAAATTACTATTTTCATTATGCCCTTTTTCACCAGATTTGACCTTTAACCCTTAAATTGCCTTAAAAATCCAAATGTAACATGTCATCAGGCTTACCTTTGTGTATCATCCCATCATTGTTTGATCTAGCATGGATGACAGCCTTCAACAAGCAAAAAAAAAAGCAAGCACTTTTTCCAGGTTGCCTGGTCTACTACAATGTAATGAAACAGGCAGGGAGTGCGCTCAAGTCCTCAACCTTCTAGCCCGTAGCCCTGTGCGCCATCGACTATGCCACAAAAGCATGCTCATATGGCAGTCAATAACCAAGCTCATAAACCAAGGATCGTTACAGTATTTACTCTGAAATCACATAGTAAAATGGTAATATCGTGATAATAACTATAGGCCTAAATTACATTTGATTCAGGATTCATTCAAATTATCCCGACTAGGCACCATTTGGTACCAGGCAGTTACCCAAATATGTTGAGATAATTTACTTTTTGAAATATTTACCAGAAAATAGAATACACCATTTCATAGAAGGTATGTGGGAAATACAGTATTTGTGCTCATGCCTTCATGATAATGTTTTGAATAACAATAAAGGCTGTTAGACTTATTAAATACACTTATTTTAGCCTTTGCAAAACTTACACATGACCCTACCACCAACAACTAGTAACAATTTAAAAATGTTTCTTTAATGATTCACAACTACAGTAGTTGAGGAAAATATCAGAATATTTACTTTAATCAAATTCAATTTGACTATTTAGACTGTTTTCTTGAGTATTTTTTGTTGCTTTGAGTATAACCAATAACTGTTCTTATAGCAATCCGTTTCCTTTTTGAGTAAATCTTGACAATACCGCTCATCTTCTTACTGGATGCAGCAATTTTGCCCATTAGCATCTATAAGCGGAGACACATCTTGGGTTTGTAGTTTGAGGTACATTAGTAGTTTTGAGTTGAAGGCCCCACGTCTCTTTCTGAGAGAAGAAAAAAGGATGGCATTTTGATGGCAATCATTATGTATTTGAATGATTTGGCTTTCTGATGGCACTTTGAATGTCATATTGAAAGACTATTCTGGAATCAGCTCATCATAACTTATACCATCTTCATTTTTAAATCACACTAGCAAGAAGATTTGATCTAAAGTAGTGATGACAATGGTTGAAATTTCACAATATGATCAATGGAGAGAACTTACTGATTATAAAGTGAACAGCATCTTCATATTCCATCCCACACTCAATCAACGCCAACACTACCAGGACTGGGTCTCTGGAGAGAAATGATATCAATTATATCAAGTGTACTGTAGAGATGGGAAAGTTGATGTGTAATATAAAACACAACACATTTGAGAATTAAATTATCATTATTCATAAACTATTCCGTACACACTGCTTTTGCTATGAGTCCCAATGTGTTGGTGGCTAGCAGACATTCTAAGGAAGAAGATACAATAGGCAAATAGATTGAACATGTAGGCAGACAACTCACCGACCCAACCCCGCCACACAATACAATGCACTGCAATGCAACAACCGGGTTCGTCTCGGAATTTACACTTGAGGAGGTTGAACCAGTCATCAACGACATGTTCAGGTGGGGGAAGAACCATCATCAAAGGGCCAATCCTGTTTGAGGAAAACATATGGTTGGATTTAGGCTCCATTAATGGATCAATTTATTAGGTAGCGTAATTGATAGGCCTAACGCTTTCATGCAACCTCCATCATTAGGAAAAAGATAGACCTAGATGTCATGTAGATACAGTGGACAATTGGAACCAGAATGCCTGAAGCTCCAAACAAATCTGAAGGTCTCTGATGGGTTAACATCATGGCAGAAGAGAACAAAAGTTGTCTTACCACAACAGTGATGCCTTCCTGCTCCACAGGGGTTTGGTCGTAAGTGGCATTACATACTCTAACTAGTGTCTGCACACCAAAAGCATTGAGGTCCTGATTATAAATGAATTGAAGTGTTTTAGGTTAGTAATCAAGATATTGTCTGTTTTTCAGTACATTCCAATCTGGCTTGACAAAAGAAAACGCTATAAACTCAAATAACACAATGCTTCATGTGAATACAAAGCATATGGGGATATGTATTATAGGAGTTAATACTGTACCTCTATAAATTTCACCAGCTGGGAGTTGGTGGGGTTGTGGGTGATCAGAAACTTCATACACGCATAGGTGAACTCAACAGGGGCGGGGCGATTCATCTTGACAGACAGTTGGAGAAGGCAGTCTTCCAGGAGAGGGTGAACAGTCCAGCAGTAGAGAAAAATACTCCAAAATCTGTGATAGATTGGGTATAAAAGGTGGTTATTGGAAGATATAGGCTATGGAGAACGGGGTGGAAGTAAATAAAAAGTGGAATATGAAAAGGAAACAAAACATTCAGAAATGGTTTATTGGTTGCTAAACGGCTGGATTAACTCAATCGAAGCCATATACTTGGAGAAATATCAGCCTCTCTCTCCAGGAGTACTGGTCGACTTCAGGTGGGGTATTTATTCATATGTTTAGCTAAAGGCAGCTTACTTGTCCACAATGACCAGGTGCTGGTGCTGTGCCTGGCAGAAGTCTCCACAGTTCCTCACCCTCACAAACGCCATAAATGTGCAGCCTAGAAAACACATTGATCACAGGAAGATAACAGTCACAGGGAGACATGGCTTTAGCAGCAACACAGCCCAAGTAAAACATATAGACTAGCTGTAGAACTAAATCAGATAGAATACAGCCCAAGCAATTCAGGCTATATAAGTCCAACAGAGGTCGTGTGTGTCACGTTGTATTACATGTGTCATGTAACATTAATTTGCAACAATAAAATAGGCCTACATGGTAAAAAAAAAAACGATGAGAAAATCTATGAGTCAAACAAACCAACCGTTGTGTGCTGAGTAACGTTGAGTTCATCCAGTGTGCACAAGGCGGTGTGACAACTCTGCACACCATTGATTATTTTCTCTACAGTGGCTCAGCCTAGGGCTCCTGCTGCTCACAAAGGGCTCCTGACCTGGCTAAAACATAGCTTAAAAAAGACCAGTTAAGGAAAAATGCTGTGTAACGTTAGCCTAGTAAGAATATAATAAATTGTACATTCCATGAATGTTTCATTCAGCTCATAGAAGAGGTACAATACAATTTATTTACACTGAAGAAGAAAAAACACAACATGCAACGAAATCAGTCAATTGATATAAATTAATTTGGCCCTAATCTACGAATTTCACATGACTGGGAATACAGATATGCATCTGTTGGTCACAGACACCTTTAAAAAAAGGTAGGGGCGTGGATCAGAAAACCAGTCAGTATCTGGTGTGACCACCATTTGCCTCATGCAGCACAACACATCTCCTTCGCATAGAGTTGATCAGGCTGTTGACTATGGCCTGTGGAATGTTGTCCCACTCCTCTTCAATGGCTGTGCGAAGTTCCTGGATATTGACGGGAACTGGAACATGCTGTCGTACACGTCGATCCAGAGCATCCCAAACATGCTCAATGTCTGACATGTCTGGTGAGGATGCAGGCCATGAAAGAACTGGGATATTTTTAGCTTCCAGGAATTGTGTACAGATCCTTGCGACATGTACCGTGAACTATCATGCTGAAACATGAGGTGATGGCGGCGGAAGAATGGCACGACAATGGGTCTCAGGATCTCTTCACGGTATCTCTGCTCATTCAAATTTCCATAGATAAATTGCAATTGTGTTCATTGTCCGTAGGTTATGCCTGCCCATACCATAACCCCACCGCCACCATGGGGCACTCTGTTCACAACGTTGACATCAGCAAACCGCTCGCCCACACAACACCATACACACTGTCTGCCATCTGCCAGGTACAGTTGAAACCAGAATTAATCCGTGAAGGGCAAACTTCTCCAGCGTGCCAGTGGCCATCGAAGGAAAACATTTCCCACTTAAGTCGGTTACGATGCCAAACTGCAGTCAGATCAAGACCCTGGTTACGATGACGAGTACGCAGATGAGCTTCCCTGAGATGGTTTTTCACAATTTATGCAGAAATTCTTTGATTGTGCAAACCCAGTTTCATCAGCTGTCCGGGTGGCTGGTTTCAGACGATCCTGCAGATGAAGAAGCCGGATGCCGTGGTTACACGTGGTCTGCGGTTGTTAGGCCGGTTGGACGTACTACCAAATTCTCTAAAATGTCATTGGAGGCGGCTTATGGACATTCAATTCTCTGGCAACAGCTCTGGTGGACATTCCTGCAGTCAACATGACAATTGCACACTCCGTCAAAACTTGTGGCATTGTGTGACAAAACTGCACATTTTAGAGTGGCCCTTTATTGTCCGCAGCACAAGGCACACCTGTGTAATGATCATGTGGTTTAATCAGTTTCTTGATTATGCCACACCTGTCAGGTGTATTGTTTATCTGGGCAAAAGAGAAATGCTCACTAACAGGGATGAAAATGAATGTGTGCACAAAACATGAGAGAAAAGCTTTCTGTGCATATGGAACATTTCTGGTACTTTTTTTTTTTTTTTTTTACAGTTCACAAAACCAACACTTTACATGTTGCGTTTATATTTTAGTTCAGTGTACAAACATTACAGCTCTTTATCACTATCAGTCTGTCTCTGAGTGGGTATTGTTTGTGGAACGTTCCAACAGGAATCTGCTCCAAAAACTTCGCCAAGTGCAACGTTGCCAAACGCATACAAGTAGCACGATCAATTCACCTAGCTAACTAGCTGCAGAAAAGGCATCAACTCACCACGTAGCTTATTCTTAATGTCTGTCCATAGGCTACCAGAGTGAGGACAGACATTTTTCRGAATAAACGTGGTGAGTGAAACACTTTGAAATAGCACACTTCCTACCCGGTATCTTATTCGGCCGCTATACAACTTTGTAACGTTATGCGTTGTTTGTTGGCAACCTTGTTATTTTCGAAGTTTTTGGAACAGATTCCTGTTGGAACGATCCACAAATTATACCTACTCTTTGTCTCTCCATCAAGTCTCCCCGTCTGTACTAGCATAAATAGTACAATACAGTTTATGCAATAATATTGATATACGTAACTAACTATTGCAGAAGCACTTGCATTTAACCACCATAATTATCTAGCTATAAGCTAGTATTTGGGAGTCAAGCTAACACGTTAGAAACGCAGAAAATCTAGCTAGTTATTTTCAAAAAGCTGTTGAATAAAGTATAGCAATGACAATTCGGTGAAAGACAGGTTGACAAAAGCAACGTATCCGTTTGTTGACAGCGGTGCTAAACAGTTTTAGCTTCTAGCGGCTTGGTGTATACCACGTGACTAACGTGACGTCAATGTTTGCGCTTGAAAAACAATACAGTGAACATTTTCATTCATATTCTCAACACTAGAGGGAGTCATTGACCCACAGTTTAGTAACATTGATTTTTGGGGAAAATACATCGTTTCTTTTATTATTTCATGTTATTTCAATGATAGACATTGGTGATGAAACATGATATTGAATGTTTGCCCAATTCTAACGGCAGACACCCATTTAAAAAAAACATTTTACCTTGACAAGAAACCTAGTAGACGCATGAATTGCCATAGAGGTTATTCAGTCCTCATTCAGTGTTATGTTAGGCCTACATAAAGTAATTGCAGTTTCATTAACATGGATACCAGGTGTGAAATGCTATTATTACTCTTACTTCTTACAGTAAGCCTACAGCACACAGCCATACTCTCTCGTTGAGGTTGGGTGGGCTTGTAACAACATGTCTGGTCTTGTGTGGTTTCCTCATGAATAGATAAACACACACCCACACCCTCTGATCAACAGGTAGAAAAACGACACCACTGGCAATAGCATACACTCCTCATCACTCACTCCTCACACACCTGGGGCAGGTAGGCTAGGCTGTTTGCACTCTGTAGTTTTCCAGGTGGCAACAGGCTAAGCCTTTGATCAGGTTTGACGGGATTTCTGAAGTGGAACAGGAAGCTACTTGATAGAAGCTTCCTGCTGTGTTTGTTCTGCAGTAATATTTCCATATTCATATTCCAGGTAAGGTCATTTTGAGTCTACTTTAAGAAACACATGCCTTAACTATATTATCTTAGGGAAATGGGGGTAAATAAGCTTTAAAATTCAGAACTGGAGTTAGGCCTACCACAGTATACGCTCTGTACAATATAACCACTCCTGTTTCCAAACCTGTTTCCCAAGTATGTTTATAATCTCTACACATTAGGTGTTCTATACACAAGGTGCTTAACATGTCTTTAATAATAATAATACATTTTATTTGACAGACGTCTTTCAGGACACTCAAGGATACCATCCTTTAGCAGTACATAAAATCAAATGCATCAATCGATAGTGTAATTTAAAGTAATACGGTTTAACACTCGTTAACACTTACTGTCACAAAAGTATTGTTTTAGAACCTGTTTTAAAACGGATGAGGGACAGAATGTCTGACTAATACATGTCTTACAAGAGTAAAGATGCTACAATAACTATGGTCGGAGCAGTAACTTCAACACCTTGTAATAAAATTTGCCATTTGTTCTATTGTTACTCCTATCAAATGTGTACATCTCCATTGGCTTTTTTCAATGAGATGAACTGCTTTGTCATACTTTTATTTTAAAACATCTTTACACCGTCTGTTTGTTCAGTGAATGTTGCTTGTTTAGACTAATGTTGATTAGAGCCCGGTGATGTGTTGTGAATGTAGAGAGAACATACTTTTGCTTTCTACAAAACATAGCAATACCTCTGTACACATTTAAATTACAATTTACTGGCAAGTACTGTTGTTGGAAAGACTTCAGTAATAATAAATCATTCAATCAAATATAATCATGATCTGGAATACTGAATACTTGTCAAATGCTCTCTAACAGTTAATAGTTTGAGTGGATGTTGGAGGCATACAATACAGTGGAATAGTTTTACATCATTACTGACATTATGGAAAAGTAGGCGTTCCATTTTACATTTCTCTAAGGCCTTTAGTTTCAAAATTGATTGCTGTGCTTCGGAGCGCTAAAAGCATTTAGAGCTGATAAATCCTATCAGAAGGTAGATTAGTTTAATCTCCATGGACTAATTATACATGATGTAACACAAAAACTGATACACATACCATATCCCATTTAGATCTAGTTTTATTTAGGCTTCCAATTCATGATGGATGAAATTATGTGTCAAGAATACAATTCTCTCATTTCTTTTCATCAAGAGTTTTTGAATAAATATACTTCCTGTATTGCAAATGGGGTGTGGTTTCTTCATTTAGTAACCTTGTTTCCTGGACTGCTTTGTGGAAGACTCACAAAGTAGCAAGCGAGAGCTAATGCCATCACCAATGCCATCATAGTCTATTTTACAGCACTGAAAAGGATGGACGATTGGCTGTGTCAGTGTCTTTGTGGCCAGGTTAAGTCTATTTATTTAATTGATGACAGACGGATTGTAACCCTGTGTGTGACCATTTTGCCTTGTGACTGACTTCTAACTCTCTCTGTGTTCATGGTGCCTGTGTTGACAGTCCGCAGGGATGAACTGGTCAGAACTAGAGAGCCTCCTTAGCGGGGTCAACAAGTACTCCACAGTGTTCGGCCGTGTGTGGCTGTCCATGGTATTTGTGTTTCGTGTCATGGTGTTCGTGGTGGCCGCCCAGCCCGTGTGGGGAGACGAGAACAAGGACTTTGTGTGCAACACCAGGCAGCCCGGCTGCACCAACGTCTGCTACGACAGCATCTTCCCCATCTCACACATCCGCCTGTGGGCCCTACAGCTCATTTTCGTCACCTGTCCCTCTCTCATGGTGGTGGCGCATGTCAAGTACCGCGAGGGGAAGGATTCAAAGTATACTGCCCAACACCAGGGCTCTCACCTGTACGCCAACCCAGGGAAGAAACGTGGAGGCCTGTGGTGGACCTACCTGGTCAGCCTGATCTTCAAGGCCGGGTTTGATGTAGCCTTCCTCTACATTCTCTACTATATCTACCACGGGTATGACATGCCACGTCTCTACAAGTGTGCCCTGGAGCCTTGCCCCAACACAGTGGACTGCTACATCTCCAGGCCCACAGAGAAGAAGATCTTCACCATCTTCATGGTGGTCTCCTCAGCCATCTGCGTCTTCATGTGCATACTGGAGATGTTCTATCTGGTGGGTATGCGCTTACAGAAGGTGCTCAAAGTATGGCAGGACAACGAGAGACTGCTCTTTGCTGAGCACAATAAGGTCACCAACATCGCTCTGCCGAGGTCATCGTACATCAGGGTAGATCCAACTATTGGGAGCCAGCAGAACATCAACAGACAGAAGAAGGCAGAGGAGGCTGCTGCCACAGGCCTGTAGCCCTGATCTGTATGATTTTGGTGCATATTGGGACTATGCAAGAATCATGAAGAACAGAAGTACCTTACAAAGGAATAAGAAGCTTTATAAATGGACTCCTACATGTACAGATAACTGTGGTGTGTGTCTGCTTGTGGTTCGTTGTATTTTTTGTTTACTTCTGTTGCCGTTTGTTTACATAGCTTACAATTGTTCATCTATTTTTTATGTTTCAGCACTGTAGCACTAATTATGTAGTACTTATATGATATTATGTCCTATTCATATTTTTTGTTTTAGCCATTTCATTGACTTGAAGAGTATTTCAAATCCCCAACCTAGTCAAGATAGAATTATATTACAGAACATCAACGTACATTTTAAATAGCTTTCCCAATATTTAACGTCCAGAGATTTAAGGGTTTATAGTAAAATGGCAAAAAATACAGACTTTTTGCACAGTAATGTTTTATAAATGTTTAATATTCAAAAACCGTGTGAATTTGTCTTTTGTTTCAATTCTTTACAGATCACTTATAGATCTTGTATTTCGGCAAGTAAAAGTCTGTATACGTGAAATAAATTACTGTATTTTTAAAGATTGAAAATATATATATTCACTTCTAACTCTTCAACCAAACAGTATTTGCATTGCCACCACAAACAACTCATTACTACTTTTCCTACTGCATGCGTACATGATTCAAAGACAACCACCTTTATACAATTCACAAAGCTACCACCATTTTTACACGATTCAAAGGTTACAACAACAATCGTTAGAAATATACATTCAAAAGCTCTACTTTTTCTGAAACCGTCTTTTTACTCTCGCTCTCTTGCAGGTTCTGAAGCCACATTCCACACGGCTTCTGTCTCTCTCTCTCTCTCTCTCTCTCTCTCTCAGATGAAGCATCTTTTAAAATAGCACACTCCATCCGCAGCACAGTGCCCGCCTGCCCAGAACATTAGCATTTACATAACGTTACATAAGCGACACCTCTTGAACTTTTCCTTGTACTTCCCTCCTACCATTCTACCTATCCATTATCCTCAGACCCTCTCCCTCACTCTCGAGTTCTGTTCTTCCCTTTGTCATCTAACCACAATAACACTTTCCTCTTGTGCTTTCTCGTTGCCATGACTTACACAGCTTATTGTCCCTCATTCATTTATCGGGGAATCTTTCTGTTATTCAAACATCAATTGACAGCAGCTGATAAGTAAGAGCGAGGATGTCAGATGTAGCATAATATCAGCGTTTTTTGCTTTTCATCTCAGTCAATCTGACCAGCAAGCAATGGCAGATATTCTGCTGCATGATTCACCCACTCAGCTACACCCACGCATGCAGCGTCCTAGCTGGCTACATTTCACACATACATACAGTACAATCAAGAACACAGACAGCATGCACTCCCACACACTCCCCTGTCAAACAATGCAGAACCACATATTTTTTTTTACCAAAATCTACAGAAAATATAAATATGTTTAGTCTGAAACATGTTCATATCTGTATTCTCCAATGATAATAACGATGATGATACATAGATGTAGTGAGTGCCAGTTTGTTTGTGCTAAAATGCAAACTCCCTGTCAATCACTGTCATGCCAAACATGTTTGGCTTGACAATGACAGCAAATCAAATTGTATTGGTCGGGTACACATATTTTACAGATGTAATCGCAGGTGCAGTGAAATACTTATGTTTGTAGCTCCAACAGTGTAGTATACACTATACAGTTGAAGTCGGAAGTTTACATACACGTAGGTTGGAGTCATTAAAACTCGTTTTTCAACCACTCCACAAATTTCTTGTTAACAAACTATAGTTTTGACAAGTAGGTTAGGACATCTACTTTGTGCATGACACAAGTCAATTTTTACAACAATTGTTAGACAGATTATTTCACTTATAACTCACTGTATTACAATTCCAGTGGGTCAGAAGTTTACATACACTAAGTTGACTGTGCCTTTAAACAGCTTGGAAAATTCCCGAAAATGATTTCATGGCTTTAGAAGCTTCTGATAGGCTAATTGACATCATTTGAGTCAATTGTAGGTGTACCTGTGGATGTATTTCAAGGCCTACCTTCAAACTCACTGCCTCTTTGCTTGACATCATGGGAAAATCAAAAGAAATCAGCCAAGACCTCAGAAAACAATTGTAGACCTCCACAAGTCTGGAAAAGACCTAGAAAAGACCTAACAACAGCAAAAGACCTAGTGAAGATGCTGGAGGAAACAGGTACAAAAGTATCTATATCCACAGTAAAACCAGTCCTATGTCGACATAACCTGAAAGGCCGCTCAGCAAGGAAGAAGCCACTGCTCCAAAACCGCCATAAAAAAGCCAGACTACAGTTTACAACTGCACATGGGGACAAAGTTTGTACTTTTTGGAGAAATGTCCTCTGGTCTGCTGAAACAAAAATAGAACTGTTTGGCCATAATGACCATTGTTATGTTTGGAGAAAGCCAAAGAACACCATCCCAACCGTGAACCATGGGCGTGGCAGCATCATGTTGTTGGGGTGCTTTGCTGCAGGAGGGACTGGTGCACTTCACAAAATAGATGGCATCATGAGGAAAGAAAATGATGTGGATATATTGAAGCAACATCTCAAGACATCAGTCAGGAAGTTAAAGCTTGGTCGCAAATGGGTCTTCCAAATGGACAATGACCCCAAGCCTACATCCAAAGTTGTGGCAAAATGTCTTAAGGACAACAAAGTCAAGGTATTGGAATGGCCATCACAAAGCTCTGACCTCAATCCTATAGAACATTTGTGGGCAGAACTGAAAAAGCGTGTGCGACCGAGGAGGCCTACAAACCTGACTCAGTTACACCAGCTCTGTCAGGAGGAATGGGCCAAAATTCACACAACTCATTGTGGGAAGCTTGTGGAAGGCTACCCGAGACGTTTGACTCAAGTTCAACAATTTAAAGGCAATGCTACCAAATACTAATTGAGTGTATGTAAACTTCTGACCCACTGGGAATGTGATGAAAGAAATAAAAGCTGAATTAAGTCATTCTCTCTACTATTATTCTGACATTTCACATTCTTAAAATAAAGTGGTGATCCTAACTGACCTAAGACAGGACATTTTTACTAGGATTAAATGTCAGGAATTGTGAAAAACTGAGTTTAAATGTATTTGGCTAAGGTGTATGTAAACTTCCGACTTCAACTGTATATACAAAAGTATGTGGACACCCCTTCAAATGAGAGGATTCTGCTATTTCAGCCACACCTGTTGCTGACAGTTGCATACAATTGAGCACACAGCCATGCAATCCCCATAGACAAACATTGGCATTAAAATGGCCTTACTGAAGAGCTCAGTGACTTTCAACAATACACAGTCATAGGATGTCACCTATCCAACAAGTCCGTTTGTCAAATTTCTGCCCTACTAGAGCTGCCCCGGTCAACTGTAAGTGCTGTTATTGTGAAGTGGAAACGACTGTTTTTCTTGGTTTGGGCTTGGCCCTTTAGTTCCAGTGAAGGGAAATCTTAACACTACAGCATACATACATTCTAGATGATTCTCTGCTTCCAACTATGTGGCAACATTTTGTGGAAGGCCCTTTCTTGTTTCAGCATGACAATCATTTTTACATTTTTTACATTTTAGTCATTTAGCAGACGCTCTTATCCAGAGCGACTTACAGTAGAGTGCATACATTTTATTACATTTTTACATACTGAGACAAGGATATCCCTACCGGCCAAGAGCAGACGCTCTTATCCAGAGCGACTTACAGTAGAGTGCATACATTTTTACATACTGAGACAAGGATATCCCTACCGGCCAAACCCTCCCTACCGGCCAAACCCTCCCTAACCCGGACGACGCTATGCCAATTGTGCGTCGCCCCACGGATCTCCCGGTTGCGGCCGGCTGCGACAGAGCCTGGGCGCGAACCCAGCCCAGCCTGGGCGCGAACCCAGAGACTCTGGTGGTGCAGCTAGCACTGCGATGCAGTGCCCTAGACCACTGCGCCACCCGGGAGATTAATGCCCCCGTGCACAAAGCGAGGTCCATACAGAAATGGCTTATCGAGATCGGCGTGGAAGAACTTGACTGGCCTGCACAGAGCCCTGACCTCAACCCCATCGAACACCTTTGGGATGAATTGGAACGCCGACTGCGAGCCAGGGCTAATCGCCCAACATCAGTGCCCGACCTCACTTATGCTCTTGTGGCTGAATGGAAGCAAGTCCCCACAGCAATGTTCCAACATCTAGTGGAAAGCCTTCCCAGAAGAGTGGAGGGGCGACCAACTCCATATTAATGCCCATGAATCTGGAATGAGATGTTCAACGAGCATACTTTTGGCCATCTAGTAGTGTACCTAACAATACAAAACAATACACACAAATCCCCCCAAAAAATTTTAGAAAGAAACTTTGAAATATCAAAACGAGCAATGTCAAAGTTCAGAATATAAATATACTGTATATGTATATAATCGTGTGTATAGACAGTATGGCTAGTATATGAATAGGAAAAGTGTGTACAGCATAAGTTATATAGGATGAGCCTTGACTTGAATACAGCATACAGACCGCTTGACTTTTTCCACATTTCGTTACACTACAGCCTTATTGGATGGATAACATGTATTTTTTCCCTCAGCAATCTACACACAATACCCCACAATGACAAAGCAAAAACAGAACAGAAATACCTTATTTACATAAGTATTCAGACTCTTTGTTATGAGACTCATAATTGAGCTCAGGTGCATTCTGTTTCCGTTGATCATCCTTGAGATGTTTCTACAACTTGATCGCAGTCCACCTGTGGTAAATTCAATTGATTGGACATTTGGAAAGACACACACCTGTCTATATAAGGTCCCACAGTTGACAGTGCTTATCAGAGCAAAAACCAAGCCATGAGGTCGAAGGAATTGTCCGTAAAGCTCCGAGACAGGATTGTGTCAAGGCACAGATCTGGGGAAGGGTACCAAAAAATGTCTGCAGCATTGAAGGTCCCTAATAACACAGTGGCCTCCATCAATCTTAAATGAAAGAAGTTTGGAACCACCAAGACTCTTCCTTGAGCTGGCCGTCCGGCCAAACTGAGCAATCAGGGGAGAAGGTCCTTGGTCAGGGAGGTGACCAAAAACCCGATGGTCACTCTGACAGAGCTCTAGAGTTCCTCTGTGGAGATGAGAGAACCTTCCAGAAGGACAACCATCTCTGCAGCACTCCACCAATCAGGCCTTTAAAGTAGCGTGGCCAGACGAAAGCTACTCCTCAGTGAAAGGCACATGACAGCCCGCTTGGAGTTTGCCAAAGACACTTAAAGACTCTCAGACCATGAGAAACAAGATTATCTGGTCTAATGAAACCAAGATTGAACTCTTTGGCCTGAATACCAAGCGTCACGTCTGGAGGAAACCTGATACCATCCCTACAGTGAAGTATGGTAGTGGCAGCATCATGCTGAGGGAATCTTTTTCAGCGGCAGGGACTGGGAGACTAGTCAGGATCGAGGAAAAGATGAATGGAGCAAATACAGAGAGATCCTTAATAAAAACCTGCTCCAGAGTGCTCAGGACCTCAGACTGGGGCAAAGGTTCACCTTCCAACAAGACAACGCTAAGCACACAGCCAAGACAACACAGGAGTGGCTTCGGGACAAGTCTCTGAATGTCCTTGAGTGGCCCAGCCAGAGCCTGGACTTGAACCCGATCTAACATCTCTGGAGAGACCTGAAAATAGCTGTGCAGCAACTCTCCCCATCCAACCTGACAGAGCTTGAGAGGATCTGCAGAGAAGAATGTGAGAAACTTCCCAAATACAGGTGTGCCAAATTTGTAGCGTCATACCCAAGAAGACTCGAGGCTGTAACCGCTGCCAAAGGTGCTCCAACAAATTAAGTAAAGGGTCTGAATACTTTATTTTTAATACATTTGCAAAAAAACATGTTTTTGCTTTGTCAACAATTTCATCTATTTTAGAATAAGGCTGTAACGTAACAACATGTGGAAAAAGTCAAGGGGTCTGAATACTTTCCGAATGAACTGTATACATATGAAGTGGGTAAAACAGAATGTAAACATATCAAAGTGTTCAATGACTAGGTACATAGGGCAGCAGGGTAGAGTACCGGGTGGTAGCCGACTAGTAACAGTGACTAAGTTCAGGGCAGGGTACTGGGCGAAAGCCAGCTAGTGGTGACTGTTTCACAGTCTGATGGCCTGGCGATAGAAGCTGTTTATCGGTCTCTCTATCCAGGCTTTGATGCACCTGTACGGTTTCCGCCTTCTAGATGGTAGCGGGGTGAACAGGCCGTGGCTCGGGTGGCTGAGGTCCTTGATGATCTTCTAGATGGTAGCGGGGTGAACAGGACGTGGCTCGGGTGGCTGAGGTCCTTGATGATCTTCAAGATGGTAGCGGGTGAAGAGACCATGGCTCGGGTGGCTGAGGTCCTTGATGATCGTCTTGGCCTTCCTGTGACACCGGGCTCTGTAGATGTCCTGGAGGGCGGGCAAACTTGATGATTGAGTTGGAGATGTGCGGGGCCATGCAGTCATGGGTGAACAGGGAGTACAGGATAGTGCTGAGTGCGCACCCTTGTGGGGGCAATGGAGTTGGCAAGAGCACAAACAGATCTGGGACCAGGCTAATATATAATTAATATTCACAATAATAATCTTCAGCGGAATCAATCAATTATGCAATAACCTCGACTGGTGTGTTTGAAGTACCCCGAAGAAACAATCTGCATGCCTCTGCAAGATCGTCATAGCATGAACCAGCCGCTAAAACTAAAGGTAGATGTCATCTGTGTCATTCAATGCTCCAGAGCTCCATATCAACTGTGACACTTACTTGGGTTAGGGTAAGCAGCGAAAATGTTTCTTTCTGCAACAACAACAAAAAACTGTGGCGCATATAGTGAGTGACACAGTAATGGTATTGGGAGATTAGTCACCCAGACACACTGTGGTGATGATGAAAGACCACTGATGTACTACTAACCTGGGTACTAGTCTGTTTGTGCTATCATGCTCAGACACAAACACAACAGTTCGTCTGTCAGCCTCCTCAGATAATGTGTGTATTGATTCTCATGTGAAATATAGCTGACAATTTAGCTATCAATTATGACAGCCCCCCACCACACACACACCTACTGCCACCTCTCTGGCCTTGTTCACAATGATCTAATTAATTTGTACAGAAATAGACTGAGCCCTACATTTCTGCAAAAACAGTTCGGCCTTGGATGTATCTACGATGTAATACACAGAAGTCACAGTTTCTATTTGATAGGAAAATAAAAATATGAGACAGATGAAGAACACAAGTAAAAATTGAAACTGCTGAAAATCTACTGTAAGGGGATGATGGCCAACACTTACAGTAGTAAAATAAAAATGTTGGGGGGAAAATATTGTGGGGCTTACTTTTCCCAATAGACAAAATGCAGGTGACACAGAATCACCAAGTTAAAATATTTATTTTCACATTTATGCATTTCAACAACAAGTCCTCATAATTGCACACAAAAGCTTTACAATAGATCCCTCCATACGCATCACTTAGTATTATTCACCATCAAAAACCAAGCAAGGTAGGCTACTGTAGATCAATAGTTAATTTCATCAAGACATCTTCAGGATTTCATAGCTTTACAATGCTAAATTAATTTCAGAGCACGTTATTATTTGGCAATGATCAAATATCCCACATTCACTCATCATTTTCATACAACAACCAATCAACACTTTTCATAAATGAAATATATAACAAATGTGTCGCTTAAATTCAGAACCTTTCATTCTAACAATCAGAAGAAACAAATACTGTAGATGAAAATCCAACAGAATTTCCATATCAATCAACTTGACAAAGTATATATATGTAACTTATTTGATGCAACAAAAAATACATTAAATAAAGAAACTGTAGAAGGAGAATTCTTACATGTTGCTCATATGCTAATATAAATCGATGAATTAAGCTGTAATTAAGGTAGCATTTACTGGGACTATCTTTACTGAAATTAAGCATGGATACCATAGTATATGACAGAAATTGGTAATTGTGTTAACCTAAAAACTAATTTGTAATTTAATCAAAGCAAAGGCTGTCATAATCAATGTGAGATCAACAACTATGAGGCAGACTCCCTCTGGGTGTATCCCAAATGGCACCCTATTCCATATGGGCCCTGGTCTAAAGTAGTGCACTATATGGGGAATAGGGCGCCATTTGAGATGCAGACAGTGTCTCTCCTCTCACACCTCTGTGTGGGTTGAGGAGTGTGAAGAGGATGAAGAGGAAGATGAAGAGGATAACGTGTCTTTTTTACTTGTCTGACGAGTGGAACCTTCGGCAGCCCTGAACTGCCAGGTAACCTTCCTCGGTTGCTCGGTTACAGGGACTGGAACTTCCTCTGTCACTGGCTCGGTCACTGGCTTCACTTCCTCACAGAATAGATAAGACAACACCTCCTGCTCTAGCTCCTTCCACAGATCCCATGTTGGTTGTTTGATTGGTTTAGATTTAGCCTTAGGACCAGACTCGGACTCATCAGAATCCCAGTCACTGTCTCCAACCATGGAGCCGAGTACAAAGTCCACTCCGGACCCGCTGTCATCAGAGGAGTTAGACTCCTTGGAACTACCAAGGAAAGAAGAGTGGCCTTCTGTTGCGAGCCGGTGACACTCAGGACCTGCTAGGTAAACAAAGCTATCTGTTGAGAGGAAGTCACTTTCCTCAACGTTGGGGCAGAGGTGTTTGGAGAGGGAGGTTGGGGGTGTAGACTCAGTCAGAGAAGGGAGAGAGGGGCGCTCCTCCTGTGCTGATGAGACAGCAGGGGGCACAGACACAGCCAGGTATACAAAACTATCTGTAGTAACAAACGGATCCAGGTCACTGCTGTCCAGGCCTGATTTATTCTGTGGTATCTCATGTCTGGAGGGGGATAAGGGGAGTGGGGAGTCAATGCCAGAAATTATTTGAACACTCTTGTTGCTCGGTGTCAATTCTGCCTGATTTTCAAGGGTGGAACCATCATATAGATCTGGATTATCAGGCCCTTCATTGCTGGTGGACTGCAACTCACCCATTTCAGTTTCTTTCATCAAAGGTGATTCTTCCTCAAACCCATCCCCCTCACAGTGAGAGGAGCTCTTTAAGAGTGATGGGTAGCACCACTGGAGCTCTGTGCTCTCCTCCCTCCCCCAGTCTTTAAATGCCACCTCGTCTTTATCCTGGTCCAAAGATGTGTTGCTCCCCAAGTCTGACTCAGTCAAGGGTCTGTCACTACCATCTGAGGCGTTGTCCTCCTGGCTGGTCTGACTGGGGTTCGACATGAAGACTCCACTTGAGTCTGACTCCAAGGTCAGGTTGGAATCAGGCGAACCGTCTTCCTTGAGATTTTTTGTCGTCCCTGTTGAACACCCCATGGCAAGGAGTTCCAGGCTGGGCTGGGTACTGATCTGCTTAGGTTCAGAGACCCTTACAGAAACATCAGATTGCTCTGCTGTGATCTGTGAAGCTTTCTTTCTCAGAGAATCTGTCAGACATTGTTGTGCCACAAGTTCACTCTCTACTTCCTTGGCCCTTCTCTCCAGCTCCAGGAGGGAGAGTTCAGAAGCAGCACTAGAGGGTGGGTGAGATCCTCCAAACCCAGAAGGGGGTTTGAGCAGAGGCCAGTGCCTCAGAGAGCCAGTGTAAGACTCTGTGTCCCCCCAGCCTTCATCCCACAGTGTGTTCACCATACCGAGCACTACGTCCCACTCCTCCACCTCCTTCCCCTCAGCACCGCCACCTCTTTCTCCACCCTCCTGCTCCTTGCTTTCTGGATCTCCCTCCTTTATACATGACTCAGTGCCATTGCTGCTTCTACATTCTGGCTCCTCCCCTCCTTTCCCTTCCTTCTCTGGTTTTTGGAGAGTTTTTTTTGCAGAGAAGACCCTCCAATTTTCCAAGTGTTGCTCCTTCAAGGAGTAACCCACCCTACCCATCAACCCTACCAATTTACCCTGGTGCTCAGAAAAAGGGGTGAGGCGAGGAAGATTTTTTCTCTCCATGGCACTGAGAACCACCAGGGAGGGCAGAGGGGGAAGGATAGGAAAGTTATGGATTGCACCACCTTGTCTAACAGTTCTCTTCCTTACAATCAGCCTGCGAGGCCAGGTGGATTCCATAGGCTGGGGGCTCACAGCACGAGCAGGGGCAGGTCCTGGGGAAATCTGATCGAGCAAGAGGGGGGTAGTGTCACGGGTTGGCTCTGGGGAGAAGGGAGAATCATTGTCAATGGCTGAGTCCAGTGCCTTGGTCCTGGGCGTAAACCCAAAAACCCCAACATTCTCCTCTTGAGACATTGAGCCCACTGAGTGGGACACCTCCCTTTTTTTCTCAATCTCTACGCCTTTCTCTTTCTTTCTTTCTCGATCTCTTTCTCCTATCCTTCTGAGATCCTCTTGAACACATTGGAGGGCCGTGACAGAGAGCTGGGCGAGAGGGGGTTTGGGAGGGGGGTGACGAGGCTGAGAGGGGGGTGATTCTTCGAAGATGAAGCTCTGATACTGAAACGGAAGGGGCTTGGCTGGGGAGTAGAACACAGGGGTGTGACAGCCAGAGGAAAGGGGTGACCCAGAGAAGGGTGAGATGAGAGGGGAGGTCATGCTGTGTTGTAGGTAGAGAGGATTTAAGAAATTCTTCTCCATTACGTCACCAGATGATAGTTCTAGATGCTCAAGATTCTTGGGGGGTGTCAGGACTTTCCAGGACTGCCGGCAGTTGTCCCCTCTCTTGCTGCTATCATGCTGGTGTTGATGTCTCTTGCCACTGGAAGAGGAAGTTCCCTCAGGGGCTGACATCATGGAGACACTGGGGGACACTGACCTGCCCCCAAACCCCCCTGGGGACCGGCTGCTCTGGCCAGCTTCAACCAGCTTTAGCTGGTCAAAGATCACCCTTTCATCCAGCCTTCTACCTACAGAAGGTATGGGAGTCGTGGATCGTGATCGTGCCTCGAATGTGATCATGTCCACGCAGGCACCTGCTCCCACCCCTAGGTTGCCATTGCTGGAGAAGTTGTTGTCTTGTCCTCCCCTGGAGGTTATTGTGTTCTGAGCAGAGCCATGGTCAATATGTTCATTGATACACATTGTGTCGTAGATGGAGCGCTGGGGGATGTAACCGTCCTCATTATAGCCATCCCCGTCTACACTCTTCTCCAGGCAGCAGGAGCTCTGCCTGCAGCAACCCGGTCGACTAAGAGGCTTCCCCATAGTGTTCTTTCCACTACCAGCAAAAATCTAGTTTTTTTTCTTAATAGTCCAAAAAGAGATCGTAATTAAAATATACTAGATACACGAGAGGTGCAGGGAGACAACTTAAAATGTCTAAGATGTACGTCAGCTCATTCCTTTTGATCATGCAATAGTCAACTGTAAATATGAGAAATATTCAGATTGAGGAGTGCCATCTGTAAAATCTGTCAACACAGTCTCCTCTCAATAATAACAGTAGAGGAGCTTGGGAATTTATTTTTAGTCATACATACAGGAATATTAAAGAACAATTTTGCTCGCTTCCTCTGACTGCAGCCAACTACACAAAAACAGAGGAATTTAATAGTTGCAGCTTCAAAAAATAACACGACTTCAACAACATGATGCCGGGTAACTCACTGCTCTCTCTGTGCTGGTCCATTCAGAACCCCCAAAGCATTTCTCGTCTATCTCTGCATTGGTTTCTCCTCATACTTGTCTCTGCTGTCATCTACTTCCATTGTGCCCATCAATAAAGAACTCAGATGCCAAACACTTGTTATTGCCATAGCAGCTGATCAATACATCCCCTTTCTTGCTTGCGCTCCTGAATAAAGCATTTCTGAAATGAAGAAATTCAGGTTTAGGAAACCATGTAAATCATCCTTGTCTGCTCACAGGCACTGATTATTTGACAAATATTTCAACACCAACGCAAACCGCCCCCCTCCTCTCTCTCACGCTCTCCATCTCTCACACACAGATTCCCCTCCCCCATGTTTCTAAGGCTGCTTCAGGGCTTAAGAGGTTTGGAGCTGTTAAAGACTAACTTTGCCTCTTCTCTCTGTCCCCTATTCTCTCCATTTAGGTTTGACCACCATGGGCTTTGATTTCCTCTCCAGACATAAATCAGCAGGGGAAAATCAGACGTTTCTAAAGAGGTGAAAAGGACAGTCACAGCTTTGCGATCTTCATCTTATGTGACAATGATATCCTTGAAATTACATAATTTGAAACAAATCAGAAAATGGTATAGAAAACAAAACACGTCGTTATACAACCAGTTTCAATGTGCTTGGCTGAGAGATGCAGGAGGATAAAAACTCAGCCTGCAGTTTGATCTTTTATCCATCTGCCTCCTCTCCCACACAAACTCTTCTTCGCTCAACACTCAATCCCTCAGTACCACTTCTCTCAGTACAGTCCCCTTTCCTCCCACTCATGCCCTTTCACACATGCAACGAGAACATGGTCTGACTATCTTTTCTATTTGTTCATCAATACATCATGTACTGTACTACAACATGACTCTGCACTGCTAAAGCAGGAGCATCACAACACAGATACATAACCCCACCTTGAACCATCAGTCAGTAAATCATACACTGAGGCAGATGAAAGCGACTCTTCAGCTCCACTCATTTTGCATACAGGACCAGGTGCAATTTACCATATCATTATTCAAATCTAAATGCTGATGACTTTCACAGTGAAGGAACATTTTCAATCGGTTTCTGAGTTTTATTCTCAGAGTCAGAGTTTTTTTTTTTTTTATCCCTTCAGAGAACAAACAGCAGAGCAGACAGAAGTGTCCTTTGCATAATCATGTTGCTTATTCAAGTCCATAACAGAGGGATCCATACAAAAAAAAAACGATGTACAATATTACACGATCACCTTGGTTTAGTTGGTAGTGTGGATGATCGAGACTATGGAATTAGTTGTGTGGGCCCTTAGAATAAAAGGCAGATTAGTATAGCTATAGCAACAACGTAGAAAAACAAACGGACACTAATGTAACATTAACAGTATTTTTATGTTTCGTTAACAATGATTCCATTCATCCTCTAAAACTAGAATCTAGAAACAAAGACATTATGAAAGACTAAATGAAGTGTCAGAAAAGTATCTTATCGTAGTGTCTTTACATGATTGTGGATGTTTTTGCAACACGTCCATGTTGGTCTGAAATGGCACCCTATCCCCTATATAGTGCACTACTTTTGACCAAAGCCCTATGGGCCCTGTTCAAAAGTAGTGCACTGCACTATATAGGGAATAGGGTGCCATTCCATGAGTCTGTTATATCCACTACGAGCTATCATCGTTGTCGTCTGTGGAGGCTGATGAATCTTCAGTAGAGTGATGATGCAGTGGAGGCTCATCCAGATGGACCTCCCGTACAGCCAGGATGCGTGTTAGCATGCTCTCCAGTGCAGCGCCTTCTAGTTGCTGGCCAGAGTACCACAGCGAGCTGTTGGAGAGGCATGAAAGCTCTGGCTGCAAGTAGAACAGGCCTGGCCTATTCTTCACAGACTCTGAGCTGGAGAAAAAAAGAGGATTATATAATGAATCGATAGGCAGCCATTACAGAAACATTCTCTTTTTAGACTGCAAAACATTGAGGCATTAAAATGTTGTCAATATCTAAAACAAGTCATATGTACAGTAACAGAGTGAAATATAACAGGAATAAACATGTTTTATGTAATCTCACCATTTGGAGATGTAGAACTCGTAGAGTCTGACAGGGCAGCGTAGTGGGTTCTCAGTGTTCTCAGGCATCTCCATGTCACCATCCTGTTCATCCAGCTTCCTCTTGGCAGGCAAAGCTAGCAGCTCTGGATACACATACAAAGAGAAACAAATCAACCTACAACCTAGCGCATTATGGAGCTTGTGGAGGATGTTATTGCTTGGGATATGGCAATGCATTTCTTAATTGCTACTAATGGGATAAATAAAGTATAATATAATGTGATAGCCTTCAACACCATTGAGGTTGGAACTCACCGGCGGTGTCCTGACAAGGCCTAAACCTCAGGAAGGCGCTCTTGCCGTTCTTAGTGACCCTGGTACAGTGGGTGAAGTTGGCGAAGGACAAACGTCTGTGTTGGCTCTGGGTCTTGAACTGGAACAGCTTGGTTCCAAAGAAGAGCAAGGTGTTGAGCAGCACGAAGGGGGAGTGGGCCCCCAGCTGCTTACAGTCCCACAGGTATTCCTCCTCCACACGGGAATGCAGGTAGCCTAGAGACAGACAGTGGAGGGAGGGTCAGAGGTATGGGTCATCATTTTTTATGCATTTCAAATGTCCCAGCGATATTAAAGGGATACGACAGCCGTATAAAAAGAAACGT
This sequence comes from Salvelinus sp. IW2-2015, assembly GCF_002910315.2. Taxonomy (NCBI): domain Eukaryota; kingdom Metazoa; phylum Chordata; class Actinopteri; order Salmoniformes; family Salmonidae; genus Salvelinus; species Salvelinus sp. IW2-2015. The sequence goes on along the minus strand of NC_036849.1, from coordinate 9,101,126 downwards.
AGGGATGGCCCCCTTTCCCCCCCAATTTTCACCTAAAATGACATACCCAAATCTAACTGCCTATAGCAAGGATATGCATATTCTTTGTACCATTTGAAATGAAACACTTTGAAGTTTGTGGAAATGTGAATTGAATGTAGGAGAATAACATAATAGATCTGGTAGAAGAAAATACAAAGAAAAAAACAACAGTTTTTCCCCCCCTACCACCATCTTTGAAATGCAACAGAAAGGTCCCAAATCTAGCCATCACTCTGGTTGTAATTCCAATGGTGTTCACAAGATAGCAGTAGTGTATGTGCAAAGTTTCAGACGGATAACTTGAAGTATGAGCAAACTACATGACATTTAGTGTGAAGTCACCCAGGTACATTTGGGCAAATCGTGAAGGAGACATTTACATGACATTTTTCTGCAAGAGTATTGTCAAATCTGTATACTTGGACTTTGATTTAGCTTTTCTAGTATTAGTAGCCATATTATAAGTTCAACATTTGCAAAACACCCAGTTTTCATAACACTCCATATTCTTGTATTTTTGTCCAAAAGGAAAAGGCTTAGGTTAAGGTTAACAGCAACATTTTGCGCCAGATACAGGGTTTCCGTCCAGCTTATTGGCTATCTAGCTAGCTTTGTTTGACCCCGATTGGTACTTATTTGACAAAGTTACAGTCAATCAAGTGAAGACCGCCCACGTCATCAGCGCGCCATGAAGGCGTCGCTCTCTGACCAAATCTGGTGTCCTAAAGGATATACTACACTCCTAATGATATAGTGAAGTCTGGTTACGTTCTAGAATCTGAGGAATAAATACGAACGTGATTTGGCTGGTTGAAACAACGTTTAGGGTTAGATTTTCACAAAATTCCTTTCTATGCAAATTGAACAAGTGGAAATACAAAATCGATCGTGCGTGCTATATGGACCTTTTTAGGATTTTAAAAAGGATTTCATCAAACAAAACGACACTTCATGTTATCTCTGGGACTCTTTGGATGACAAATCAGAGCAAGATTTCAGAATGTAAGTACACATTTCACCTTCAGAGGTGAATTTATCAAACCTTTCGCGGTGAAAAAAGTGTTTAGTTGTTAGGAGCTCTCCTCAAACAATAGCATGGCATTTTTTCGCAGTAATATCTACTGTAAATTGGACAGTGCAGTTATATTAACAAGAATTTAAGCTTTCAGCCGATATAAGACACTTATATGTACCGACATTTGTTGTTTCTCTAAAATCTGCGATCGTGACACATGGCGCTGCATGATTTACAACTGCCACGTTGACGGGACGCCTATTCCTAAGAAGTTTTAAAGGGATACGACAGGCGTAGAAGAAGAAACTTATAGAAGACTAGAAATATTCTTACCGCTAGGCAGCAGGGTAGGTCTCCAGAAATGTAGCATCATAGTAATCTCCATGGTGAACTTGTGGTAGAGCACATCAGTGAAGATATTCTCTATCCTTCCATTCTCAAATAGATACTGGTGAGCCAAATGAGAGATGGTGAGGGAGAGAGGCATTAGGCACTGTATATCATATTTGGCAGAGGGGCAAGTACAATTTGATGTTGCTGCCCCTGGGGAAGTTGCTATAGGAAAAGTCCAGATAATATTGATGGTAATAGTCTGCAAACAGTATTAGCTGCCATCACATCAGTATAACTGGGGCTTTAGACTGAACCGTATTTTAAGTATGGCCACTGACAGACAGAAAAGGTGGTACCACAGTGAATAACATAGTACGGAATAAGATAAACATGGAGGTTCAATACCTGCTGTATGCCCAGACAGAGGTAGAAGATGCTGTCAGCAGGGTAGGCCTGACCGTTGGGGCGACGGACCTCACTGATGAAGCGACAGAGGCCATAACTAAGCTCAGAGGAGTTACACTGCAACACGTCCTCCTTCAAAACCATGGACTTAGCTGCCGTAGGAGAGACAAGGGCACAGAAAACCAGATGAGAGAACCATGGATTTAGCTGCCATAGCGAGAAAGATGGCCACTGAACACCAGAGGTACTATACATAAATACCGCTAGCATATTTTAAACTCATCTGGGCATGGCATCTGAGATGTTGCAAGGCACTTTAATTAACAAATCAATTCAAATCAATCAATCTACATGACAAGCAAAGACCTAAAAATTGCATGTGCAGTTAGAATTGACTCACAGGGATCTTTGGCAAATTCACAGTCAAACCGCTTGTTCCTCTGCAGGACCCAATTCTTCCAGGCTTTCACCCCGTACTCGTGGTGGAGTTTTGATCTGGCAGGAGGGAGTGAAACAGTTTGCTCCACCATGTCCATAGTCCCACTTTGCTTACGACTCTGCAATACAGAAAGGGAAAGGGAAAAAGGTTTGGACCAACAACGTAGTGGAAGGAGAAACGACTTGCTTTTACTGTATAATATCTCTGATATCATTATCTAATAATGAAATCCTATTGCAGGCAATAGTAATAATGGTGCTGATGTGACCTAACTAGTTATGTTACCTATAGCGTTAGACCAGTAACCCCACTATAAAATAAATAGGGTACCGTTTGGGACGCACACTACAGTATAGACATACCCGTTTTCTGGGAGGGAAGCCATCTTTGGGTCTCTTGTGTCTTGTGGCCTGTACAGTCAGCCTCTGTACCTTCACTGCAGCACGATCAAACGACTCTGAAACAGCATTGAATACACAGTTACACAGGGGATACAAATGTGATCTGTGGGAATTGGCAAGTTCATCATTAACCACGTTTCCATCTACAATTTTTATGCGAGTATCGTATAAAAATAAATCACGACAGCTGTGATGGAAACAGGAAGTGTCGGGGTAATTTTACAAATGGCGACATAATTTGTTCGTTCGACACGGTGGGATCTTTTTGTGTCTGTTAAATTAATTGCCGGGGAATGTTGGTGGAAACGCCATTATGCGCAAATATTGATAAAATAACCATCATATCGAAGTAAACTTGGGAGTCACGCCCATGATATGGTGTGGAGTCCTCCCACTACGACTCGGGAAACCATGCAGTTAGGCTATAGATGAAATAAGTTATGATGAACTTCACAGGGTGGTGAACGTACACGGTGATGAGGTTGACGCCGCTTTCCAATATATATTGAGGGTTATATTCTGGTGACATGATGATCGATGCTTGACTGCAGTTTATCCATAATAATCTCATGTAGACTAGACAACCCGCACTGCCTACCCGCACTGTATCTGAGAGATGTTAGCTAGAGAGCAGGTGCCAAGACCAGAGTAGACATATTTGCTATTTAACGCAACAACTTGTGACAAAACTATCGGTAGAGTTGAAAATGGGATGAAAACACAAACTTTTGATTTTTATTCGGTGCATGAAAACTTAAGCGAAAAATACATTGTGTGTGTACTACGTCATCATGCACTAATTGTTTCCACAACAAGTAAACTTGGTAGAAACATACAACTGGTGGGAAAATGTGCATATTTTCTATAAGCAGTTTCTAGAATATTCGCATGAAAATCTGTCGCAAATTGAATGGAAACCTAGCTAGTGCAACTATAATTTATTCTTAACTGGATAAATAAAGGATGAATAAATATTTTTCACCTAATAAAAAACTTTGGAACATAAATGTAGCTATGTTGTTATTCTCAGAGCCTTTCTCACCAGGGGGGTAGTCAGCCTCTAGGTCCAACATGCTGGGGGAGGATGTTGTGCTGGGGGGCTCGACAGGACCCTCTGCCCCTCTCTGGGGGTTGGATGTGGACTCATCCTCTCCACCCCAGCTGTGGGGGGTGGACACAGCCTCAGACTCCAGGTCTCCACTGTAGGCGCTGCCTTGGTCTGTGGATAAACACCACACAGACAGACACCATGTTATCTATCCCTTCAGTAAGATCCTCCACCAGAGTGATTTTCATTTAAAAGTTTGCTTTTCTAAAAGAGTGTTTATCTATTAATACAGGTTAGTCTAAATATTGAGATAAATGCAAGAGAGACCCGTTCAAGAAAGCAGCAGTCAGCTGATGTGCCAAGCAACAAAGTTAGACAGTCACGTTCTCATACATACACAGCCGCAGCTCAGAGTACAAACGTTTCTCTTCACCTCCATGGGAGACAGGTTTGTCTTTCTCCTCTTCCTCCTGCTCGGCCATGGTTTGAGATGCGACACCATCTTTCTTGTCCTTGAGCTCTGAACGGCTTAATGAGGGGGGTATTACCATGGGCACTGGCACCTGGACAGAGGGCAGAGAACAAAACATGGTTTAACCAGCCAAGTTAACCAACCATTAAAAGAACACACAATGAAACATGGTGGGGGTATTAGTAGGGTCCTCAGAAGAATAACAATCCAAAACACGAGGGTGTGTGGGGGGGCATGTGAGTGTTTAGGCCACCAGGGATGGGTACTTCCTGGTAATTCCCTTTGAAAAGTGGTAAATAAAGTATCTATTAAAGGCATTTAAAGAGAAAATGGATGTAGGCATGAGAAGAGGACGCAGAGCAAACGTACAGGCACGGGGATACCCATGGGCACAGGAGTGTACTGGGTGTACAGGTTCATGGGCACTGGGATGAAGACTGGCACAGGAACGGGCATCACAACCACCCGTACTTTCTCCCCGTTCTCTGTGTACGTGAACCCAGTCTCTGTGAACCCTACAACAACAACGAGAGAGAGACTATTATTTAACCTTTATTTAAAGTCAGTTAAGAACAAATTCTTATTTACAATGACGGCCTACAATCAGAGATCCTTACTAACCCTTTAAACCAAGTGGTCGTACTATGAACATGTAGTGGAAGGTCTGATTTACAAATTCAGTGGAAGGGTGGGGCCATTGAAATATAATTAAGTTATTAATAATACCTTTATGGACGGGACATCTTAAAAAGTAGCTAGTTTGTTCCAAAAATATAAAAATAATTTAAAGAATCGAGATATAGAAATCGCTGAGTTGGCATCAGCGACTAGGTTAGCATTTCTGATGTTTTGAATGTCAGTTTGTTGTTTTACCCATGGGTGCCATTGGTTTCTCTGCTGTCTGCATCTGAATCGGGCAGCTGGTTTCCTGGTCCAGCATGAGGGGTTTACAGATGATGGCCTTGTTCTTCATGATCCGACGGCGGGCTGAGATCCTCATGGCATCCGTCTGGGTGCTGGCATCGCCAAGGCTCTTGCCGTGAGAGTTAGACGTCGGAAGAGCACCTATAAGCAAAACAAAAAACAGTCTGAACTACAAAAGCTTAAATTAGTCGACCACTTCTTCACAAATGTCTTAACCGTGCTCGGTGTTAGCCAGTGTTCTCAATGAGTGTACTAGCTACCTGTCAGGGCAGTGGCAGCCGTAGCATGGGGCTGGCCAGCAGGAGAGGTGGCCAACGAGACAACATCAGCAATGACAGGAGCTGGCTTGGAGAGGGAGAACAGAGGTTGGGACGGAGCTACAGGGGGAGAAAGAAGGGGAGACATGTTGAGTAGTAGGCCTAAGGCAGTCATTAAACTGAAATGCAGCGATAGGTCATCCAACCAGGTAGTCGTTTTCAAGAGAAACGTGTATATAATTTAGTAGTACCCTGTGTAGTAGTGGTGCCGTTGCTAGTCCGGGGGTGCAGCTGGAAGGTCTGATAGCAGTACTGAATAACACACTCCAGGTTACAGAAGTGCCTAATTGCCCCAAAACACTTCAGTTGCTCTCTCATCTTCCCTTGACGTCTGCAGCACTCACACTTAGCCATCTGGGTAGGGGAAGGACAACAAACAGTTCAGCAATTCAAAGGGCTTCAGCCATTTGTGAACTACATATATATGTCCCAGGAAGTGGTTGTAAGGTAATCAAATCAAGAGTGAGAGATCAGGGCATGTATTCATAAAGCGACTCAGAGTAGGAGTCCTAATCTGGAATCAGGTCCCTGCAGTCTTATTCATTGTCGTCTTAATGCAAAATTTATCCCAAATCAGCACTCCTACTCAGATGCTTGCTACATACAGCCCCAGAGGTCAACATGCATAAAGATTATTCTGGCTCTGACCTCATAGAAGAGAACAGTGTAGTTGGACATGCACGCGTCCCTGCAGAACTCTTGCATCCTGCCACCAAAGTGGTTGTGGATCATCTTGGGGCTGATGTCGGCACAATAGGCACACGTCCGCCATGGCCCCTTCATGTCGTGCTTGAAGAGCAGCTTACAGCCTGTTACAACACCCACACACAGACAGGTTAATGTACAATATTATACTCAAAACAAATTATTACATCATTGTTATATTTATGGCATAAATTGTCAAAAAGGACTAGGAGAAAGGGTCTTTGGTACTCACTCTCACTGCAGAAGGGCCGGTCGATGAGGTCATATCTGATGACTTCTTTGACCACCTTCTCCAGTTTGCAGTATTCACACCTCACTTTGATATTACTCCGTTTCTTAAACTCAACACAGCACAGTTTACAACAGAACTGCATGGTGCGACCCTGAAAGAACACAACACAAGCCCAGGAGGACAAACAGCATTAGAGATAAAACTACAACTCCCATCGCAAAAGCATTATTAGACAAAACTACAATACCTATCACAAAACGACCATTCCCAGAACACCTCAAATGTAATAAACAAGGTACAGGATCAAGAGAGAGGTACTTACATTGTACTCATAGAGCTCAGGTTTCCAGCGGAACTGCTGAGGACACTGATGGCAGGAGAGTTTCACAGGTCCACTGGGGGCGGAGGTAAAGGAGGAGGGTGCCATGGGCGGCGCTGGTTGATGCTGCCCCACCCCGTAGGCCCTAGCCAAGCCTGGGGCGGCTCGATAGGATAGAGGTGCAGCAGAGGTCTGGGTTGGTGGGTACGGGCGGCCAGTGGTGTGGACCCAGGACGGGGGGTAAGGATGGGAGTAGCCCTGGGGTGGTGCTGGAGGGGTGTGGAGGTACGGAGACACCATGGGAGGAGCAGTGGATGAGGAGCCGTTCATCTGGCCCAGTTGGGGGGGAAGCTGGCTGCCTTCAGCCTCCTACCACATTACATCAAAGGAGAACACATTCAAAAACATGATGTATTCTGTACAATCCATTATATATAGGCTGATTGCTATCTTTTCAATTTGACCTGTATTGTATGCATTGCGTTTTTTATGTTTGGTACAATTGTCAAATAAACCTGAACCTAAATGCATGCTGAAAAACACAAAATCCCTCTCAAATTTACCTAACTGAGAATGAACAGTCTCTAATATGCACACACAGAAAGCACAGATCATACGTAACATACAGTCTGTTTTGATCCATTTAGCCAATTAATCAACGAATACCCGGAAAGTCTTGACGCAGGTGTAAGAGCAGAAGTTGCGGATGCTGCCGTCTACCATGGCCAGGTGGTACTGAGAGACAGCCTTCACTTTGCAGTAGGTACAAGGGAACGCCGTTCCTGTGTGTGACAACTTTTTTAAATACCACTGCAAATAAAAATGTTAAACCAATTTCATGGCAAAATATTGGTTGAAACACGAAATTGTTTGCTGGCTAGCGGAAAATAAATCCCGACCGAATCCACTGCAGGGTTTTTTCCACTCTCTGAGTAATAATTATTGGACTAAATCGACATGCAGATGCATCCCAGAAAAAATTATACCAGTCAAAAACATATTTCAGACAACATATGGCCTACAATATTGATCAATGAAAACACATTTGTAGACTTCCGCTTATACAATGGTAAAGTCAATGCTACCTGACAGGTCGTTCTGTGGCCGGCTGTTATTGACACAGATGGAATTGCAGAAGAGCTCCACCTTGCCATCCATATCGGTGCTCTCCACCATGTCAGACATGAGTCTCAGATTACGACAGTGACCGCACGGCATCACCTTGGTGGTCGTCTATCATACAGGAACAATGGGAAAGAGTTGATAAGAAGAAGAGATTTGATGATGGCGGAGGTGGCACAGGGGGACTCAGTGAGACAAATGTGTATAATATCAATAATGTATTCATAGAAACTCATTGAGAGAAACAAGACTCGGAGGGGAGGCCCATCCTCCACTGAATATACCTGATAGAAGTTAAGAGTACATATGACCATCAAGGCCAGACCGTTTTTAAAAGTGGACTCCAGTTTCTATGGAGGACTGTCTGTGTGTGTACTACCTGACTGTGCATACGTACCCGTTTAAAAGTGCTAATGCAGGTTAGACTGCAGAACTTCATGGTGACGCCCTCTACTCGGAGCGACCGGCAGTTCCTGTCAGTACTGGCGCAGTACTCGCCACAGCTCTCACACACATTTATGACCAGGTTGTGGGAGGAGCGGAAGCGCATGAAACACTCATCGCTACACAGTTTGTGCAAGGAGCCCTGGTGAGTCACTTCGTGCTGAATCTGAGATGGGGGGTTATCAAATCAGGCAGGATGATCAAGTCAAATCAAACATTTCCTCATGTAACTTCACCTGAGGTTGACTTAGAAATGAGAGTGAACTAGTCAAACCAGTGGTTGTCTGTTTTCTCCCTTACCGTGTCGCTCTTCTTGCACATACTGCACATCGGGGCGGTGGGCTCTTGGAAAGAAGGCATGGAAATAGTCCCTGGTTTCCTCTTGCGGTTGAACACAGAGAGGCAGAACTGGCTACAGAAATCCTTCAGGTTATTGTCTGTAATCACACTGATTACATCCTTGGGGTCCTCGATCTCCCTGAAGAAATGAAATGTTATAAACGAGTTATAGACAGATTAAATAGTTATAAACATCAATACAGCTATGAGCAACGGGGGAAGTTATTTGGTGCACCCCCACAGTAACTCCGGGAATCGGATGATAGCAGAACGATTGAAAATTGAATTTGAGGTGAGTCAGTAGCCGAGTGACTCACTTTAGGCACTGGTAGCAGGTTCTCAGTTTGATGGGAGGCAGGGTGAACCCAGTGAGGCAGACAGTGGAGCAGAAGAGCTGGGTGGATCCTTTCCGTTGGAAGGCAGTCTGACCGCGCAGCAGGATCTTAGAGCAGCCTGAGCAGGACACACGCACTGCGTTTGCTGGGTTGGAGCCACTAGGGGGCTGGGGCTGGGGAGGGGGTGGCTGGGGCACTGGAGCCAGGCTCCTGAGGGTTATCGTTGGCCCCTGTGGAACTAGACTTCTTCCTGGTCCAAATATGGAGGTGGGGGTCTGGGGAGCAGCAGTGGGCGAGCCATACGCATTTCCTCCACCAACAGAAAAAACAGAACTGATCCTCAGCACCTCCTGTAACATACAACAAATAAGAACAAAGAATTAATAATGATAATAATAATAATAATAATATAGCAGCAATAATATAGCATAACAGAATCATCATATCCATATGTTGTAAAAGGGGACATTAAGGCAGGGCATGGGAGCCTTTGCTGACCTCAGGAGCTGTGTTGTCCAGCTCCTCCTTGATACTCCGTGTTGAGGGTAGAAGGGCGCAGTCATATCCTTCATCTATAGGCTCATCCTTGATGTTCATGAGGGGAGAGATGGGTGGCTGTTCTCTGTTCCCTACCACTGGGTTCTGGAACACACTCTCTGACCTCTGGAGGTCAGGGCAAAGGAACGAAATAGATGAATGAAGGCGACACAAAAAATAAATAATGTTCATAACAGCATTCCGCAAAAGGGAATTATCCTGAAATCTCTCGCGCTCTCTGCCAGTTCTTTCTTGCTGCCCCTCTCCACTTACACTACCGGTATACTAAAGTCATACACTACCGGTATACTAAAGTCATACACTATACAGACCTCTTGACGGCTGGATCCCCCAGCAATAGACCGATTCTGTCTTACTCCATCTGACAGAAATGGAGAAAAGGCCATTTAATGGAATCATCACAGCTCTAATAATGTGCATACCATGTGCATGAAGTGTAAAAATGTCCCATATCATGTTCTTTATTGAAACTATAGTTATAACTAGCAGGACAAGTTTGCTTGCAGTCTTACCCAAGCTGTTATCTGGTGAAGGGGACTGAGATAGGTTAGTTGAAAGATGGCTTTCTCCTTGCATTTGACTAGCCACCTCAGAAGCTGCCAAAAGAATGACTGTTGTTAAGCAATGCACAAGAAGTAGGCCTAAGTTCAAGGGAAATGCCACAAAAAAAACTATATTTTTGTTATTTGTTTCATTAGTCCACTGTTGATACAGTTTGCATAAAACATTCTGGGAATGTATCAACAGTGGATTAATGAAACAAATACCACGTTTTTGAGTGGAATTTTCCTTTAAGTAGTAAGAAACGTAAGTAAGAAATAGTTATCTTGGTGATAAGAAGTAAGAAATGCATGAGGAGTAACGTCACAGGCAAACTCAGACTAGGCATCATGTTTTCATTCTAACCTGTTCTAATATTGGAAAGTGAGACTGCATCAAGGAATCTGTCAGTGGAATTTTGATCATCCTGAGTCTCTGCACGTCGTGTGTCAGGCGATCCAGCCGGCCGTCCGCCTGACTCTCTGTCAGACTCTACATCACCCAGTGCCACCTTGGGCAGGGCTATGTCCCACTCCTCCTCCTCATCTGCCCCAAACACAGGAACCCCATCCAGCTCATCCTCTGGCTGGCCCACCCCCAGACCAGCCAGGGAGAAGGTGGTACTGGTAGGATGAGAGATGTGAGGGAATACATTCCCCTCATCGTCACTGCTAAAATCATGGTCGACGTCAGGCCGTCCGACTGGTTCTGGTGCTCCAAAGACTGGTCCGGTTGAGATGCTGCTCCAAAGAGATCTTGTTGACAGGGGAGTGTGTTGTCGCTGGGACTCACCAGCCGTGGGGGCTGAGAGCTTCACCGCCTCATCAAAAGCCTTGGATAGCCGGAGTTCATGCTGTGGGAGGAGACAACTGGTTAAAAAATGTGGTCTTGGGGCCTCCTGAGAGGCGCAGTGGTCTAAGGTAATGCTAGCTGTGCCACTAGAGATCCTGGTTCAAGTCCAGGCTCTGTCATAGCCGGCCACGACCAGGAGACCCATGGGGCGGCGCACAATTGGCCTAGCGTCGCCAGGTGTTAGGGGAGGGTTTGGCCGGCAGGGATGTTCTTGTCCCATCGCGCAATAGCGACTCCTGTGGCGGGCCGGGCGCAATGCACGCTCCCCAGGTGTACTGTGTTTCCTCCGACACATTGGTGCGGCCGGCTTTCAAAGTTAAGGGGCGTTGTGTCAAGACGCAGTGCGGCTTGGCTGGGTTGTGTTTCGGAGGACGCACGGCTCTCAACCTTCGCCTCTCCCGAGTCCGTACGGGAGTTGCAGCGATGGGACAAGACTAACTACCAATTGGATACCACGAAATTGGGGAGAAAATAGGGTATAAAAAAATACAAATAAAAAGTGTGGTCTTCTCTAGCCCAGTTGGTAGAGCATGGCGCTTGCAACACCAGGATAGCATGTTCGATTCCTGGGACCACCCATAAGGGAAAAAATTATCCATGCATGACAGTCACTTTGGATAAAAGCTTCTGCTAAATAGCATATATTCAAGCAATATGGCCCAAGGGGGTGTGGTATATGGCCAATATACTACAGCTAAAGGCTGTTCTTAAGCACGACTGAACGCAGAGTGCCTGGATACAGCCCTTAGCCATGGTATTTTGGCCATATACCACACCCCCTCGAGGTTCCTTATTGCTATTATACATTGGTTCCAACGTAATTATAACACTAAACAGAAATGTTTTGTCATACCCGTGGTATACGGTCTGATTTACCACGGCTGTTAGTCAATCAGCATTTAGGTCTCGAACCACCCAGTTAATAATTACATTTTAAGCAGCGTAGAAATATATGACATTATTCGTACTAGTGCAGCAATAGAGGGGGAATCGTCTGGTTAGGATTTGAACCAGAAACCATATTTCATACAGAGCAAACACATTCTTGCCTGTGCCATGAAGACTCAGACCTCTGGACAGTGCTGTAGTAGCTACACAAACAGCCGCAATGGGCCTTGGTTGAACCAGCGACCCTGGCCTGCCATACCGTTTCGGACCTCATGACATAAGCCGTTACACTCACACAGGGACGCAAACTCATAATACTTTTGACAGAACTGTGATATATTATTTTCACTGGAGCCCCTTATTGATATGAGGGTTGATTATTCTACGAACACTACTAGCTAGCTAGCTTAAAATAGCTAACCTAGCTACATGGCTGGCTAGCTCTAACTACTGTAACGTTAAGCTACATAGTCATGTACTTGAGGAAAATCTAGCAAGATAGCCAGGAAGCTGGCTGCAACAAGGCTGGGCAGAAAGAGATGGGTAACTAGTTAATAAGATAATAATGCCTTCATTATTTGCAAACATATTTTCACCTGAGATTTCTGTTTAGCCTCCTCTGACTCCGCCATGTTTTGGTCGCGCGCTGTTCTTCTCGGAAGGGGGGGTGGGTTTCTTTTGCAACTAACGTTAGCTAGCTAGATAACTAGCTAGGATGCACTGCACACAATGTTATTGTTAAAGACAGTGCAAAAGCGACTTCACGATGTGCATGAAAATATATGATTTGCAGAATGTGTATGAAATAATTGTCATTGAGGTGGCATTCTAATTTGTGTTTAAGTAGCTGCTAGCTTTTCAATGGGAAATAGCATGCACATCGAACTATCCCTTTCTGCTGGTATGGCTGTACCGTAAAGTTCCATAGATAGGCGCATACTCTGTCTGTGTTCGTGGGTAATTTGATTCAGTAACGCAATACATTAAATGTAACAAATCAGTATATACACATTGTACATATTATCTGAATTCGTTCTCTTTTCTATAGGTAGATAGCCAATGTTGACACCTCATTACGTTTTCCTAGTAAAGATCAATTCTAATCTCTCGCCCATATTTGGATTAGTTCGGTACCCTTCTAGTTTGAACGTTGCAGATAGAAATGTACAGTAGATTGGCAAACCCAGTGGGTCTGGGTAGTGATGGGCATTCCGAGTATTTTCGGTGAGCCGGCTCATTTGGCTCCGTTGACGTAATAGAGCCGGCTCATTTGGCTCCCAAATGGCTCTTCGTTCAAAATGCTTAAAAATCGACATAAAACCATGAACATTTTTCAAAAATCCAGTGTAAAACCCAAAAGAGAGGCTGCCATTATGTCAGATTGTGAAATAATTGTGGACCAGATTGACGTGCTCTCCTCAATGTTTATACTTTCTGCAGTGAGGATTCGCCCTCTTTAGAGAATGATTTTGTAATTTATTTGCAGAAAAACGTTTAAGCTCAAAAAGCAGTAGATGCCCTATGCAAATCAGGGAGACAAATGAGCGGCTTTTTCGCCGATGCGATTCGGACACGATGTTCACCTAAAATATCCGTTCAAAAAGAGACGTTCGTTCGCGAACGATCCATCACTAGGGCCGGGGTTTATGCGTGTCAGTTGTACTATGTCGTTCATTTCTAACTGCATCGTTCAACGTTTCATACAGATCAAATAGTCAAGAAGAATACGTAAAGGAGACTCGACATTGTCAAAGATTGTCTATTATATTGACAATATATTTGAGTTACTGCTCTAACAATGGAAAAACATGTAATCAAATATGGAAAGCAGGAGGGAGGAGGAGAGATCAGGTGGGACCATTCTAGCCAATGAGATGGCAGATAGGGGCGTGACCAACAGGCCATAGAGATATATAGAGGACTCAACTTTGTATCTGTGCATTATATCGTCTGTGGCAGCATGAGCAGCGTCATTGTGTCTATCTCCATTTTAAAGTAGTACATTTTCTCCTTCTTCATCGGCTGATTGCCCCACCCAGTGACTACTTTAAAATGGGGAAGGCCCCGAATGGCCACATCCATAAGAGCGTTGGATTGGGGGTGGATTGAATCCCGGAGCTGACAAGGTAAAAATCTGTCGTTCTGCCCCTGAGCAAGGCAGTTAACCCACTGTTCCCCGGGCGCTGAAGATGTGGATGTCGATTAAGGCAGTCTCCGCACCTCTGATTCAGAGAGGTTGGGTTAAATGCGGAAGACACATTTCAGTTGAATACATTCAGTTGGACAACTGACTAGGTATTTCCTCCCTTTCCATGCTAAAATAGGGTTTATCCATGATGAGTACTCTGTCTATCTCTATCACAACAGGCACAACTCCGATATAAAGTAGTTTTTTGTAAAGTTGACGAAATTGCACATGTCCACTTATATCAGTACATTTGTAACAACCTAACCGTTACGAAATATATATTCGATCATATAAGCCTCACAATTAGCAATATTATAATTGCAAACCAACATGAAGTTAAGGCCACCAAAATTAGAGAAGACATGATGAGGAATAAAGTTTCACATAGAAGTGTGTCTTCTTAGCAATTGTTTTATCCAATTGATCTTAAAAGTATTATTTAAGGTAGTAAAGTTCAGAAAATACAGCCCACCATACTCATAAGTGTTCATTACAACAGTTTTCCTAATGTAATGGGTACGGTTTCTCCACAGAAAGTTGAAAAGCACCTGGTCTATCTCTTTGCTTATTTTACCGTCAAGATATAAAGATAGAGCGGCATATGTTAGTCTAGAGATACCTTCAGCCTTGGTTATTAGGATTCTTCCTTATAAAGATAAGTCCCTCTGTAGCCATTGATTTAGCTTCTTCTGGGGTTTTTTAATATGAGGGTTAAAATTTAGTAAGCCTCTAGACTTCTGATCCTTAGTAATGGTTATGCATAAATATGTAAGTTCTTCTTTCACTGGAAAATCATAATATGAGGGTGTCACACAATCGTTGACAGCCATGAGTTCACATTTATTAATGTTAAGACATTGACCAGATGCCTTGGAAAAGGATTCTATCACATTGATCGATATGGGAATCTGACTAGCGTCTTTCAGAAAAAGTGTAGTATCGTCAGCCAGCTGGCTCATAATAATATCTTTACCAGCTATGGAAATACCTTGTACAGGACTATTATTTAAATAATTTGTAAGAAATTGGGTGATTAATAAAAACAGATACGGTGAGATAGGACAACCTTGCCTAATTCCTCTATTCAACTCAAATCTAGGTGAGGTGCCATGTTTCAGTTTGATAGAGCTGTTACCATTCGTATAGTCTTAATAGCCTTACAGAAAAATCCCCAAAGCCAAATTTATCAAAGGAGTGGAGGAGGAACTGATGTTCCACTGTGTCAAATGCTTTATAAAAATCTAAAAATAATATGAAGCTATCCACAGTTACGTCTGAGTAGTCAAGTATGTCTAATACTAGTCTGATATTGTTAGAAATATGTCTGTTCCTCATAAAGCCAGACTGGGTTTCATCAATGATTGCGTCCAGGACTTCTTTAATTATTTTTGCAAGTAGTAAGGCTAATATCTTATAGTCATTATTAAGAAGACGCGTTGGACGCCAGTTATTGATGAGCAGCACCTCTTTTTTAGGCTTAGGTATCAATGTTATTAACCCCGACTCATTGTAAGAGGGAGAACATTGTTTTTAATACTCTCTAAAAATACTTCAAGTAGGAAGGGAGCTTCTTTTTAAGAAAATAACTTGTACAATTCTGCCGTAATCCCATCAATACTGTCACGTCCTGACCATAGAGAGCTTTTATTTTCTATGGTGGAGTAGGTCAGGGCGTGACTGGGGGGTGTTCTAGTTTATTATTTCTATGTGAGGTTCTAGGTTTAATTTTCTATGTTGGTGATTTGTATGCTTCCCAATTAGAGGCAGCTGGTAATCGTTGTCTCTAATTGGAGATCATATTTAAGTAGTGTTTGTTCCCACCTGTGTTTGTGTGATATTGAATTTTGTATTTTGAGTAAGTGTATGTAGCACCGCTGTAGTCACAGTTCGTTTTGTTTAAGTTTCACGTTTAATAAATTATGTGGAACTCAACATCCGCTGCGCCTTGGTCCGTTTCCACAAACAGCCGTGAGAAATACTTTAAATTTTTTTCCCTTTATTTAACTAGACACCTGATGATTTATTGTTCTTTAGATGTCTGATAGACTCGATAATCTCTTCAACTTTGATGGGTTTATCACACTGTTTAGATTCTATGTCACTGATAGAGTGAACATTATTCAGTGAGTCAAAAAACATATCTGTCGATTCCTGAGAGTAGGTAGATCAATACAATTTCTGGTAAAAATTGCTACAGTAGTTAGCGATTCATTTTTGGTCATCTGTAATAACACCATCAATGTTTAAATTATGGATAGTGTTATTTGTAGAGCGACATTTGTGTTTTAAAGTGGTTTGGAAATAAAATGATATTCAAAAGGAGGCAAATAATTAGTAGGAAGATCTTTTGTCATCATTTTGTTGTTGCCAGATTGACTTTAGATGCAGTATACGTTACCCAGCTAAAATTGAGGGGAGGCCACAGGACTTTAGCTAGCTAACATTAGCATTGCTAACTATTTTTGATGAACTTTCTAGCTAATGACAACATTGCCATCTGTCTAAAGTAACTTTGACGACATGATAATGCTGGCAAAGTTGTTTCGTACTAAATATTTGACTACTTTAGCAATGTCATCGTATTTCCAGGCAATATAGTGTAAGTAGTTAGCCTCTGACCAGAATGACTGGGTTTATCACCACTAGTATGGCCCCGCCAGTAGAGGGCGGCTTGAGAACGTTCATAACAATATTAATAATTTATTTTATTTTTATTTCACCTTTATTTAACCAGGTAGGCTAGTTGAGAACAAGTTCTCATTTGCAACTGCGACCTGGCCAAGATAAAGCAAAGCAGTTCGACACATACAACAACAGAGTTCCACATGGAATAAACAAACATAGTGTAACGACCCTGGGTTTATAAGCGCGGAAATCGACTCTGCCACACGAGCATGCACAGTCGATAGCGGCACAGTCGATAGCGTGCCGGACCTCGGGATAGAAGGTCGAGGGTTCGAGACCCGCTCCCTGCTGTTTCATTATATTGGTGTCAGAAGTGATCGGACCTTGCATCCACGACAGTGCGTGTGCTTGGCCGGTGAGCGCGTTCCTGTAAGACGTAGAGTCGCAAGCTAGCGCGAGGACGCGCTCGTTGAAAGGAGGGAGTAGTGTAACGACCCTGGGTTTATAAGCGCGGAAATCGACTCTGCCGCACGAACATGCTTTTGCGGCACAGTCGATAGTGCGCCGGACTTCGGGCTAGAAGGTCGAGGTTTCGAGTCCTGCTCCCCGCTGTTTCATTACAATCAATAGTACAGTAGAAAAATCTATATACAGCAATTGCGAATGAGGTAGGATAAGAGAGGTAAGGCAATGAATAGGCCATGATGGCGAAGTAATTACAATATAGCAATTACACACTGAAATGGTATAATGTGCAGAAGATGAATGTGCAAGTAGAGATACTGGGGTGCAAAGGAGAAAGATAAATACAGTATGGGGATGAGGTAGATTGGATTGGCTATTTACAGATGAGCTATGTACAGGTGCAGTGATCTGTGAGCTGCTCTGACAGCTGGTGCTTAAAGCTAGTGAGGGAGGTAAGTCTCCAGCTTTAGTGATTTCTTTGCAGTTCGTTCCAGTCATTGGCAGCAGAGAACTGGAAGGAGGCGCGGCCAAAGGAAGAATTGGCTTTGGGGGTGACCAGTGAGATATACTTGCTGGAGCGCGTGCTGCTATGGTGACCAGTGAGCTGAGATAAGGCGGGGCTTTACCTAGCAGAGACTTGTAGATGACCTGGAGCCAGTGGGTTTGGCGACGAGTATGAAGCGATGGACAGCCAATGAGACCGTACAGGTCGCAGTGGTGGGTAGTATATGGGGCTTTGGTGACAAAACGGATGGCACTGTGATAGACTGCTTCCAATAAGTCACCTTGTCCTAGAGATTTATAGGGTTATTGCAAAGTCACGCCAGGGTAAGACTACACGAAACACACCTTATTTTAAGTGTTTCTCAAATCCGCTATTGGGCAAATTGAATGATGGAAAAAACGATTGGAACCATTTCACTGTTTAACCGCTGGGTTTTATGGGTATTATTCATACTGTGGTACCAAAGATTTTTATAACTAAACCAAGGAAGACCACAGCCTGTCGTTTCAAATGGGAACAAATGAAGTCATAGTGGCAGAACAAGCAAGAAGGAGGACAGAGCCAAGCATGAGCTAGCGAGATCCTGTTGGTGCATTGCAGCATACATTTGAATATTTCCGTTAGGGAACGCCTACTCTGTGAAGTGCGCATGTGCAACAACTCAATTCGCCTTTGTACAATGCACTTTTTTTTTTTTTACTTTAGCAAAGGATAAAGTCTACAAAACTTAGTTCACTCTGTTCGTAACATAGTTTTGGGAACAGAAAACTGTATTAATATTAAATGTTTCATCGATGAGAAAATTGGCAGAATGTTGGCCAAAATCCATCTCGTTCCATCTTCTCACACTGCCGGACACTTGGCTTATTTGATAGTGAGTGGAAATGCCAAGCGGATGCTTCACATTTATACATCCGGTGAAATATCTGTCTCATTGTTCTATCTGTGGAAAGAGAAATAGTGATGGTGTCTTTTTGTAGGCACTAACTCCTCCATTGTTCATTGGACAAAGCCTATGAGGAAAATGTATGTCGTTTTTGTAGGGCTTTTGGATAAACATCGACAATGAGGTCTGTGGTAAACACAGGCTTAGGAGATCTTATACATTTTGTTTTATGAGATAATCTTCATCAGCAAACGTAACTTTTTGTGAATTTTGAAAAAATATATGTAATAATAAGAAACAAATCAAATAAAGGCTTCATATTTCATAAAGTCATGTTACACTGAAAGCTATTTCACAGAACAAACCGTATAAGATCTAAGCCTGTGAAATGATCAGATCTTATTTTCTGCATTTATTCCAAAACTGTATTCTTTCCACATTCATTTTTCCCATAGGGACGGCTGAACGAACCAGAGATAAGACCACAAGCTGGCGAGTTCTTAGCTACTGCACATGCAGCAGCTACTCTTCCTGGGGTCCACATAAAACATACAAAAATATAAACACAACATGTAACCATTTCAACGATTTTACTGAGTTACAATTCATAGAAGGAAATCATTAAATTGAAATAAATTCATTAGGGCCTAATCTATGGATTTCACATGACTGGGCAGGGGTGAAGCCATGGGTGGGCCTGGGAGGGCATATATATCCACTCATAGGGGAGCCAGGCCCACCCACTGGGGAGCCAGGACCAGCCAATAAGAATGAGTTTTTACCCACAAAAGGGCTTTATTACATACCGAAATACTCTTCAGTTTCATCAGCTATCCGGGTGGCTGGTCTCAGACAATCCCACAGGTGAAGAATCTGGAAGTGGAGGTCCTGGGCTGGCGTGGTTACACATGGTCTGCGGCTGTGTGGCCGGTTGGACGTATTACCAAATTCTCTAAAACAACATTGGAGGCGGCTTATGGTAGAGAAAAGAACATGAAATTATCTAGCAACAGCTCTGATGGACATTCCTGCAGTCAACATGCCAATTGCTCTCTCCCTCAAAACTTTAGACATCTGTGGCATTGTGTTGTGTGACAACTGCACATTTTATTGTCCCCAGCACAAGGTGAGAGTAGAGTATTACTTTATTAATCCCAGTTTGGGAATTGTTTTATCACAGCATGCAACATCAATGTCTTAGAATGACAGAACATGCAACAATGACAAACACATGATAGAAATAAGAAAATGAATAAATAAAATAACACATTAAGACAAAGGCACACGCACTAACCATAGTATCCATAAAATAGTCTTATTCAAGTGCTGTTTTCTATCCTACTCTGGGGAAAACAGGCAACAACATTTTCCAATAATGACCTTATAACACAGTTAATTAATTACACTCATTAAAAAGCCTCATGGCTGTGGGTAAAATTGACCGTCTAAACCTCTCTGTGGAACATCTGGGCAGGATGAACCTGCTACTGAAGCTGCTCCCGTGTTGCATTAGAGTGCTGTGGAGTGTGTGTGTGTGTGTCACTGTCCATGATCGTGTGTGTTTTTACTTCCAGCCTTTTTATGAACATGTCCAGTATTGAATCCATGCTGCAGCCAATTGTAGCACTGGCTTTGTTAATGATTTTGTCAAGCTTGTTTAAGTCTTCCTTAGCTAAATTTCCCTTTCAACACACAATGGCATAGGTCACTACACTCGCCACTACACTGCTATAGAACATGCGAAGCATTTTGTCACATACACTAAAAGATCAACGCTTCCTTAATAAGTACAGTCTGGATTGGGCTTTCTTGTAGAGAATTATCCTTTCAGTTTGTTGTCCACTATTACACCCAAGTTGTCACATCTGCTCCCACTACGCCCCCTTGTGTTCATCCGGTGTCATCTTAACCTGCAGTTCTCTCTCTCTCTCTCGATCTCTCTCGATCTCTCTCTCTGACAGCAGGCATAGGTCATCTGCGAAGAGTAGACATTTAACTTCTGAATTGTGGAGACTAACACCAGGGGCTGAGGATTTTTCTAGAATAGTGGCCAATTCGTTAATGTACATATTGAAGAGTGCAGGGCTCAGATTGCAACCCTGGCGAAGGCCCCGCACCTGGTTAAAGAATTCTGTTCTTACCAATTTTAATGCTGCACGTATTGCCAGTATACATAGATTTAATTGTCATATGTTTTACCCCCTACACCACTTTCAATAACTTTGTAGAACAGTCCTGTATGCCAAATAGAATCAAATGCTTTTTGGAAGTTGATAAAGCAAGCGTATATTTTGGTTGACATGTTTATCTATCAGGGTGTGTAGGGTGTAAATATGATCAGTTGTGCGAAGTTATGGTATAAATCCAATTTGGCTTTTACTCAAGACATTGTGCTTATTAAGGAAGTTTAGAACTCTTACATTGATAATACTACAGAAAACTTTCCCAGGTTACTGTTCACACAAATGCCTCTGTAATTGTTAGGGTCAAATTTGTCTCCGTTCTTAAAGATTGGGGTTATGAGTCCTTGATTCCAGATGTCAGGGAAATAACCTACACTCAGGATCAAATTAAACATTTTAATATAGCCAATTGAAATTTTGCACTAGTGAGTTTGAGCATCTCATTTAGGATGCCATCAGGTCCGCATGCCTTTTAAATTTGAGAGCCTGAAGTTTCTTATAGAGCTCCTGGTCAGTAATTGGGGAGTCCAGTGGATTTTGATTGTCCTTTATAGCTTTTTCTAATCCATTCAACTTCTCATGAATTGGCGTTCTGCATTTGTGTCAATTTGAACGGTGTTGTAGAGTGTTTTAAAATGGGTTGTCCATATGTCACCATTTTGTATCGCTAATTCCTCTTAGATTTTTTAATTTTTTTCCAATTTTGCCAGAAGTTGTTTGTGTTTATGAACTCCTCAATTAGTTCAGCTGTTTACTGTGCTTTTTTGTTCTGAGTGTACGTTTATAGAGTTTTAAAGTCTCACAGTAATGAAGGTGTAGTTCACCATTATTCACCATTATTGTGCTTTGGTTGGATAGTGTTAAGTTTTTTTCCTTATAATTTTACAATCGGCATCAAACCAGTTGTCATCTGTGATCTGTTTGTTTTTTTATCAATTTCAATTGTGCTCTTTTGCCGTTTTGCCTGAATATACATATACATACAGCTTACTGGGCTGTGAATGTGTGGTTGTTCCATGTCTGTTCTTTTGAGGAACAACGTAATTTGGCTGTGATCTCTGTCTCTCTCGCTCTTATATATATATATACACTGCTCAAAAAAATAAAGGGAACACTAAACAACACAATGTAACTCCAAGTCAATCACACTTCTGTGAAATCAAACTGTCCACTTAGGAAGCAACACTGATTGACAATAAATTTCACATGCTGTTGTGCAAATGGAATAGACAAAAGGTGGAAATTATAGGCAATTAGCAAGACACCCCCATAAAGGATGGTTCTGCAGGTGGTGACCACAGACCACTTTCTCAGTTCCTATGCTCCTGGCTGATGTTTTGGTCACTTTTGAATGCTGGCGCGTACTTTCACTCTAGTGGTAGCATGAGACGAAGTCTACAACCCACACCAAGTGGCTCAGGTAGTGCAGCTCATCCAGGATGGCACATCATGCGAGCTGTGGCAAGAAGGGTTTGCTTGGTCTGTCAGCGTAGTGGTCCAGAGCATGGAGGCGCTACCAGGAGACAGGCCAGTACATCAGGAGACGTGGAGGAGGCCGATAGGGAGGGCAACAAACCAGCAGCAGGACCGCTACCTCCGCCTTTGTGCAAGGAGGAGCACTGCTAGAGCCTGCAAATGACCTCCAGCAGGCCACAAATGTGCATATGGTCTCCAAGGGGTCTGAGGATCTCATCTCGGTACCTAATGGCAGTCAGGCTACCTCTGGCGAGCACATGGAGGGCTGTGCGGCCCACAAAGAAATGCCACCCCACACCATGACGGACCCACCGCCAAACCGGTCATGCTGGAGGGTGTTGCAGGCAGCAGAACGTTCTCCACGGCGTCTCCAGACTCTGTCACATGTGCTCATGTGCTCAGTGTGAACCTGCTTTCATCTGTGAAGAGCACAGGGCGCCAGTGGCGAATTTGTCCAATCTTGGTGTTCTCTGGCAAATCCAACGTCTGCACGGTGTTGGGCTGTAAGCACAACCCCCACCTTGGACGTCGGGCCTCATACCACCCTCATGGAGTCTGTTTCTGACCGTTTGAGCAGACACATGCACATTTGTGGCCTGCTGGAGGTAGACAGAGAGCTGGTTTCAAGAGCAGGGCACAACAGGTGTTTAATTGTAAAGTACCCCAGGAGGAGCCAGGTAGCTGGGTCCAGGGGCAGGCACAAGGTCATACACAGGGGGTCCAAAAAGGAAACAGTACAGGCAGGGAAAAGGCTAGTAACGTCATCCGGGAGATCAGGCAATATGTAGATAGGCAGGGAATAGGCTAAATGCGTCGTTAGTGAGGCAGGCAAAAACTATCAAACACGGGTGGATTAAATTACAGGAAACCCAGCACTCCGAATAGAAGTGTGTCACAAAACAAACAATACCTCACAATGATGGGGTGCAAATAACTGAACTAAATAGGATGTAATAATGACATACAGGTGTGTGAACAGGTGATCAGAATTCAGGTGATTGGAATCTGGAGAGCAGGTTGCATTCAGGGGATCTACGTGTTTGAGAGTGTAAATTGGAAGCAGACGTTACAGTGGCGGTCCTCATGAGAGCCAGTTCCATCATAGCGCTTGATGGGTTTTGCGACTGCACTTGAAGAAACTTTTACAGTTCTTGACATTTTTCATATTGACTGACCTTCATATCTTAAGGTAATGATGGACTGTCGTTTCTCTTTGCTTATTTGAGCTGTTCTTGCCATAATATGGACTTGGTATTTTACCAAATAGGGCTATCTTCTGTATACCCCCCGTACCTTGTCACAACACAACTGACTGGCTCAAATGCATTAAGACAAGAAATTCCACAAATTAAGAAGGCACACCTTGTCACGCCTGCTCCCGCTCCCCTCGAACGCCAGGCTCCCCAGCATTACGCACTCCTGCAACCATCAGTATGCACACCTGCCTTTCCCCTTCACGCTCATCAGCGTATTATTGGACTCCCCTGGACTCAATCACCTGTTTATTACCTCCCTTATATTTGTCAGTTCCCCATCTCTGTTCCCCGCTGCTGCATTAATTGTAATTTGTCTTTGTTTACCCGTGTGCTGACGCTGTTCCTGTCTTGTTACCGGTCTGTTCCGCGTTAAATGTTCAACTCCCCATACCTGCTTCTCATCAGTGTCGGTCGTTACAGAATGCAGCAGCCATCGTACAAAGCATCGGGGAGTACTGACGTTCCGGTTGGTGGTGACTCGGGTCCGGGGCCGACACCGATGGAACCGGGGTGCCTAAGCCAGCTTGTCGGGCTGTCACGCCCTAGCTGGCTCGAGAGGTTTCTGTCCCGGATGGTTCAGAAGGTGCCCATCCCACATCCGGCCTCAGCCGGATCGTCAGGGTTTTACGCCCAGTCGGCTCACCAGGCTGCTATGCCTCTGCCGGATCGTCAGGGTTTTAAGCCCAGTCGGCTCACCAGGCTGCTATGCCTCTGCCGGATCATCGGGCTCCCACACCTCAGTGGGATTGACAGGCTGTCACGCATCAACCGGGTCGTCAGGCTTCCACGCCTCAGCCGGTTCGCCAGGGTCCCACACCCCTGCCGGTTCGTCGGTATTTTGCGCCCAGCTGGTTTGTCCAGCGCCCGTGCCTCGCCCGGCCGTCAGGCTCGCCCGGGTGGCGCCCCTACGGGGGGTACTGTCACGCCTGCTCCCGCTCCCCTCCCTGGCGCTCGAAGGCACCAGGCTCCCTAGCATTACACACTCCTGCCACCATAAGTACGCACACCTGCCTTTCCTAGTCTGGCGCATCAGCTTATTATTCGACTCACCTGAACTCAATCACCTGTTTATTGCCTCCCTATATTTGCTGCATTAATTGTTTGTCTTTGTTTACCCGTGTTCTGACGCTGTTCTTGTCCTGTTACCTGCTTCTCATCTCCAACGTCGGTCGTTACACACCTGTTAATTTAAATACATTCCAGGTGACTACCTTATGGAGCTGTTTGAGAGAATGCCAAGAGTGTGTAAAGCTGTCATGAAGGCAAGGAGCGGCTATTGGAAGAATCTCAAATATAAAATACATTTTGATTTGTTTAACACTTTTTTTGGTTACTACATGATTCCATATGTGTTATTTCATAGTTTTGATGCCTTCACTATTATTCTACAATGTAGATAATAGTAAAAATAAATAAAAACCCTTGAATGAGTAGGTGTTCTAAAGCTTTTGACCGGTAGTGTATACATATTAATATTGTGCTGTTAAATTAGATCTTTAGAATGTTGAGGCACTAGCCGCTTTGACTAGAGGGGCGTTGTGTACTTGGTGTGGAAGGCTACTTGGCGATATTACGCTCCGCTGGTTGTCTGAAAAGCGCCAGTGGGAGCTGGAGGACCAGCCTCTTTGTCCTGGTTCAGCGGTGCACTGGTTGCTGCGGTGCTGGGAGACAGCGTTGGCGGATAATTTCAATGTGCCATGTGTCCATGCAAGTCATTTGTTTATTGAAAAAAAATGCTCACGTTAAATCTATGATTTCACAAAGTATCACTGTGTCCCAATCTTCATATTACTTTCTTGTTGTTCTTCCAACAACATGCACGTGGAAACAGCGCAATAACCTGTCTTCCTGCGACGTGAATAGGCTATATTCAGTAGCCTATATTATGTTTTATTGTTACATACCGGATAGGTGCGGTAAAATGTGTTGTTTTACATTGTCAGGCATAGTAGTACAGTGCCCCTGGAGCAAATTAGGGTTAAGTGCCTTGCTAAGGGCCTATCGACAGATTTTTCACATTGTCAGGTAGGGTTTTCGAACCAGCAGCCTTTCGGTTATTGGCCCAGCGGGTTATTGTCCTGTGTTTGGTCCGGACTGCATTCTCACCTGCAGGGAACGCACCATGGTACAAATTGAATCTGACCGAGACCACCCTTTTTGAGCGAACCACTGTGCGTTTAGTGCGAACCACTGTGCGTTTAGTGCACTTCGCAGTGCGGACAGTGTTCACACCAGTCCAAACTAATCGAACTAAGGGGGAAAACGCACCAGAGTTAGGAAAAAACGCTCCAAACCAATTCGGTGTGAAAGCCCCCTAATGTGTAGGTCTACAGTACAAATACTCACATTTATCACCATGCATCTACCTCCCCCTAAGCCCTATGAAATATGTGCATTGCTCAGAGCAAAATTAAGCAATTTATTGAATAGAAAAAGGCTACACATTTATAGCTGTCTAATGTGAATGTGCCCCTAAACCCAATATTACACACCCATCACCACATGTTCTCATGTCGTCATCATATCGTCGTTGTGGTTTCCCCTCAGGTATTTTACAGTACGTGATGACACTTCCATGACGCCGTTTGGTCCAGTCTCTGTTGACCGGGGCAGGTTTTCGATGAGCAAGACATGGCAAGCAGGTAAAGTAGACAGGGGTCTGTCTGCATTACAGTTTCAGTACTGTTCATACGCACCTATTAAGCATCTATAAATTATATTTAAAAACAATATTGCTTTTCTCTGCAGGTTTGCAAAGTAATACAGCCATTCTGCAGGGCAGGGGTACGGGGCAGGTGTAATCCAGGTGTTGAGGAAGCTTGCATCTCCATACTTGAATGATCTTCCAGCCAGGGCTGGCTCAGTTCAGTGGTCGTGGCTCATTTGGGAATGGTGGTGCAATGAGGTTAGCGGCTCAATAAGTACAGCTGTACTTCTGTATATCCTCTCTCTCTTTCTCTCCCTCTCTTTCTGCTCCCAGTACTCCAGGCTTGGTGCGACGCTGACCCACTCTTGTTCTCTGTGTTACAATGGAGCAGTACTCCAGGCCCTCACGGTCCACCTGTGCTTACAGGGGCTTTGGAACTACCACATAAGTTTATTAACAAACTCAATTTATAGATGGAGGAGGTGGAAGGAGAAGATGCTGCTCAGTGACGCCAGAGTGTAAGTACTTACTGTCACACCCTGATCTGTATCACCTGTCTTTGTGCTTGTCTCCACCCTCCTCCAGGTGTCAGCCATCTTGCTCATTATCCCCAGTGTATTTATACCTGTGGTCTCTGTTTGTCTGTTGCCAGTTCGTCTTGTCAGGTCTTACCAGCGTGTTTTCACGTCTCCCTGCTTTCTCAAGTTATGTTTCCTAGTTACCCCGGTTCTGACCATTCTGCCTGCCCTGACCCCGAGCCTGCATGCCGTTCTGTACCTGCTTGACTCTGACCCGTTTACAAACCTCTGCCTGTCCTGAACTGAGCCTGCCTAATGTTCTGTACCTTATTGACTCTGCCCTGGATTACGGACCTCTGCCTGCCTTTGACCTATCTTTTACCTGCCCCCTGTTTGGGTCAATAAACATCTGTGACTCTAGCTGTCTGCATCTGGGTCTTATCCTGAGTTCTGACGGTACGAACTGGCCATGACTGACCCAGCAGACTCAGACCAGCTCCACAATGCTGTTTGATTCTCCGTTGTCCGGGAGAGAGGCTGCTCGTAAACTGCTCCAGCTAACTCAAGAATCCTGTAGTGTGGTAGACACGCAGTGGCTTTTCGCATGTTGGCGGCTGAGAGTGCCTGGAACCCGGACGCATTGTTCGATATGTTCCTTCATGGATTATTATTATTGAGCTCGCAGCCCGGGAGCTGCCCATGGACCTTGACTCCCTCATAGACTTGACCATCCGGATCTATTGGCGTCTTCGAGAACGTAGGAGGGAGAGGGAATCTGTCTCCTGTCGCCCTCGTTCACCCTCGATTCCCACCTCGCCCCCGCTCTATAGGCCGGGTCACTTACAATACCACCCCCATCAACCTACGAGTGTCAGGGAACCACAGCGAGGCAATCCAATTTATGCTGATTAAGTCTCCTCAGGTTGCCATGGTACTGGGATTCTCTTGGCTCCAGCGACACAATCCCCTCATAGACTGGACTGCTGGTGCCATTATGGGTTGGAGCCCCGCCCATTGTCTGAAGTCAGTGCAGCCTGCCCCGGGACGTCTTCCTGTGGGCTCGGAAGTTGCCCCGGACCTCTCTGCCATTCCCGCGGAGTACCAGGACCTCCGGGAGGTTTTCAGTAAGGCCCAGGTCACTTCACTTCCTCCGCACTGACCCTATGACTGCGTGATCGACCTTCTCCCAGGAACCACACCACCCCGGGGACGACTGTACTCTTTGTTGGGTCCGGAGACCAAGGCCATGGAGACCTACATTGAGGACTCCCTAGCTGCCGGGTGTATCCGTCCTTCTGCCTCCCCCACCAGGGCAGTGTTCTTCTTTGTGGAGAAGGACAAAACCCTACGCCCATGCATTGACTACCGAGACCTCAATGACTTCACGGTGAAGAACCGCTATCCACTACCACTCATTGCCTCGGCCTTCGAGCCGCTCCAGGGGGCCACTGTTTTTTCCAAGTTTGAGTTTGAGTTTATTTTATTTTTACAGGGACAGTGTACATTAATCAACGTTTCAGTAAAAGTTCCGGTTTTAGCCAGCCGGCTAATTTTCAACCCCAGTCCCTGGGCAGGTTATTAAAAACAATTACAATATAGACAATCATTGAGCAGTGAGCACACGCAGAGCAACAGGACAAGCAAGACATAGCATACAGACAGAGCAACATAGGACAAGCAAGAAGTAGCACACAGACAGAGCAACATAGACAAAATTCATAAAAGCAACAAAGTGTTTCCACACCTCACAAGCTACAAACAACATGGAAAGCAGCAATACACAGCTAGGGATTATGTTCACAAATCTGATTGACCTTTAGCCATGTCTTCATGCATTTTTTTTTGTTGTTGAATTTTACCCCCTTTTTCGTGGTATCCAATTGTTAGTAGTTACTATCTTGTCTCATTGCTACAACTCCCATACGGGCTCGGGAGAGACAAAGGTCGAAAGCCATGCGTCCTCCGAAACACAACCCAACCAAGTCACACTGCTTCTTAACACAGCGCGCATCCAACCCGGAAGCCAGCCGCACCAATGTGTCGGAGAAACACTGTGCACCTGGCGACCTTGGTTAGCGTGCACTGCGCCCGGCCCGCCACAGGAGTCGCTGGTGCGCGATGAGACAAGGATATCCCTACCGGCCAAACCCTCCCTAACCCGGACGACGCTAGGCCAATTGTGCGTCGCCCCACGGACCTCCCGGTCGCGGCCGGCTGTGACGGAGCCTGTTGTCTTCATGCATTTTGTGAAAGTATGATATGTGGTGCAGTTATGTGTGTCTGATGGCAGTGTATTCCAGACAAGGGAAGCTCTCACAGAGAAAGCGGCTTTACTAAAGGTGCTTTTCCTTAAGGGAACTATACAGTCACCTCTCATGGCAGACCTTGTGGATCTGCTGCCATATGTTTGGGTTTTCTGTTTAACAAAAATACTGAGTGGAGGGGGAGCCAGGCCATTTAGGATCTTGAATACAAGACATGCATCGGTGTATTGCACAAGATTTTCCCAACTCAGGAGCTGTCACGCCCTGACCTTAGTTCCTTTGTTATGTCTCTATTTTGGTTTGGTCAGGGCGTGAGTTGGGGTGGGCATTCTATGTTTTTGTTCTATATTTCTATGTGTTTGGCCGAGTGTGGTTCTCAATCAGAGGCAGCTGTCTATCGTTGTCTCTGATTGAGAACCATACTTAGGTATCCTCATCCCACCTGTGTTTTGTGGGTAGTTATTTTCTGTTTAGTGTTGGTTGCACCTTGCAGAACTGTTTCGGCTATTCTTTTTGTTATTTTGTGTTCAGTCAGTTAAGCGAATAAAGATGAACACGTACCCCGCTGCATTTTGGTCTGACGATTCCTCTTCTTCTTCCGATGAATGCCGTGACAGGAGCTCATGCTTTCTGAGGATGTAACAGTAATGATGACTATTGGGCTTCCTATCAAGCACTTTGAGAGCCTGTTTGTAGACAGACTGAATAGGTTTTAATGTTGTACAGCAAGCTTGGGCCCAACTAGTCAAGCAGTATGTTAAGTGGGGGAGTATCATAGATTTGAAGTACAGTTTTGCTACCTCTGTAAGGGAAGGGCACGGGTGGAAGACTGCCTTCAATGCGGCCATTACGAATACCTGGTCATGCCATTTGGATTCACCAATACCCCTGCTGTGTTCCAGGCCCTGGTTAATGACATTCTTCGCGACATGTTGAACTGGTTAGTTTTCATCTACCTCGATGACATCCTCATTTTCTCCCACTCAGCCCAAGAACACATGCTCCACATCCGACAGGTCCTCGATCGCCTCCTGGAGAACCAGCTTTTTGTGAAAGCGGGGAGAAATGCTAATTCCATCGCTCCACCATCCCTTTCCTTGGTTACATCATCGCTGCAGGAATATACAGATGGATCCCAGGAAGGTGAGAGCGGTGGTGGATTGGCCCCAGCCTACATCCAGAGTGCAGCTGCAATGTTTCCTGGGATTTGCCAACTTCTATTGCCGCTTTATCGGGGGTTACAGCACCCTGGCTTCCCCCCTGTCTGCACTCACCTCTCCCAAGATTCCGTTCACATGGTCCCCAGCTGCTGATCGGGCGTTCCGGGACCTCAAGCACTGTTTCACCACTGCTCCCATATTGGTTCATCCTGACCCGTTCAGTCAGTTCGTAGTGGAGGCTGATGCTTCGGAATGTCGGAGTGGGGGATGTCCTGTCCCAGCGTTCTGCCCTGGACCTCAAGTTACATCCCTGTGCCTTCGTCTCCCATCACCTCAACGCCACGGAGAGGAACTACGATGTGGGGAATCGTGAGCTTATCGCGGTGAAGATGGCGTTGGAGGAGTGGAGACACTGTTGGAGGGGGCAGAACATCCGTTTATTGTGTGGACAGACCACAAGAACCTGGAGTATCTCCGCACCGCCAAGCGTCTCAATTCCAGGCAAGCTAGGTGGGACCTGCTTTTCACCTGGTTTAACTTCTCCCTTCTCCCTCTCAGATAACCGTATGTTTGTGCCTGATGCTGTCTGCTCCTCGGTCCTGTAGTGGGCCCACTCCTCCAGGCTTGCCTGCCACCCGGGCTCCCATCGGACCCTGACCTGTGCGGCAACGCTTTTGGTGGTCTACCATGGTCCTGGACATCTGATGATCATTAGCCCCTTTGCTGTTCGTCTTCTGTTGCACCGTACCCTCTGTATACATCCCACCTTTCATGTGTCTAGGATTAAACCTATGTCTTTACAGCCCTTTTGTCTCCTGTTTCCAGGCCCACCCCTCTCCCCTGTCTCATTGACGGCCAACCGATGTACACAGTGAGGAGCCTCCTGAAGGTTCGACCGCGGGGCAGGGGATTCCAGTACCTGGTTGACTGGGGTGCCGGCATTGGAACTCAGCGATGAGGCCTGGGTCCAGGATGTCCCTAGCGGGGACCCAGCACCTCTCCTCCGGGCCATAACCCTACCAGTCAACCAGGTACTGGAATCCCCTGCCCCGCAGTCGAACCTTTAGGAGGCTCCTCACCGTGTACGACGGTTGGCCGTCAATGATACTTACACAGATAGTACATCATTGGGATTTGGCTTCAGCATACAATTTTAGTTTAGAGACTGAGAATTTGACATGTAATACTAATGTGCAATTAGAGAATGAGAAATTCAAACATAAGGGGGTGCCTTTTTGAGGGTGCTTGAAGAAATAACTGATGCATGGAGGAGAGTTTTTGGTTCTCAACTTTTCTTTCCTCTTGTTTTAACAAACATCTTTCTTTTCTGTTTTGCATCCAGCCTCAACGAGCCAGAGTTCCCATTCTGTTATCGTCTGCACAGAGTCAAGGGCGTGATGGAAAGGAATAGCGTCAGTATTGAGGAGGTCATATCTGAACTAGGTCAGTATTGACTCATGGCATAAATACATACTATATTTATCACGTTTCAGGTAAGACCCAAATGCAGACTGTGTTGAAGTAACAATGTTTATTGCAAACGACAGGTCAAGGCCGGCAGGGGTCGATAATCCAGAGTAGTGGGGCAAAGGTACAAAACGGCAGGCAGGCTCAGGGTTAGATCAGGAAGAGTAGGGGCAAAGGTACAGGACGTCAGGCAGAGTGGTCAGGCAGGCGGGCTCAGAGTCAGGACATGCAAGGGTCAAGACCAGGAGGGTGGGAAAGAGAGACTACGGAAAAGCAGGAGCTGATACAAACCACTGGTTGATTTGACAAACAAGACGAACTGGCAACAGACAAACAGAGAACACAGGTATAAGTGTAATGGGGAAGATGAACGACACCTGGAGGGGGGTGGAGACAAGGACAGGTGAAACAGATCAGGGCGTGACAATATTCAGTGGTGCCATTATCCCTCTAAGATGTTTTACTTCTCTTCTCTAGTCTTGGAATATGATTTACTATAATTTACTAGTTCATCACTTGTATGATAGACTACCAATTTTTGTTAACTCTAAAGATTGGCTTCTTACTGTGTTTGTACTCAGGGAATAGCATTGCAGCCCTACACTCTGTCCCCACTGCCATGTTCTGTGTGCTGCACTGCCTGGAGCCCCGGGATGGTCTGCCCAATCGCTACGGTGGCCTGGAGAGGACAATCTGGCCTTGGGGGGAGGCACAGACACCATCGCCTGCATGCCAGGGGCCATTGCAGGGGCACATTATGGAATTTATACTATCCCCAAATCTAGCAGATTTGCTGTGAAGGGGCAGAGGATGCTGATAAGCATCCTTCATTCCACACCAAACCTACCACTGGTGTGCCTGGCCAAAGAGCTTTATTTTCATGTCATCTACCAAATGTAAATGCTTGGAGTTTTTTAAATGGCAATGTCACTTGGATTGAAACCAGTGCCATGGTCAGGTGACATGAAAATAGAGCTCTTTGGCCTCGCACCAGTGGTGGGTTTATAATCGAAGGAAGGATGCATATGCAGAAAAAAAACATACCTAGGATATCAAGGATCTGTAAAGATTCTATATGGAGGAATGGTCTACAATCCCTCCCAATATGTTCTCCAATCTCATAAAACATCTAGAAGGGCTGTGTCGTTGTCCTCGGAAGGGGAAAACAGGGGTGCTAATAATTTCGAGCCCTATCTTTTTGAGGGATTAAAAAAAACTTGTTAAACAATCTTTCTCTGAGTAATTGTATTAGTATGAAGACATATCATTTCATTTTTTTGATGCAATATAGCTCAGTATTCGTTTCAGGTTTATTTTATACAGTCTTTTTTGCTCATCTTTATCAAGGGTACATTGATAGTGTCACGTCTACTTCCGCTCCTCACTCCGCGTTCGACGTCGCCGGTTTACTAATCACCCGTCCAGGGAACCATCATTACGGCACCTGGCTTTCATCATTACACGCACCTGCGCTTCATCATTAAGCACACCTGGCCTCCATTACCTCACTCATTACCTCCCCTTATCTGGCATTCCCTTAGGTTCCTTCCCCAGGCAGCAGTTTCTGTTCATGTCTAGACACTACTCCTATGTTGTATCATTATTTGTTATATTAAATTTACCACCTGTTTCTCGACTCCCATCGTCTACGTTACAGATAGCTATTTCATACATTCTATTATTCCGTGGTCCTCCTTTTGCCATCTGTTGAACAATTAACGTAAATGCACTCACTTTTGTACATCGCGCTGGTCTGTACAATAGACCTTATTTTAGCGCTCAAAAAAACGTAATACTTCCAGATCAACTGTAATATCAATACCAATGTAAAGCACAATTTCTCCCCTTTCCAAAAAAATCAATGACGAGCCCTTCATGATGCCCATCTCTGCATGATTCAAGAAGGCAATGAGCTCCGTCGGGTCTTTTTTAAAATGGCGGGTGGGGAAGCTGCTTTTTTCACTCGATCTGTCCAATTTATCAGCTTATCGCCTCTAAAATGTAAATAAAAAACTAAAGAGTTTATATAATATGTCATTACATACCTATTTGAAAGTTTGTATCGAATTTGAATCGGGTTTTTAGGGCAGTGCTAAAGTGATCTTCAGAAGTAAACAGCAGCTTTTGAGAGTCATGATAGCTTGCAGTGATGGCGCAAAAAATGACTAGGTATCCCCCTTACCCTGTCCCTTTCTTGTTTTTAAAACGGCGAGAGAAGTGCTACAACAGGTGGAGAGAGGCTGTAAAACAGAATTAGTTGCTTTATGCGTGCTGTACGTTACGCCATGACACATCACGATGTAACGTATTACTATGTCAATCAACGCCTGAATAGAAACGTAGTTCACACCCCAGATTTTGATGTCAACAGTCCCATTTGTTTTCTTTGCAGCCTCGTTTGAATGTCGCGGTTGCACATGTAACAGTATAACTTTAGTACGTATAAAGTATAACTTTAGTACGAACCGAAGCGTCGTTACCCATCGCTCCACAAAAGCCGCGGCCCTTGCAGAGCAAGGGGAAACCCTACTTCAGGTCTCAGAGCAAGTGACGTAACCGATTGAAATGCTATTAGCGCGTACCCGCTAACTAGCTAGCCATTTCACATCCGTTACACACACATTTGTACGGAATGGGGTTGGCGTACGTTAGCCTGTCACAAAAAACTTAATTTCTGAATTTAACATGAGTTACTATATGTCTTCTTTTTGATAGAGAAAATAATAGAATTTTTAAAAAAGTAAAGTAAAAAATTGTATGATGTATTTGTGTGTTTGTTACTGACAATGTAAACCGACATCTACGAAATACAAGCCGAGTACTTACATTGAGTTAAAGTACAGGAGAGATAATTAGATGTTCCTCTTCTGACAATCCTCAGCAGTCGACGGATAGTGAACTTTCAGAAATTGAACGTAACAGAACAGGATGAACCTGGGCCGACAGGTGAAGTGAAGGCTTCCGAGCCTCACCTCAATGATCAGGAAAATGCCAGCGACGATTCTGGCCCAGTGGGAGTAACATTTTTGGCCAGTACCCTGTATATTGCCAAGTTGCTGTTAGGCTACTTGTGTATTATTTATTCCTTGTGGTATTTTTCTATTATTCAACATTTTCTCTCTCTCTGCATTGTTGGGAAGGGCCCGTAAATCAGAATTTAACTCTTACAGGCTGACCACACCGCTTGTGTTGCGTGCGCGAGCGTTGCAAAATACATTGAGAAATCGTGTAACACGGAACCCAAACCGGCTGCGTGCGTGCGCCGTCGTCGTGCATAAATCTATTTTGTCCCCCCACACCAAACGCGATCACGACACACAGGTTAAAATATCAAACCAACTTTGAACCAATTCTATTAATTTGGGGACAGGTCTAAAAGCATTAAACATTTATGGCAATTTAGTTAGTTAGCTTGCACTTGCTAGCTAATTTGTCCTATTTAGCTAGCTTGCTGTTGCTAGCTAATTTGTCCTGGGATATAAACATTGAGTTGTTATTTCACCTGAAATGCACAAGGTCCTCTACTCGGTCAATTAATCCACACATAAAACGGTCAACTGAATTGTTTCTAGTCATCTCTCTTACTTCCAGGCTTTTTCTTCTCTTGACTTTATATTGCGATTGGCAACTTTCATAAATTAGGTGCATTACCGCCACTGACCTCGTTCGTCTTTCAGCCATCCACGTGGGTATAACCAATGAGGAGATGGCACGTGGGTACCTGCTTCTATAAACCAATAAGGAGATAGGAGAGGCAGGACTTGCAGCTCGATCTGCGTCAGAAATAGAACTGATTTCTATTTTACACGCGTGAGCAGTGTGGGTGCAATAATTGAATAACATAGATTTCTAAATTTATTTTGACCTGAGCTGTGTTCGAATACCCAGACTATATACTGTTAGTTCATTTTAGTAAACGAATGGTATCCTTTCAGTTGAGCGTACTAGCGCTTCACCTGTCTACCGGAAGTTGATGCTAAAAAAAAACAGAAGTTGATGCTGTTGCAATGCAACCTCTTGTTAGCATGACAAATTACTAGCTAGACTTTGGGTGTGTTGCTAAATTCAATCTGGAGTGCCAGAGTGCGTTTCGCTCTTGGAGCGTTCAGAGTGCACACTGGATGCTCTGGCTGAGGAATAGAGGTTTGATCCGAACGTTCTGACCTCACAACTGCAGTCAAGCACCTAAGCTAACTTGCTAGCTACTTCCAGTCACAAATGAGAGAACACCTCACACTGACCATTTTACTCACCCTAGCAGAGCTAGTTAGGCAGTTTTCATGTTATCCAGAGTGTTGGTGACTGTAACTGTGCTGCTGTCAACAATTTAATTACGCTTTTCTGCTAACGTATACTGACAATGGCCACATTCAACGGGTGTTGAGCGTTCGTAAATTAATCCCTTATTCTGCGCTCTGCCTCTGGCACAGTCAGACAAGTGTGCTCTGAAATCGTAGTAGATAGCCAGAGCGAATTTACAAACGAACCCGAACAACTATACCACTTAGCTAAGCTATGAATGACAGGGTTAGCCATAGTAGTATGGCGCCCCTGGAGCAAATTAGGGTTAAGTGCCTTACTCTTTAGTGCCTTGCAGTCAGATGCCAAGCAGTTGCCATATCAAGCGGTGATGCAGCCAAACAAGATGCTCTCAATGGTACAGCTGTAGAACCTTTTGAGGATCTGAGGGCTAATGCAAATATTTTCAACCTCTTGAGGTGGAAGAGGCTTTGTCGTGCCTTCTTTACGACTGTGCTGATGTGTGTGGACCATGTTAATTCCTTAGTGATGTGGACACCGAGGAACTTGAAGCTCTCGACCCACTCCGCTACATCCACGTCGATGTGGATGGGGGCGTGCTCGGCCCTTCGTTTCCTGTAGTCCAGGATCAGCTCCTTTGTATTGCTGACATTGAGGGAAAGGTTGTTGTCATGGCACCACACTGCCAGGTCACTGACCTCATACCTATAGGCTGTCTCATCGTTGTCGGTGATCAGGCGTCCCACATCGTGTCGTCAGCAAACCTAATGAGAGTGTTGGAGTCATGAGTGACCACGCAGTTGTTGGCCAAGTTTCAGGTGGCAAGTTTATGGTCATTTTGCACCAGTATGTAGGAGGGAGATTCCAACATGTGAGAAGAGGGCATGGGACAAAGGAGTGTGTAGGTTCAGTGGAATAAGTGTTTCAATTGTGGGGGTGGCCATATAGCTGGGGATCAGAAATGTCCTGTACGAGTGAGACAGTTTGATGTTTCCAGGGATTCATGGGCCTATGTCAGGGCTGGACCGGCCATCGGAGGTAGCAGCAGACAGGTCCGGTGCTGCTGGAGGGTCCCCTAGTGCAGGGAGTCAGAGGCAGGCAGGGTAGCTGGCGACAGCTCGCCAAGTAGCTCTAGCTGGTGTTGATCTGGTGGCGGTGAGGAATAGGGTCTGATCAGCAACATAGGCTCACTACCGTGTGGCGATGCTGGGGAAACCCTCTCCCCGGCTCAGGCAGCCAATGCCGACTCCAGCAGCATCGCCACACGATAGTGAGCACCAGAAATGCACCATAAACCGGTGCTTGTAGCAGTTGAATTCCTATATCTGGCGGCTGGTCATCTGTTGCTGGGACTGGCTCCCTGAATAGGCCTCGTCTCGCCAGACTCTCAGTGCTTTCCTGAACAGACACTCTTTTGGTACATCTTTCCGTTCTAACTCTAGAATTTGCTCTTTCCCTCACAAAACAGACAATTCTTTCCACGTCATTGGCACTTTTATATTTGAAAACCCATCATTCAGCGTGACAGGTTCCGTTATTTCTTCTAAAGCCTGTGTGTAGTCCAGTCGCAATGAAGGCAGTTTACCTTGTAGGTTGTTTGTCCCTGTTAGTCGTACGGTTCACCACAAACACGGCATACATCAACATAATTTGATGGGGTTTTAATCAGCGGTTTCATGGCCATCCTCACACTCTGTTGCACCTACAACACTAATCTAGGGAGTCCCCCCAAGCAAGGCATTTGATTGGTTTGACGTGCTGCGAGTTGTCACTGATTTACACCGGGTTCCTACCCCTTTTTAGCATATTTTGTGCCATGGACTTCCCGTTTAGGAATGCCTGGTTCTCAATGAGGCTACTGATGAGCTAGCAAACTAGCTACTAGCTCAGGTCCAGCTTCAAATTACATCATTGACTAGAGGTAGCTAGCTACATCCAGAGCCATATATTTCTAAATATATGGCTCTGGCTATACATCAATAGAACCAAAATGATGTCAGCTGGTGAATAATTTGCTATGTTTTATTACATCTTTTATCTATCTTAATATAAAATACTAATCTACTATCCATTATCTGGTTGTTAATAAACTACCACTTCCCATATATTTGGCCACACCAGACGCATACTAGTAGGCAGGCACACTCTTTGGCCAAACATAAAAATGTATTTCCCCCAGTACAAGGATCTGAGATGACCACTCCTGGTAGAAAGTCTCAAGTCTACAGTGACTGGAAGTGCAAGAAAAGTTTAAGACAATGTAGCTGACTGGCACAATCTGATTCTGAAATGGGACCGACTGAATGATGAAGGATCCACCATTGCAAATAAAATGGTCAATCTAGGGTTGAATAAAGAGTAAAAACCCATGTCTTGCTTGACAATAAATG
This sequence comes from Salvelinus sp. IW2-2015, assembly GCF_002910315.2. NCBI lineage: Eukaryota > Metazoa > Chordata > Actinopteri > Salmoniformes > Salmonidae > Salvelinus > Salvelinus sp. IW2-2015. The sequence continues at coordinate 9,063,127 of NC_036849.1, read as the reverse complement.
GAATTGGGAGGAAAGTCATGCTAATGTTAAACGGCAATCTTCCTCATCACTTTAAAAAAAATCTGTTTACATAAAGAGATGGAAGTCATGATGGAGGATCAGGACACCTCTAATTCAGAGAATGCATTTGGAAACAGTAGTGAACTACAAGAGGAGTTGCTAAGTGTCATGGACAAAATGGTGAATCCATCATTTGTGCCATGATTGAACAGTATCAGACTGTGGAACAATCAGCCAAATCTTGATTAAGGATTGTTCCACCTTTCTCTCTGGCAACACTAACAATTGTAGCCTGATTCCAGATCTGTTCGTACTGTCTTGCCAACTTAATGTTAATTGTCACAACAAAAACGGATCTGAGACCAGTATACAATTGTGCTGTCAGTGTCATTACTGACCATTTTCTCTTTCCATTAGACACGTACTGTATAAAAAAATGGAGAAGTTAGTTTAATCTGAGAAGGTGATCATCAACCTGGAGAAATTCCAATATGGAACAGGAAGACAAACTCCTTTGTTTCAGACCTGGCCTACATCACAGTTCGGTGAGACCTTCCATCAGTTTAAGATGGCTTGTGCTTCGAAAATACATGTAGGACCCAGAATACACATAATTCTGGAGTAAAAAACATTATCAATTGCTTTTTAGTTCAGGTGTAGGCTTACATTTCTTCCGGGAAACCGATCCCTGAGGTGTTTTTATTATGAATCATCTAGTGCCTTTAGAAAGTATTCATACCCCTTGACTTTAATCTATTTTGAATTCAGGCTGTAACACAACAAAATGTGGAATAAGTCAAGGGGTATGAATACTTTCTGAAGGCACGGTATGTTCCATGACAAGTAGGTTTTGTGAAATGTCACCATTTTAATTTCAGCTGAGGTCTCCTCCATGCTCTACGAAGCCTACAAGCATGACCGGACTCTGAAGCGGGCCATTCTTCAGGAACTAGCTCACACAACAAATACAGACCTCTCAATGGTGCACCTCTCCTGCAGGCTGTATCAGCCGTACATAGACAACAGTGCAAAGCTACTGTTAGAGGGTCTTCTTTTAGAGACAGGGCATTGACCAATCTAACAAACATAAATTGAAAAATAAAAATCATATTTGAATGGGATTATATTATGTGTATGGATTTGTAAGTACAGTAGCCATACTGTATGGATGTTACAAAGGAACTCATATGCACTGAATGAAGCACAGCAATGCTGCTGGTTTCAACTCTCCGTTAAATAAAATAATGACTTGTTCTCACATCCTTTATTAAGAGGAAAATGAGCTAAACTGTACAGTATATGAAATGGTTGTACTGCAACAATGAATCACAAATGAAACATGGAAATGAATAAAACCACAACTTTTACAATTTCTTTTAAAGTTTCCCCTCCATTGAATAAATGTCCCATGGTATTACAAACCTATTTTATGTTTGGAAAATGTTACACCCAAATATATAAAAAGTAATAAAATAGTGCAACTTTTTTTAAACTGCTTTTGATATTTATCTACATATAAACATATCACAAACAACTAAACACTTTTAAGGAAGGGCTATTAATTTGTCTAAATATGAAAACACCACATCGAAAATAATGTTTACAAATTCAAAAAGAACACTTGGAATACAATAAAATCCACCAGAAGTAAGAAATCAATATGGGTGAAGTTGAGGGGGTCGAATATGGAGAAACAACAAATCACTACTGTGTTTTCCCCTCAGCCTCAATACCAAGCAGGGCATGGACTGCTTCCAGAGGGACTCCTTCAGGGGCGCGGATGTGCATGGTGGTGCCGTCAGGTCCATTGACGATGACGATGCGCTCAGAGGCCATGTCGCCCTCCTGGCCCTCTGCTAGGTGCATGGTGAGCCCCTCGGTCTGGATGTAGATCTCTTGGCCTTCCTGGGTCTCCTGAACCACTACCTGGCCTCTGCTGGAGACAGCCTGGGTCAGGCCACTCTCCTGGACCAGGGTACGGTTGGGCTGATGCGGCTGAGTGCTACTACTCCTGGGCTGCTGATCTACTGGGACTGGGTCTGTGGCCAAGGCCTTCTCTAACTCTTTCATCTGATCTGCTATGTCAGTGGTGCTCAGGACCTCAGTTGGTTCTGTACCAGACACACCCTGACAAGTCTCCATGGCCTCTCCTCCCGCTGAGTCAACCGTCTCTGTCATGCTGTTGGATAAGTGATCCTGGATCAGTTCCATGGGTGTTACATTCGTCTCTGGGTTAGATGAGACAACCTGTGGTTTGACAATAGCAGTCTGAGTGGCTTGAGGGCCCATGTCACAGGTGCTCAGGACCTCGGTTGGTTCCGTACCAGACGCACCCTGACCTGTCTCCATGGTCTCCTCTCCTCCTGCTGAGTCAATTGGCTCTGTCATGCTGTTGGATAAGTGATCCTGGATCAGTTCCATGGGTGTTACATTCGTCTCTGGGTTAGATGAGACAACCTGTGGTTTGACAATAGCAGTCTGAGTGGCTTGAGGGCCCGCGGGGCTCTTGGTGGGTGCCTGAGTTTGTGGTGAATTGTTCTTCATGCTTGTTGATGCAGTGTTCTCTACTTTGGCCTCACTGGATTCTGAGAGTATACAGGGAAATGAAAGCAGAAAAAAAATGTGTGATCTTCCTGATTTTTCTATGTTTTGGTTAGGACATATAGCAAATATCTATCCACAGGTTGTTAGTAGTTAAAATATACAACATACCTATTTTGGAAGTCTCAATGCCGTTCTGATGGATTTGAACACCAACCCGGTTTTCCATTTTAAATCTCTTCGTTGGAGGTAACATTTTAGAATTCTGGGGGAAAAAAGAAGAAAAAAAAGAGACTTTCATCAACCTAAGAATTACCTTTACATTTTTCCATCTCATAACAATTCATTACTATGAAAAATATATATAATTCCATAACAGCAAGAGTAGAGTTGAAGTGTGCAGTCTAAATTAAAATGGTGCTTACCTCCATGTAGCGGACATTCTTGGTTGCCATGTTGGTGACATTCTGCTGCGTTGGAGGGTTGAGGACTTTCAACCTGTTCACCTCATCGACGATGCCAAGAGATTTGGCAACCTAAGCAACAGGATGTACATTATGAACAATTTTACTCTGTACATTTTGTTTCCGAGACAGAATAAATGTGTTCAATGCATTTGAATACGTTTCAACTCCCAGTGTAGTGATACTAATAATGAGATGTCTGAATAGTATTTTATGCATGGAGGTTCTTTATTTGTAATCTGGCTATGACGTTATTAATTCCCCCCAAATGTATAGTTTTATTGAATTGAATAATATAGCTGTACTTCTTACATCTACATTGTGGACCTCCAAGGCCGTGTGGACACCCTGCTGAGGGTTACTGATATAGTCCTGGGCCATCTTCTTCACCTGGCTGTGGAGCTGCTCAAACTCCCGGTAGACATCCGAAAACTGGGCTTTGGGTTGCCGCCCTTTCTCCACCTGAGGGTTAATGGGATACAATTATTCAGTAAACAACAAACTACAACTGTGTCTTATTCTATATGTGCCTGTTGCTAAAAATATATGATAAAGTGCATTCAAACATTGTGTAGCAAAAACAATGTATTGTGTAAATTGGCGTGCAACCGTTTGTTCAGGTGGTTAGCGTGGTGACCTTACCTTCATCAAGAGGAACTCCCAGACAGTCATGACCTTAGCCAGACGAGGGAGCACAGTCTCCATCAGTTCTTCATTATCACACTCGTGTGTCACCTAGCAAGGGAACAAGTGACATAAACAGTCAAACAACTTATGGTGTTCAGAGATTCATGTTATACTCACAGCATTGCTAAATACTCATGTGTTTTGCATTATAACAACTACATTTTGTTTGTATTTGTTTTTAACTTCATGTAGAAACATTTCTAGCAGCAACCGTTTGTTGAAAGTGTTCTGACTCCTAATTTGATGTACCTCTTTCAGTCGTGCTTTCCTTCTCTGGGCCTGCTGCTCCACACTGGCTACTCCCCCTCCTAGCTTTGGGGGTCGGCCCCGTCGCCCCCGTCTCACTGCTGGGTGTGCTGCCACCGTCGGCAGGCCTTTGGTAGGTGGTCTGCCCCGTCCTCTGGGCCTCCCTGGTCCCCGAGCCTGGACCACTACCTGTCTGGTAGAAGCTGCTACTCCTTGGGCTGCCGTGGTATCCACCTGTGAAGGTACAATCCGTAAAAACATTATGGACTGGTTTCCCAGACACAGATTAAGCCTAGTCATGGGCTAAAAAGCTAGTTCAACAGAGATTCTCCATTGTGGTTGATTTTTTTGTCCTGGACAAGGTTTAATCTGTGTCTGGAAAACCAGCACTATAACAGACAGACATCACCATAATATTAGCTTTCGGTTAAATTAGCTGCAGGTTGTCAACATTCCAATGGTATTCGTTTGTCAACATTTGATTATACACAAGGTAACTTTCTAGCGACTTACTTTTTGTTGAGTGGTTGACGTTGCAGCAGCTGTTTTCTCTGTGGCATCACTTTTCTCAGGACCTGATGTATTTTTAACACTGTAGGCATTACTCTCTTCAGTCGGCTTCTTATGTTCGGCCCCAGCGCCTGCTCTCTTACCAGGGCTGTCCGTTTTAGGGGTCCCTTCAGGAGGGGACTTCAGTTCACCGTGAGAGGGATTCAGCCTGTAGTGTCTGGACAGACCTCCATGGCCTATGTAAGCTTTATCGCACGTTTCACATTGAAAGGCCTTCCGCTTGTGACTGTAACTCATAGATGCTGCTCCCTTTTTACTATCCTCGCCATCCTCATCTTCCTCCACACTGATCTCAGAGTAATCATCAGAATCTGACTGATGGCCCTCGGCCAAATCCTCTGTCTTGATGAACTTATAGTCCTTCACCTTGTACTTGGGCGGTCTGGACACCCTCCCGGAACGGGTTTTGATATTCGGTGCCTTCTTCACTCTGGCTTTGACCCTTTTAACTTTTTCCACTGTGGAGGCTGGGACAGAGACAGACGTGGTGGCAGGTTTAACTGCTGTGCCGTTGACCGGGGCCTTACCAGAAGGCTGCTGGACTGGGGTCTGAACAGGTATGGGCAGTTTGTGCACAATGGGAACCAGGCTGCCAACCACGGGGGTTGAGCTCTGCAGAAGCAGCTGAATGGGAGGGTCTCCAGGGTTCTGCTGTAGGAAGTACTGTTGCTGTCCAACCATGGGTGTGATGTGGATGATCTGGGGACTGCTGCTCACACTGCCATTTGTAGACACTTTGACCTGCTGGCCTTGACTCATCAAAGCCAAGTTCTTCTGTTGGGGGATTGAAATGGTAGCCTGCGTAGGTCCTTTCACCTCCTGCTTTCCAGAGGGCATCTGGACTTGGATTCTGATGGTTTCCTGCTGGTAAAATATAAACAATAATAACATCTGGATAGTAGATTTCATAGCATCGGATTAAAGTGCTATGATCAAATGTTAGCTTTTCAAACACAGAATTAGACAATTGAGCATATTAAATATCAGTGAAATTTGCATGTGCAATAATTTAATAGAAGAAACTAATCCAAAAAGTTGTTACCTTTTTCGGGACCAGGCGCGTACCATTGTGGGACTGAAGTGCCACTTGTTTCGCGACCTTCTTCAGCTGCTGTGATGCATTCTGCATAGTGACCAGTGGATGTGGGCTTCCTACTGTAATCTCTGAAGCTGCAACAGTCGTGAACAAGCCAGTTGTGGGGTCCAGAGTGGTCACAACCTGCTCCGATTCCTTGGGTGTCTGGGCCATGGATTGCTGAGATTTGATCACTTGCTCTAGCACTTGTTGCAGCTCATTGGGAGCCAGTGCTGTACTTGGAATAGTATACTGTGTCTGTGATGAAGTAGTAGGGAGTGTTTTGATTACTTGATTTTGTTCAAACAGGCGAACAGCCTCACTCTCTGTCACTGTGACAAGCTGCTGTTTGGCCAACTGCTCCACTAGCTGTTGCTGCTCCTCTGCAGTCAGACCTGATCCCTCAACAAAACTACCGTCTGGTTGCACATAAATAATGGTGGTTCCAGGTGCGAGAGCGTTTACAAAGTCAGCACTGACTGTAGAATACTCTGCACCATTTGCAATACCTGAAGTCTCAACAATAGACGTTATGTTTTGTTCAGGTTGTTGTTCATTTCCATCAGTTTGGCTGACAACCACTTGGGAGTCCTTTGCAACGAATGTCTCCTCTTTTGTGCAGCTTTGCAGAAAATCTGTCAAGCCCTGCGCTTCAATACATTTCTCGCCGACTTGGTTCTGATTTTCCAATTCTGTAGAGGTTTCATTTTCTGGCAATCCAGAAACACATTGAACTTGATATATTGTACCATGATCTGCCCCTGTTGTTGTACTTGACACATCGCTCTCATCCTCGTTGTCCGCCATTTTGACTGTTGTAGCTAGCAGGCTAGCTAGCTAGCTAGATATTCATGTGCAATCCCCGAAACAATCGATAGATTAGGTAACTTGAATTTCGATAAAAAAAATTATAACCCAATGAGTTTGTAATAAAAACGACACAAAGGTTACTGCAATTGTAAAAAAAAAAATATATATATGTTGAGGATACTGTGAAACGATGCAATCATTAAACGCTACAGAAGGTAGCTAACGGCAAAGACAGACGTGAGCAGAGTGGCTGCTGGCTAGAATTTTTTCTCTCCAGCGTGTGTCATTTCCGTAGCGAGTAATTTTCTTCTTCGGTGGGGTTTATCGGCAGTTGGCATCCAACGTTGTGGTGCATTACCGCCACCTACTGTAGTTGAGTGTGGGCCAGAGACTGACAAACTAAATCCTACCCGCCAACCTCTTAAAAAAAGATAACAACATATTTGAGGCTGTATCTAATGACGTTCAACTCAGTATGCTTTGAAATTCATTTCCTGTATCCCCTTCTCCCTCATACTGGAACTCAGCCTCTCTCTTTCCCTCTCATACTGCCCACACAGTATCAGTACATGCTCCACTGTTTCTGTTTCCTGGCAATAACACACTTTCCTGTCTGATGATTTCCTATCACATGAAATGCTTACTTACAAGCCCTTAACCAACAATGCCAGTTTAAAGAAAAATACACTAAAAAAGTAAGATAATTAATAATTAAAAATAAATAATTAAAGAGCAGCAGTAAATAACAATAGCGGGGCTATATACAGGGGGTACCGGTACAGAGTCAATGTGCGGGGGCACCGGTGTCGAGGTAATTTAGGTAATATGTACATGTTAGAGTTATTCAAGTGACTATGCATAGATAATAACAGAGAGTAGCAGCAGCATAGAAGAGGGGGGGCAATGCAAATAGTCTGGGTAGCCATTTGATTAGATGTTCAGGAGTCTTATGGCTTGGGGATAGAAGTTGTTTAGAAGCCTCTTGGACCTAGACTTGGCGCTCCGGTACCGCTTGCCGTGCGGTAGCAGAGAGAACAGTCTATGACTAGGGTGGCTGGAGTCTTTGACAAATTTTCGGTGCTTCCTCTGACACCGCCTGGTATAGAGGTCCTGGATGGCAGGAAGCTTGGCCCCGGTGATGTACTGGGCCGTACGCACTACCCTCTGTAGTGCCTTGCGGTCGGAGGCCGAGCAGCTGCCATTCCAGGCAGTGATGCAACCCGTTAAGATACTCTCGATGGTGCAGCTGTAAAACCTTTTGAGGATCTGAGGTCCCATGCCAAATCTTTTCAGTCTCCTGAGGGGGAATAGTTTTTGTTGTGCCCTCTTCACGACTGTCTTGGTGTGCTTGGACCATATTAGTTTGTTGGTGATGTAGACACCAAGGAACTTGAAGCTCTCAACCTGCTCCACTACAGCCCTGTCAATGAGAATGGGGGCGTGCTCGGTCCTCCTTTTCCTATAGTTCACAATCATCTCCTGTGTCTTGATCGTGTTGAGGGAGTGGTTGTTGTCCTTGCACCACACGGTCAGGTCTCTGACCTCCTCCCTATAAGCTGTCTCATCGTTGTCGGTGATCAGGCCTACCACTGTTGTGTCATCAGCAAACTTTTTTTATTTATTTAATCTTTATTAATGATGGTGTTGGAGTCGTGCCTGGCCGTGCAGTCATAAGTGAACAGGGAGTACAGGGAGGGGACTGAGCACACACCCCTGAGGGGCCCCCGTGTTGAGGATCAGCGTGGCGGATGTGTTGTTACCTACCCTTACCACCTGGGGGCGGCCCATCAGGAAGTCCAGGATCCAGTTGCAGAGCGAGGTGTTTAGTCCCAGGGTCCTTAGCTTAGTGGTGAGCTTTGAGGGCACTATGGTGTTGAACGCTGAGCTGTAGTCAATGAATAGCATTCTCACATAGGTGTTCCTTTTGTCCAGGTGGGAAAGGGCAGTGTGGAGTGCAATAGAGATTGCATCATCTGTAGATCTGTTGGGGCGATATGCAAATTGGGTGGTCTGCACCATCACTGTCCATATCAGGCTTTTTGCATTTGCCTTGCTCATTGAAACTACAACATCCACATCCCCACTACTAAGAGCTTGTTTAGCCAGTACATCAGCTGCCTAGTTCTCCTCCACCCCCACATGGGCTGGGACCCAAGTAAATCTTGTCTGAATACCCATCTGTCTAACTCTGCCATGGGTTTGTAGTACATCATACAGCAGGTCTTGTCTGCTACATGAGCTAAAGGACAGCAGACTCATCAACACTGCACATGAGTCAGAGCAAATAACTACATCCGGTCACTTTAGGAGACCATCTATGGTCATTCCACAAAGTTTATAAACTCAGAGGCTTAACATCGCGAGATTTTCTGGGAACGCATGCGAAACAGACCAAGCAGATCAGGCTGGGGTTTGGGTTTTGAAAAGTCAATGAGAGAAGTGGAAAATTCTTCCTGAATTTATTTTATCTAAATCTAAAAGCACAAACTAGAATCGAGGCAATGTTATTACTCTAACCTCATAAAAGTGATAAACGGACACGTTGGAATTTTTGTCAAGAAAAACTTTTTATCGAATGAGTGCGTGAGACAAGATTGAGTGATTCTGCGCATGCACTTAGCTAGCCAACGTCGCCATGACATTGTCTACAAGCGTTATCTGGAGAAGCAGTTTCTGCCCATCTTCATACTGCACTGTCTTTGGTTTTTCTGTATGGAGCCCCGTTTGGGTCTTTGTGTATGGAACGCCGTTTGGGTCTTTGCGTGTCAAAAAAGATACGTTAAATAAGATAATTCTATTATAGAAAATACAATTTGAATTAAAAACAGGTTCAGCCCCTGGTTCGACCGTTATCTACCAGAGTTACTCCATCTCAAGAATTGCATTTGGTGAAAGGCTCGGCACATGCATACTCAGGTTGACTGGCTCTCATTCAGGCAAATTAGAAATAAGTGCACTCAAGTGCACTACTTTAAGGAGCAGTTCTCTCTCTGTGGGTCTAGCCCCAATAAGTTCTGGAAAACGGTTAAAGACCTGGAGAATAAACCCTCCTCCTCACAGCTGCCCATGTCCCTTAAAGTTGATGATGTGGTTGTTACTGACAAGAAGCACATGGCTGACCTCTTTAATCACCACTTCATTAAGTCAGGATTCCTATTTGACTCAGCCATGCCTTCTTGCCCGTCCAACATTTCCTCATTTCCCTCTCCTTCTAATGCGACTATCCCCGATGCTTCTCCCTCTTTTTCCCCTGCCCGAAACAAAGTTGATTCCTGCAGGCAGTCACTGAGTCCGAGGTGCTAAAGGAGCTCCTGAAACTAGACCGCAAAAAACCACCTGGGTCAGATAATTTAGACCCTTTCTTCTTTAAGGTTGCTGCCCCTATCATCGCCTGAGCTTTTTATGTCTCTATTTTGGTTTGGTCAGGGTGTGATTTGGGTGGGCATTCTATGTTCATTTTCTATGTTTTGTATTTCTTTGTGTTTGGCCGGGTGTGGTTCTCAATCAGAGGCAGCTGTCTATCATTGTCTCTGATTGAGAACCATACTTAGGTAGCTTTTTCCCACATGGTTTTTGTGGGTAGTTGTTTTCTGTTTTGTGTTTGCACCAGACAGAACTGTTTTGTTCTACTTTGTTATTTTGTTTCAGTGTTCAGGTTTAATAAATTATCATGAACACGTACCACGCTGCACCTTGGTCCACTCCTTCTTCATCAGACGAGCGTTACATCGCCTAGCCTATCTCCGACCTTTTTAACCTGTCTCTCCTTTCTGGGGAGGTTCCCATTGCTTGGAAGGCAGCCACGGTTAGTCCTTTATTAAAAGGGGGAGATCAAGCTGATCCTAATTGTTATAGGCCTGGTACTATTTGGCCTGTTTATCAAAAGTGTTGGAAAAACTTATCAATAATCAACTGACTGGCTTTCTTGATGTCTGTAGTATTCTCTCTGGTATGCAATCTGGTTTCCGATCTGGTTATGGATGTGTCACTGCAACCTTAAAGGTCCTCAATGACGTCACCATTGCCCTTGATTCTAGGAAATGTTGTGCTGCTATTTTTATTGACTTGGCCAAAGCTTTTGATACGGTAGACAATTCCATTCTTGTGGGCCGGCTAAGGAGTATTGGTGTCTCTGAGGGGTCTTTGGCCTGGTTTGCTAACTACCTTTCTCAAAGAGTGCAGTGTATAAAGTCAGAAAATCTGCTGTCTCAGCCACTGCCTGTCACCAAGAGAGTACCCCAAGGGTCAATCCTAGGCCCCGCGCTCTTCTCAATTTACATCAACAACATAGCTCAGGCAGTAAGAAGCTCTCTCATCCATTTATATGCAGATGATACAGTCTTATACTCAGCTGGCCCCTCCCCGGATTGTGTTACATGCTCTACAATAGAGCTTTCTTAGTGTCCAACTAGCTATCTCTACCCTTAACCTTGTTCTGAACACCTCCAAAACAAAGGTCATGTGGTTTGGTAAGAAGAATGCCCCTCTCCCCACAGGTAGGAGTAGTCACCTCATACAAGTACTTGTGAGTATGGCTAAATGGAACACTGTCCTTCTCTCAGCACATATCAAAGCTGCAGGCTAAAGTTAAATCTAGACTTGGTTTCCTCTTATCGTAATAACTCCTCTTTCACCTGAGCTGCCAAACTAACCCTAAATTCCACAATAGTGGAATTTGCGTTTCACTTTCAAAAGAAAAGTTCATCTTTGAAAGTGATGCAGACGGTTAATTGGTGGAATCATGCCATATTTAGACTAAATAATGTTAAACAAGGTTGGAGTGTTGGAATGTGGAGTTATGAACTGGGGTATCAGTCTACTCGGTGACACCCACAGAACACAATTGTTAAGAGTTTACGCAAATATTAGCGTCATAGCTCTTATTGCTGGACTTTGACTGTGGGAAATCACCTCCCCTGTCAGCATATTGTGCGTATTGACATTCATATTGCACTGTACAGCCTGACCTAAGGATTGGGTATCAATGCAATGGGGTATCAGCCTACTCAGTACCCAAGTGCTTTTTCCCCAAAGTCCTCCTCAAGAGTTATCAGGCTCCAAAACATCCACATTGTATTGTTTTTCCTCTGGAATAGTGTTCCATATACATAGTAGGTTGACTGGTACAATAAATGTGTCTCAATTCACAATGGTTTCAGAGTCCTGCAATAAGAGCTACGATGCTAATCTTCTCTGGGTGTCACTAAGTAGACTGATACCTCATGTCATTGATCCACAATCCATAGGTAAGGCTGTACAGTGAAATAAGTATGCCCCCAATGCAATTTTAAAGTTTAATAGTTCCAGTGGGATTTCAACAGATGTAACAAATTATTGTCTTTTGTTGGATTTATATAAGAACATTCCAAACTCGTTTAGCATGATCTATTCCATTATGGTATTATTCAACTTTTTGTATTAATTTGCATCACTTTCTTTTAGACTTTTATTTTAAAGGCGAACCGCAAATTCCACTAATATGGCTAATCCTTATTGTGGCTAGCTTCGCATAGGTGGGTCCGACCACCATTTATCAAATAAGAACTGTTTTATAAATTAGGGGTATTTTAGATGATGACACCCAGCTAGATAGTTAGCTAGCTAAATATAGCTACTGAAACTGATTATATCGTTTTGCTGTGCTTTTGGGGAAGAACATTGTTTGCATCCATCAGCTAGCTAGCTTGTTCATGACCAGCTGTCCAGAGCTCGGGAAGTGTTCCTGCGGTCGTCTGGCAGCGGCAGGTGCGGGAAACAAAACTTGACCAGCATCATAGCATAAGTATCGGTGAATCGTGGTGACATGTGAAATACGAGTGACAGTGTAATCAATCTGTAATAACTACGTAAAAATGTATGAACATGTTAAATTATTATGTGACGTGCAGTCATAATCAGGTCCCGATTGGTCAACAAGCTTATTTGACGCGTCAAATAGTGTTATTTGATGTGTATCTTTTTTATACGAAAAGACCCAAACGGCGTTCGATATTTCTGTGTATTTGTTTGCAAAAATCTACTCATAAGTGCATTTCATGCATTGAAATATGCTCAGCAATGCTAGAGGTGGTGTACTGTAGGCATAGATTTCAACTTATGAGTTGACAGCTAAAAACCTGGGCAACCAGAGGAATTGACACCAACCTTAGAGCTAGATAGAAGGCTTGTGCTCAAAAGCCAGTTTTAGCATGGGCAGCGTCATTGAGGACTTTCACCATTTTGAAGTAGTCAACTGGGTGGGACATGGTTTAAGGAAGCGTCACGTAATTTCATCCAGGTCACAAGGACGGATCACCAAATTAATTATACTCATGAGGATTTTTAAAATGTTCTTCGTGAGGATACATTCCACAACTGCAAGTGGCAGTAAATCGCAAACACGGGCTTTATACCTGTACAAACAGGCAGTGTGCACCCTTACAGTTATTTTGCCAACTCATAGAAGTAGTAGAAGAAGAAAATTGACTACTTCAAAATGGGAATCCCTAAAAACACGTCACTTCAATACAAGTGCCTTTTCGTTGCACGATAGAAGACAATTTTCACTAACCGTAACCGAATTCGCCTAACCTGTTACGAAAAAGTCATAACTGTACAGAAGTGGTGTGTTTTTATGGAATCTCACGTAAAAATGGATATGGGCGACAATGGCGCTGCCCATGCTCTCACGGACGCCATAATGGGACAGCTACAAATAATATGATAATTGTGAATAGTCAGATTAATATAATAGTTAGATTTAAACGTTTACATGCTTTGCAAGAAAAATGATTTCCAAAATAACCCTGTTTACATGGACACATCTGAAATCAGGCTACCTGTGGGACTTTGATAAATGCTGAAAATCGTAAATCAAAATAAAATGTCCAACATTCTGAGTTCGGACATATAACGCTTGTATGTGATTTATTTATTTTTTACTTCAAACGCATACGTTCAGTTTTTCCGAACTCACTTCACTCGCGCAAAAGAAAGAAGCTCGCGCTGCTTGTACTAGAACATGCGAAGATACTCCGCTATAACTGTACAAATCCTAATAATTCGAAAAATTCGAAAGCAAGCATATGCTTACTTCGATTTTTACCTTACACCGATTAACATAAGCGGAGTAAGATGTTTCCATGACTACTGCCATAATCAGTTTAATATCGAATTATTAGCGTGCATGTAAACGTACAAGGCGATGTGTATCTAACGTTAAGTCTATGGATCCAACACATCTTTGCTTCACGTATTCTATTGAAATTCAACAATTTCCCCTTGCACATACACATAGGATGCTGTTCACAGACTGTGTCCATGAATACACAAATATTGGTAATAATAAAGGTGCCGTTGACACAACAACAGAGAAAATAAACAATATTGATAAACCTGTCAATAAACTTCTCATCTGGCACAGCAGGCAGCAGTCATGCATAATTGTGTTTTCCCGCGAGACAAGGAAGTGGTGTGGTGGGGTTTGTTGACGTTCATACTCCATAGTTCGAGACGGAAACATCTGCATGATAAGAGATGTTCTCGAATAATAATTCATAGAAGTGTGCGACAGCAATGTCGTCAGCTCTCTCTTTTATACATGATTTTAGCGTAACGTATTTGTCATCTATATGATAGTAGGATATAGGGACATAATCGAATGTAAGTCTGTGTAAACAAGTCTTGTATTTTGTTTTTTGTAGCTAGCTAACGTTAGCTAGCCTAGCTAACGTTAGCTAGCTAGCTTTTCATGTCTGAAACGTCAACATTTCTGAAACTGCTGTTGGCCTGGTTGTGCCTTAGTCCAAGATCGTTAGCTACCCAATATGTTCGATTTCATACGATTTCATCTTGGACCTCCAAGTAATGTCACTGTATCTAGTTACTATAGTTAGCTAGCTAGTTAGGGCCACTTTGGAGAGATATTTGGTAAGGTTAGTTTCAGTTGATGTGGAGTTAGCGCTAACTGTGTATGTGCTAGTTAGAAGTAGAAGCAAGGTGTGAAAATTGGAGGATAACCATTGAGGATAACCTCACAGTAGCAACTAGCTAGGTACCTACCTTGCCTGGTCCCACACTGTATTTACCGTAGCCAAATATTCTATAATCATTGTATGCCATACATGTCGGCAGGTAGCCTATTTCTTTAATTATTTTATTTATTTAACCAGGTAGGCCAGTTGAGAACAGGTTCTCATTTACAACTGCGACCTGGCCAAGATGAATCAAAGCAGTGCGACAAAAAACAACAACACAGAGTTACACATGAGATAAACAAAAGTACAGTCAATAACACAATAGAAAAATCTATATACAGTGTGTGCAAATGGAGTAAGGAGGTAAGGCAATAAATAGGCCATAGTAGCGAAGTAATTATAATTTAGCAAATTAACACTGAAGTGATAGATGTGCAGATGATGATGTGCAAGTAGAAATACAGGTGTGCAAAAAAGTAAATCAAAACAATATGTGGATGAGGTAGGTAGTTGGATAGGCTATTTACAGCTGCAGGGATTGGTAAGATGCTCAGATAGCTAGTGGTTAGAGCGTTGGACTAGTAACCGAAAGGTTGCAAGATCGAATACCTGAGCTGACAAGGTAAAAATCTGTCGTTCTGCCCCTGAACAAGGCAGTTAACCCACTGTTCCTAGGCCATCATTGAAAATAAGAATTTGTTCTTAACTGACTTGCTTAGTTAAATAAAGGTGAAAAAAAGTAATGTCTATCATTCATGTGTTCCCATGTTTATGATTGCCATGCCTTCTTTTCCTATTCCACAGAGAGCAGAACATTGCCTGTCCACCATGGCAGCCCAAACCCCTCCACAGAGCGCCTTAAGGGAGTTCTGTCCCCTGTACTACCTGCTCAATGCAATACCTGCCAAGGTTCAGAAAGGCTTCCGCTCTGTAGTGGTCTACCTGACTGCCCTGGACACCAACAGCGATTACATTGCTGTGGGGAGCAGTATTGGGATGCTCTACCTGTACTGCAGGCGGGTCTGCCAGATGAACAAGTATAACATAGAAGTGAGTATGCCACTGTCTCATGCATTGCTTATTTTATTAAATTATTTTGCACTTTTACCCAAAACCAAATTTGATAACAAACATCCATTTATTATTGATTCTATGAACCACATTCTTTTCTCCCCAATAAGTAAGTTTGTCATTATGTTTAACTGTTAACATGTTACTGTATCTTCTCAGGGGAAATCCGAAGCTATCACAACAGTGAAGCTGCTCAGTTGTTTTGATGACTTGGTGGCAGTGGGCACAGCGTCTGGTCGGGTTGCACTCTTTCAACTGGTGTCTCAACTTCCAGGCAGGAATAAACAGGTATGCCAACCAACCAATCAACTGATCTGTTGATACGAGTAAAAATAGTGTCATGTTCTGAGCTTTTTTGTTGTTGTTGTATTTTATTCCCTTTTAAAATGGAAAGGTGCAAGCTTAGCACATGCACTGCTCCAGCCTTTAGTGTGTGTGTGTCTGTGTGTATATCGGAGGGGTTCGAGAGGGAAAAAAGCACAAGACAAATTTCCATCTCATATGGATTAAAGTATATCTTATCATATTATGTGCTTAGTAAATGTATCCCTTTGTGTAGCGAAACACTGAGGTCTCTCTCTTTTCTGTAGCTAAGGCGATTCGATGTGGTCGGTTTGCATAAAAGCACAGTCACTGCTTTGGCCTGGAGTGCCAATGGAATGAAGCTTTTCTCTGGTGATGACAAAGGAAAGGTTGTGTACTCTGCTGTTGATTTGGATCAGGTATAGCAACTTTAATTCTTTCAGTTATGTGCTGTTTGTTTTCTAACCATCTTCTCTCACATATTTGTTGTACCCTTATACACTCAGGGTGTATGTAACCCAGTATTGTGGTTGGAGCTTTGACCTGTGTTGTATGGTCATATCCTTAGGGTGTGTGTAACCCAGTGCTGCTGTTTGAGGAGCCCTCAGCCATAGTCCAGCTAGAGTACAGTCAGAAAGTCTTGC
This sequence comes from Salvelinus sp. IW2-2015, assembly GCF_002910315.2. Taxonomy (NCBI): domain Eukaryota; kingdom Metazoa; phylum Chordata; class Actinopteri; order Salmoniformes; family Salmonidae; genus Salvelinus; species Salvelinus sp. IW2-2015. The sequence continues at coordinate 9,046,761 of NC_036849.1, read as the reverse complement.
TCATCTCCTCTCATCAGAGATCCTTGCTCTTCTACACCCAGGAGCAGGCCCTGCAGCAGCTGGGCACCAAGCCTAGGAAGAGGTAACCTACATGTTGTACTTATTCATTAAAAGTACCACAACTTCTACATCAGTGACTTGTCAGCAACAAATCAAGTATGTCCACTTCAGACAATTTATTGAGACATTTACATTTTCTCAGCTGAGCATCTTCAGATTTTTCTGATGTATTAAACCAGAGAGTAATAGATGGTGCAAATATCTAAGCTATGAAGCTATGTGTATATCTTATATATGTCTCTTGCATTATTATTTTCCTCGAAGCAATGGGAAGTTTGGTGCGTGCTTCCAGCCAGGCCTGTGTAAGCAGAGTGGCCTGCTGGTCTATGCAGCGAGGCCTGGCCTTAGGTTGTGGCGGACGGACGTGCGAGGACTGGTGGAGGACACGCGGGTCCTGAAGCCTCTGTTCAACCAGCAGGTGCCCCAGTTTGAGCTGTTCCCCAGGCCAGCCCCCACAGGGGGTTATCGGCCCCAGGAGAGGCAGCTGGGCCTGGTGAGCTGCTTCCTCAGAGAGGGCTGGGTCCTCAGCTGGAACGAATACAGTGTCTACGTGTTGGACTGCCTCAACCAGGTAAAGATGTCCTCAGGCAGGAATGGATACTAAACTAATAATACATGTATTTTATTTAGCGCTTGTTACAATGTTTTGTGAGAGAGTAATAGCGAGAGGTGGTTAGAAGTGGATCAGTTGAGACTGCAAAGAATGTAGTAATTTAATTTCTCCCGTTGACGTCTGACTGCTGACATTTTCGTGCGATTCTACATTTAAAATCGTTTTTCACTCGGTTCGCAAGTACTCTCGGCAGGCAAACGCTATTGGTGTGTTCGAGCCCTTGCGGGAAGTCGATCTGTCAATGTTATTTTGTCTTTGACTTTCAAGGTGATCATCGGTGCACTGGAAAGCTGCGGGGACATTGTCTCTGTATCATGCACTGAAAATGAGATCTTCATCTTGAAAGGAGATCGAGACATCGTTCGCATCTCCAATACTCCCGAGGGCCTGGCTTCCAACAGTAAGATGTCATATTGTATTTTGTTTGCTTGAATACATTGAAACCACTTTGGACTACAGTTCAAACCAACCAGATGGTGGAAAGAGAGACAATCACGATCTACAGATAACTTTCTTTAGTCCTTTAATTTCTTTTATCTCTATAGTCATTCCCTGAAAAGTATTCTCTTAACCTTCTTCCCGTCCAGTTTCTGAGTTGTCCCTCCGTCTGACCTCTCCCCTGACCACTCCCACCATCCTGCTCCCGCCCACCGGCTCCGTGGAGACAGCCCAGCCTATCAGGACCATGGCCATCATCACAGAGCACGGGGAGAGGCTGGTGCATGAGGAGGTGGAAGAGGTAGAGGAAGTGCTAGAGCAGGACCAGCTGAGTGACAACCCCGAGGCGGGGGAGGCCGTAGCCCTGGTGGAGAGGCCTGAGGTGGGGGAGCGACTGAGCCACCAGAGAGGGGCCAGTGTAGGGGGCACCAGTGAGTCTCGTAGCCGCAGCAGCTCCATCACGTCCTGGGATAGCGTTCTGGGCACGATGCTCTCCACCCCCACCACCACGGAGCAGTCGGACCTCTCCTCCAGCCGCTACAGTGCCATCAACCAGGAGGACTTCCAGCAGGAGCTGGTGGTCAAGGCCATCAAAGTCAAGAAGAAGGCAAAGAGGAGGAGACAAGGTGAGTGGCAGTAGTGACCAATTTGGTAATGCTCTGATTTTCAACAAAGGGCCAAGAAAACTTTGAGGTCTAGTGTTCTTTGCTCTGGTTGATCACAAAATGTTCCAAAATGGCTCCAAGTAGCGTTTTAATATCTTTAAAAAAGTTCATTGCTTGTCTTATAATTTACCTTTTCCATATGAGTCTGGATTCAATACATTAATGTTGAAACTTAAATTCTGCTATGTTCTCTCTCTCTTTTTCTCTCTACAGAAAGTGGAAACCGCATCTGTGAGCAGCACAACAGCTGGTCCGAGAGCATTTGCAGTCAGGATGGAGGAGGGGGCAGCGACGGGGGGGCCAGCACCCCTATGAGTGAGCCCCCATCCGCCTCCGACCACACCAGTCTCATGTACAGCAGTCTGGACCTACAGAGCAGGAGCAGTGGATCCCCAGACCAGGAGGGATCCATCAGTGGAGGTTCCCCAGAACTAAATACCTCTGGAGCTCAGAGCCAGGGTGGTGGCCAGGGACAGGACCCTCAGACTCAACCCCCTGGGACTCAGCCTCCTTCCTGCCCCGCGTCCCTGCCTTTCCAGGACATGGAGTGTCAGTCCTACCCAGAGAACGGCAACGGCCCCTTGGCCACGAACAAACAGGGAGAGGCCCCTACCCCAGATGTAGACCTTCTACTGGAGTGCACCTTTGCCTACATGCAGACCTCAGAAGACCAGGGCCCCATTGAGGAGCAGGAGGATGACTTCCTGAGCCCCCTCATTGGACCGGATGACTCTGAGGACAAGGACGACCCGCAGCATCTGGAGCCTCCTAGCTGTGCTGATCAGATGTGTTATTCCCGGGAGCCTGAGCAGTGCCCCTCCAGTGACGAAGAGGACATCTATGCTGCCCAGGGAGTCCCGTACTCAGCCTCCAGTGTCAGCCTTGGAGACGGCCTCAACGCTCTCAACCTCCAGGGCTCCAACATCGGCCAGCAGGACCAAGACAAGACAGTAATAAAACACACAACATGTGTGATGTTTCGGCTTCCTTCCTCAGTGTGTGTGCTGCTGCTATTGCATGCAGTTTCATTCTGACACTATATGACTAGTAGTGTCACATCAAAATAGAAGCATTGACTCATTTGATTGTTGTTACATGGTTGGATAGTTTTCACCATAGAATGTTATTCATCACCAATACCAACAGTTCTGTCCCTGGTTGAACCCTCTCTCCTCTCGTCTCCTCTGTAGTTAGCAGAGAGCTGGATGGGCTACACAGGGCCAGGCTGTGGCATCCTGAACTTGGTGGTGACTGACCGATACATCTGGTGCCTGGACTTTAAAGGAGGCCTGTACTGCAGTGCTCTCCCAGATGGGGGGCTGAGCTGGCAGAAGTTTGAGGAGAACGTGCAGCAGGTGGCACTGTCACCTTCAGGTGAGGATGTTTAAAATATGATAATTTAGCACCAGACGCTTTTATTCACAGTAACTCTGTCTTATGCGTTATAGATAGAAGGTACTGTGGTACCTGGTCTACATCATTGTTGCCTCTATTTGAGATGAGCATTCAATGTGTTGGTACTTTTGGGAGTTGGTAAGTTCATTACCCAAGATTTCTCCTTTGGATGTAAATACTAGTGGTTTGTCATGGCTGTTACATTGAAGTCTGATTTCATTCCAGGGTCCCTGCTATGGAAGGTGGAACAGAAGACCATGACAGCGTATGCATGTGGTAAAGTCACCATCAAAGGCAAGAGGCACTGGTACAAAGCCCTGGAGGATTCTGCCTTTGTGGCGCTTAGTGAAGACACAGCCTGGATCATCCATACCAGCGGAGACCTCTACCTGCAGACAGGTGAGATAGTTAACCACAGGGAAGGAGTTTGTGACTATACTCATGAGTCTTGTTCTTCTTTACTATCTGCTTTAAGAATAAGATCACTTTATTGGTCAAACCACATTACAGGGTTCATCTGAAATTTGACTTCCTCTTTTAACCCAAGCCCTTCGAAAGACACACATACATGTTTTTGGAGAGGTGCGGGGAGCTACCACGCTGGGCGCCCAGGGGGTTACAACGGCAGGCAATGGCATCTAGGGTTTGATACCAGAAACCCTTCAGTTGCCAGCTCAACTCCCAACAGACTTTTTCAATCGAAACCGAGATTCGAACTTGCAACCCTCCGCTTGCTGTCTTGCCTCTCTAACCGCTGTGCTACCTGACACCCCCTTGCTCATTCCGCTATGGAGTAGAGATGAAGAGATCTGCCACTACATTTAGCAAATTCATTGCTGCATAGAAAAGGTGCTCACAGGAAGTTTCTATAATATGTTTTTTTGTGACAAACCATTTTACTTTATTTTAAATGTAAGATTTGTTCATGTAAGCTATTTGGACTATTCAGTTCACTCCTCCATTTGAAACAAGACTTCAGGGTTTCAGCAGCAGGTGGCCTCAGGGCATTAAGAATATTACATCATGACCCTGTTTATTGGCAGTCTCAAGCCTGCAAATAAATTCCTGAAATTAACCAATCGGCCATTAGATGGAGCTGTTTAGGCTCCATAATAAATAGTATCATCAGTCACTGGCTAAATTAGTTTAGAAGTAATCATAGTGCTCTATAGATGCCATATTTGGGATGAGAATAATGAAGACGAATAAATCCCAAACATTACAAAATAATATCTGTCCCTTGTATTATGATGGCTTGTGAACAACACCGCTAACCTTGCTGGTCAAGACAAGTAATATTAATTCCCTGGTTGTGTAAGGATGTCAGTTGTACATGAAGCATGACTCTAGCAGCTGTTCTGACACATCCAGAGCCAACAGACACAGAGGCCTGTTCATGAAATTACATGCTGTGTATGTCTGCCTCTGTCTAGCCTCAGAGAATCCCTCTGAAATGGGCAGGATTTGTCACAGAAATTGGGTGGTGGCAATGAGATAAATATACACTTTGGTGACCGACATCAAAAAAATTGAAGATTAGGGATTGGTGGGTATTGTGTAGCTGCAGGCTTGTAATTTCTAGTGGCACATTTAATTTCAATTAGATATGATAAACTAAGAAACTAATGGGAAACTGCTATACTGATAATATGGCTAGATGTTCTTTACTATTCGGCCATCAGATTTGCCACCAATGCTCCCTATAGGACACATCACTGCACTCTATACTCTCTGTAAACTGGTCATCTCTGTATACCTGTAGCAAAACCAACTCGTTGATGCTTATTTATAAAACCCTCTTAGGCCTCACTCCCCCCTATCTGAGATCTACTGCAGACCTCATCCTCTACATACAACACCCGTTTTGCCAGTCACATTCTGTTAAAGGTCCCCCAAGAACACACATCCCCGGGTCGCTCGTCTTTTCAGTTCGCTGCAGCTAGCGACTGGAATGAGCTGCAACAAACACTCAAACTGGACAGTTTTATCTCAATCTCTTCATTCAAAGACTCAATCATGGACACTCTTACTGACAGTTGTGGCTGCTTTGCGTGATGTATGCGTGATGTATTGTTGTCTCTACCTTCTTGCCCTTTGTGCTGTTGTCTGTGCCAAATATTGTTTGTACCATGTTTTGTGCTGCTACCATTTTGTGTTGCTACCATCCTGTGTTGTCATGTGTTGCTGCCTTGCTATGTTGTTGTCTTAGGTCTCTCTTTATGTAGTGTTGTGTTGTCTTGTCGTTATGTGTGTTTTGTCCTATATTTATATATATTTATTTTTAATCCCAGCACCCGTCCCCGCATGAGGCCTTTTGCCTTTTGGTAGGCTGTCATTGTAAATAACAATTTGTTCTTAACTGACTTGCCTAGTTAAATATAGGTTAAATAAAATAAAATAAAATAAAAATAGCCTAGACATGGCATGATTACCATTCTGTTTACATACAGACATGCACTCACTCACTCACTCACTCACTCACAAAAACACAACAAATGCACTAACTCACAGACTAATCCCTGACTGTGGTCGTGGTCCCATCCTGCAGGGTTGAGTGTGGACCGTCCATGTGCGCGGGCTGTGAAGGTGGACTGCCCGTGCCCAATGACCCAGATCGCAGCACGGGGCGGGGTGGTGTGGGCCCTCAGTGAACACAGGGCCGTCTTCTACAGAGAAGGCCTCAGCAGCTACTGCTCTGAGGGGGAAATGTGGAAGTATGACAAAATCAGGTAGAACCTTTTCTGTGTGTCATAGACCCCAGTAACAGTGATAGTTGAGTTAGCTATGCTTGCTTCTTGTGAAACTCATACGGGTTGTCATGTGTTTGTTCTAATGAATTGTAATCCAACAATGACTCTTTCACCTCTTTTGAAAAGAGGAAGGAAGATGTGTGTCATACAGGTCTAGTAACAGTGAAAGTTAAGTTAGTATGACCAACCTGGGTTAAAATCCACCTCTCCTGCACACCAGAAGACTGTGTTAGCTAAAGGGAGCTAATGCATGTCTTCAGGACTCACTCAGGCAATGTTGGCTATGCTTTCTTTGCTAATCATCACGTATTTGTGTGTGTGTTTTTCCTCCTTCCAAAGTGAGAGTCAAGGTCTGGAGCCCATCTGTATAGCCCTGGGAGAGAACAACACGGCCTGGGCTCTGGACACCGGTGGAAGTCTGTGGTTCAGGACTGGAGTCACTGCCAAAAAGCCCCAGGGGGACGATGACCACTGGTGGCAGGTTGGTATACTATTGGAATTGTGTTCAATGTTACTCACACGGTGCTAGGGCTGTGGCGGTCACAAAATTTTGTCAGCCGGTGATTGTCAAACAAATAACTGTCGGTCTCACGGTAATTGACCGTTAATTAACATAAACACATTTAGCATCTCCTGGCTTCCACACATAGCCTACAAGGCATTTTTTTTTAAGTCTAATAAATCCATGTAAAATAGCCTACACCTTCACAATAGATCCATGATTTATTGTAGAAAGGTCTAAAAAAGCATGATATGAAGAACATGTAGTCTATTTCAGAAGAAAAGAATAGCATACTCTGAGTTGTCCTTATGATGTGGCTATTCCAAAGGGCTGTGGACTTCACTAGTTTATTTAGCAGACAAGATTTGCTTATAGTTCCGTGGCATTATTTTATAGTATGAAGAATCCAATTGAACAAAACTGAATAAAATATAAATATTTTCCCCAAACGATTTGAGGGAGTACTCTCACATGCGGATATTCTGTGTTGAGCGGTTAACAAAGAAATATTCTTACTTTAGAGTTATTAATGTAACTTTAGTTGATGTACAAATGTTGGGCTATATGTTTTGATTTTTAATACATTGTATGTGACGAGACTCTAAGGATGATTTGAGTTGCTTGAAAGGCATGAGCTCTGCTTTGTTTTTTGCACAAGCTGTACACACTCCAAAAGTCTCTCATTCACCATTTGACAAGCACTCGATAATGCCTCGAATTTCACAGCGGCATCCCCTGTGACCGTAATGCACCCTAAAAAAATCCATGCCTTTTGCGGCCAGGAGTGCTGTGTTGTGCCGTTCTCCCTGAGTGTGCTGCGCAATCAGAAGCGCCTCTCACTCACATGGCTCGCCGTCGCGTGATCGGGTCTTTCTCACAGGCTACAAGTGAAGACACACATCGGGGATGCAACTGCTCGCGTCCTTATCCAATTCCGAGGTGCATATTGAAGATAATGGAAGAACTGTCCACATTTACTTTTCATCAGCCAACAAGATGAGTAGGCCTAACGAACAGCAAAAGCACTAGCCTATGTCAATCTACTGTCCCCCATAGTACAAAAGTCAACTTATTCTGTGCGAGAAATAAATATTCCAAACATAGTCTGGGACAGTTGTGGATTGCGATAGATCCCAAATGAATACAGCCACTAGCATCAAAAATATTTTTTTAATGCAATGTGGCTGACGCAACAGATCAGAACGTTTAGCCTAATATGTTGACAAACTATTACATGCTGCGCCACCGCGCGCATGTTGATTTTGTCCCCTCCACACCAGACACGGTCAGCACGCGCAGGTTGAAATATCAAAACAAACTCTGAACCAACTATATTAATTTGGTTACAGGTCGTAAAGCATTACATATTTATGGCAATTTAGCTAGCTAGCTTTCTGTTGCTAGCTAATTTGTCCAGGGATACAAACATTGGGTTGTTATTTTACCTGAAATGCACAAGGTCCTCTACTCTGACAATTAATCCGCGGATAAAAGGGTAAAAGTTTGTTTTCTAGTAATCTCTCCTTCAAGCTTCTTCTTCTTCTTTGGACTTTATATGGCGGTTGGCAACCAACTTTAAGGTGCATTACCACTACCGACTGGCCGGGAGCGTGGACCTCAGTTCATCTTTCAATCACACACGTGGGTATATGCTCCTAAAAACCAATGAGGAGATGGGAGAGGTGGGACTTGCAGCACGTTAAGCGTCACAAATAGAATCAAGTTCTATTTTAGCGCCTGGCTACGCAGAAACTCGCGATCAGTGTGTGTGCGCAATAATTGAATAACATGTATTTGTACATTTATTTTGCAACACGTTAGGCTATTTCTTCACATTATAAGCGCAGCAATGCGCACATGGTAGTAGGCTATAATTATTTTATTATAAAGCTGCATTTTTATGGTGAAAATTATCTTCCCCAATCTTGAAACTCACGTGCTGCTTATATATGCCAGTTAGGGTCTACACCCCTTGTAAAGCGGATGAATGTGCTTAATTGGCCACTTTAGTTGTGATACAAACCTTTTAAAACGTATAATCCTATGGGCTAGGCTACATGAGGTGTGCTACTATGATTCAAACAAGTTGCCAAAAAAAGCATTGTTTCTATGCTGGGCATCATTCACAAGTGATAATATATAATTCACAAGTGGTAGGCTAATTTTGTCACCCATCAGACTATTATTGATTTAATCTTGTCTTTACATATACTAAATAATATACAGTTGAAGTCGGAAGTTTACATACACTTAGGTTGGAGTCATTAAAACTCGTTGTTCAACCACTCCACACATTTCTTGTTAACAAACTATAGTTTTGGCAAGTCGGTTAGGACATCTCCTTTGTGCATGACACAAGTAATTTTTCCAACAATTGTTTACAGACAGATTATTTCACTTATAATTCACTGTATCACAATTCCAGTGGGTCAGAAATGTACATACACTAAGTTGACTGTGCCTTTAAACAGCTTGGAAAATTCCAGAAAATTATGTCATGGCTTGAGAAGCTTCTGATAGGCTAATTGACATAATTCGAGTCAATTGGAGGTGTACCTGTGTATGTATTTCAAGACCTACCATCGAACTCAGTGCCTCTTTGCTTTACTTCATGGAAAAATCAAAAGAAATCAGCCAAGACCTCAGAAAAAGAATTGTAGACCTCCACAAGTCTGGTTCATCCTTGGGAGCAATTTCCAAACGCCTGAAGGTACCACATTCATCTGTACAAACAATAGTACGCAAGTATAAACACCATGGGACCACGCAGCCATCATACTGCTCAGGAAGGAGATGCGTTCTGTCTCCTAGAGATGAACGTACTTTGGTGCGAAAAGTGTAAATCAATCCCAGAACAACCGCAAAGGACCTTGTGAAGTTGCTGGAGGAAACGGGTACAAAAGTATCTATATCCACAGTAAAACGAGTCCTATATCGACATAACCTGAAAGACCACTCAGCAAGGAAGAAGCCACTTCTCCAAAACTGCCATAAAACAGCCAGACTACAGTTTGCAACTGCACATGGGGACAAAAATCATACTTTTTGGAGAAATGTCCTCTGGTCTGATGAAACAAAAATAGAACCGTTTGGCCTTAATGACCATCGTTATGTTTGGAGGATAAAGGGGGAGGCTTCCAAGCTGAAGAACACCATCCCAACCGTGAAGCACGGGGGTGGCAGCATCATGTTGTGGGGGTGCTTTGCTGCAGGAGGGACTGGTGCACTTCACAAAATAGATGGCATCATGAGGAAAGAAAATTATGTGGATATATTGAAGCAACATCTCAAGACATCAGTCAGGAAGTTAAAGCTTGGTCGCAAATGGGTCTTCCAAAAAGACAATGACCCCAAGCATAATATCAAAGTTGTGGCAAATGGCTTAAGGACAACGAAGTCAAGGTATTGGAGTGGCCATCACAAAGCCCTGACCTCCAGCCTATAGAAAATTTGTGGGCAGAACTGAAAAAGCGTGTGCGAGCAAGGAGGCCTAGAAACCTGACTCAGTTACACCAGCTCTGTCAGGAGGAATGGGTCAAAATTCACCCAACTTATTGTGGGAAGCTTGTGGAAGGCTACCCAAAACGTTTGACCCAAGTTCAACAATTTAAAGGCAATGCTACCAAATACGAATTGAGTGTATGTAAACTTCTGACCCACTGGGAATGTGATGAAAGAAATAAAATATTAAAATAATTTATTCTCTACTATTATTCTGACATTTCACATTCTGAAAATAAAGTGGTTATCCTAACTGACCTAAGACAGGGAATGTTTACTAGGATTAAATGTCAGGAATTGTGAAAAACTGAGTTTAAATGTATTTGGCTAAGGTGTATATAAACATCCGACTTCAACTGTATGTTTGACATTTTGATTTAGAATGGACCATTATCATGTACCTGTCTCAAAACAGGGGCAGCGGTAAAAAATGTATGTACTTAAATAGCGAATGGAGGATGCTTTTCCCCATGGTTTATTTTCACACCTGTTGTAAATATAAGCAATGTGCTTTATATTAGGAGAGTTGAGAAATAAATATAGGAGGCCTAGCCTATAGAAAGCTGATCCTGCTATTTTTAGTAGAGGCCATCACCCTGTTTTCTTGCACAGTTGCGTAACCTATTGAAATGAGCTCATGGGCTCTCATGAAGTGTGTTTGGTTAGATTATCAAATGCATTTGCATTGATGTCAGAGTGATTAGAGGGACAATAAAGTGCTGAATACCAGGCAGTTAGCAAGTTTGGTAGGCTACTAATGACCAGCAGCAGCATCAGAGCTTGGAGAAGCCTAATTACCGCGACTAAATGGTCATGTGGAATTTGACTGCCTTCATGACTCGTGACCGCCGGTGTGGCGGTAATACAGTCACCGCAACAGCCCTACTCACACCCATAATTTCCATCAGTCCTCTATTTTGCACTTCGATCGTTTTTTAAGAATGTCTATTTTTAAGTCAAAGGGGTTGCATTACAGACTTCACCCTGAGATGACTGGCACACCTTCTAATGCTTATATATTTCTGGCCTTTTGTTCCCTCCCTCAGGTGAGCATCACAGACTATGTGGTCTTTGACCAGGGCAGTCTGTTCCAGACTCTGATCCAGGCCACTCAAAACGTGGCCACGGCCACCAAGGCCCCGGTGGAGCGGGTGGCAGAGTGCCTCCGCGTGGCTTTCCTCTCCCAGCAGTCCCAGTGCCAGCCCAGCCTGGTCTCTTCCAACACCACTGGCGTCTGGATTGCATCTGGCAGGAACGACTTCCATGTCGCCAAGGGCAGCCTCAGTGGTATGTTATTAGACCTCAATACTTTTTTGTTAGCTCACCAAGCTAATGGCTAGGCTTAAGCTTGGTGGGTTAACACAGATGTTCAGTCAGGAGCCATTTTAATTGTTGTTTTCTGCATTGGAATGCCATTTATGGAGTGACATAACCACATTCCATAGAAACACAGAACTTCATCAGCTATGCCTTCAGCCCAGTTCAGATACAACAGCCAGTCAAGACGAGACTAGATGGTTTTAAGCAGTTTTAGAACAACGTTTATAAAAAATTAAAATTTAATAAAAATTAAAAAAAATCTGAGAAGTGTAGTTTTAGAATGTCTCATGTCTCATTTTAGAATGTCTCATTTTCAATTTTCAACATGTCAAATCTTAGCAAAATACTTGAAACGAGACGGGTCCGTTTAAATGAAAAATAAAATAAAATGTTATTGGTCACATACACATGGTTAGCAGATGTTAATGCGAGTGTAGTGAAATGCTTGTGCTTCTAGTTCTGACCGTGGAGTAATATCTAACAAGTAATCTAACAATTTCACAACAACTACCTTACACACACAAGTGTAAAGGAATGAATAAGAATATGAACATAAATATATGTACAGTGAGCTGATGTTCTGTGTTTAGCCAAGCAGACTAGCTAGCTATTTTGCTGCAGTTAGATACCCCAGCTTGCTGATATTTCTCTGACAAGTTGCAAAGTGTGCCTGGTTTCTGGTGCATATATTTCATAATACTCGTTTTCTACAGCACCGTTCCTACAGCACCATTTCTACAGCACCATTTTCTTCAACCCTGTTTTTTAAATACATTTTCTATTTAACCTTTATTTAACTAGGCAAGTCAGTTAATTAAGAACAAATTAATTTGCTACAACAAGCGGCAACTTTTTCTCAGTTTCATCACATCCTTGTAAAGAGGCACCTTTACCGTGGAAACGGTCTCAACCGTGCGTCCTATATTTTTGATCTGAATTCCCCGTCTTTGGTCAGCTGTTATACAACACAAATGTCGTTTTTTCTCTCCTTATGTCGGCTGTTCTATCTGAACGGGCTTTAAGGCAAAAACTATTTGCATTTCTTTACTGACACCTTCTCAAAGGTCAAAGTGTGTTAAGGCAGTGTGATGGACAGTGACTTTTGTGATAATACTGCAGGGTGTTTAGTGTGACAGTGATGTTTTGTGACCCCACAGGCACGTTCTGGCAGGGTGTTGTACCCAGAGGAACCGTCTCTGCCACGAAGTGGGCCTTCGTCTACTCCTCGGCTTTACTCAGTAAAGAAGGTAGATTGGTGACCACTCTTTGTGAACACATAACATTATTACTACCACCCCTCCACCTTATGGCAACAACCCATCTCAAATAAATGTACAGAAATAGAGAAGACTACTCCTTTGACATTACATTTACATTACATGTTATCTGTGTCTCTCTGTGTATTACATCACCAACATGTGACTGTGTTTGTATTTATCTGTCTCTGCAGGGAGCTTCCTGTGGCTGGGCCAGAGCAGGAAAGACCTGTTCTGTGTTTGGGACCAGGATGGTCAGATGCACCCCACCACGGTCCAGCTGCCCCAGGACATAGAGATGGTGCAGCTCACTGCCTGCCGCGATGCCCTGTGGGGACTGGACCACCACGGCCGTGTCCACATCCGCACCCTCTCCACCAGCTGCCCCACTGGCATGCACTGGAATCTGCTTGACCTCAGCCAGCTCGGTAAGACCATACTCTTCACACATAGAAATAACATTGGTTGCCTCATCAGGCAGATCACAAGCTAGGGTAGCTAAGTTTAGGCTAGATGCTAAATGCAAAAATAACTTTGTGATTTTGTTTGCTAAATTGGTGATTTAGTGGCCTCACGGGGAGATTGATTGCAGTAGTTTTGTGGTATTTCCTCTCTGTTTTGTATGAAAACTATACTGAACAAAAATATAAACGCAACATGTATAGTGTTGGTCCCATGTTTCATGAGCTGGACTAATAGATCCCTGAAATGTTCCATATGCACAAAAAGCTTATTTCTCTCAAATGTTGTGCACAAATTTGTTTACATCCCTGTCCGTGAGCATTTCTCCTTTGCCAAGATAATCCATCCACCTGACAGGTGTGGCATATCAAGAAGCTGATTAAACGGCATGATCATTACACAGGTGCACCTTGTGCTGTGGACAATAAAAGGCCACTCTAAAATGTGCAATTTTGTCACACAACACAATGCCACAGATGTCTCAAGTTTTGAGGGAGCATGCAATTGCCATGCTGACTGCAGGACTGGCCACCAGAGCTCTAGCCAGAGATTTGAATGTTCATACAGAGGCGGCGCTCTTAGTGACCGGGGACTTTAATGCAGGGAAACCTAAATCAGTTTTAACTCATTTCTATCAGCATGTTAAATGTGCAACCAGAGGGGAAAAAATTCTAGACCACCTTTACTCCACACACCGAGTCGCGTACAAAGCTCTCCCTCGCCCTCCATTTGGCAAATCTGACCATAATTCTATCCTCCTGATTCCTGCTTACAAGCAAAAATTTAAGCAGGAAGCACCAGTGACTCGCTTCTTCCTGCTAAGTCACAATCATCTCCTTAGTCTTGATCACTTGAGGGAGAGGTTGTTGTCCTCGCACCACACGGTCAGGTCTCTGACCTCCTCCTATAGGCTGTCTCATCGTGTTCAGTGTCGTGCTTGGCCGTCGCAGTCATAAGTGAACAAGGGAGTACAGGAGGGAACTGAGCACGCACGCCTGGGGCGCCCGTGTTGAAGATTGGCGTGGCGGATTGTTTTGTTTACCTACTTACTACCTGGGGGCGGCCCTTTCATGAAGTCAGGATCCAGTTGCAGAGGAGGTGTTTAGTCCCAGGGTCCTTAGCTTAGTGATGAGCTTTTGAGAGCACAATGGTGGTTGAACACTCTCCTCTTCCATCCTATATCTCTTCCCTCTGCTCAAACCTTCTCCAACCTATCTCCTGATTCTGCCTCCTCACCTCCTCTTCTCCCTTTCTGCATCCTTTGACTCTCTATGTCCCCTTCCTCCAGGCCGCTCGGTCCTCCCCTCCTGCTCCGTGGCTCGACGTCTCATTGCGAGCTCACAGAACAGGGCTCCGGGCAGCGAGCGGAAATGGAGGAAAACTCGCCTCCCTGCGGACCTGGCATCCTTTCACTCCCTCCTCTCTACATTTCCTCTTCTGTCTCTGCTGCTAAAGCCACTTTCTACCACTCTAAATTCCAAGCATCTGCCTCTAACCCTAGGAAGCTCTTTGCCACTTCTCCTCCTCCTGAATCTCCTCCCCCCCCCCCTCCTCCCTCTCTGCGGATGACTTCGTCAACCATTTTGAAAAGAAGGTCGACGACATCCGATCCTTGTTTGCTAAGTCAAACGACACGTGGTTCTGCTCACACTGCCCTACCCTGTGCTTTGACCTCTTTCTCCTCTCTCTCCAGATGAAATCTTGCGTCTTGTGACGGCCGGCCGCCCAACAACCTGCCCGCTTGACCCTATCCCTCCTCTCTTCTCAGACCATTTCCGGAGACCTTCTCCCTTACTCACCTCGCTCATCAACTCATCCTTGACCGCTGGCTACGTCCCTTCCGTCTTCGAGAGCGAGAGTTGCACCCTTCTGAAAAAACCTACACTCGATCCCTCCGATGTCAACAACTACAGACCAGTATCCCTTCTTTCTTTTCTCTCCAAAACTCTTGAACGTGCCGTCCTTGGCCAGCTCTCCTGCTATCTCTCTCAGAATGACCTTCTTGATCCAAATCAGTCAGGTTTCAAGACTAGTCATCAACTTGAGACTGCTCTTCTCTTGTCCACGGAGGCGCTCCGCACTGCTAAAGCTAACTCTCTCTCCTCTGCTCTCATCCTTCTAGACCTATCGGCTGCCTTTGATACTGTGAACCATCAGATCCTCCTTCCCCCGTCTCCCGAGCTGGGCATCTCCGGCGCGGCCCACGCTTGGATTGCGTTACCTGACAGGTCGGTCCTACAGGTTGGCGTGGCGAGAATCTGTCTCCGCACCACGTGCTCTCACCACTGGTGTCCCCCAGGGCTCTGTTCTAGGCTCTCTCCTATTCGCGCTATACACCAAGTCACTTGGCTCTGTCATATCCTCACATGGTCTCTCCTATCATTGCTATGCAGACGACACACAATTAATCTTCTCCTTTCCCCCCTCTGATAACCAGGTGGCGAACGATCTCTGCATGTCTGGCAGCATATCAGTTGTTGTGACGGATCACCACCTCAAGCTGAAACCTCGCAAGACGGAGCTGCTCTTCCTCCCGGGGAAGGACTGCCCGTTCCATGATCTCGCCATCACGGTTGAACATCCATTGTGTCTCCTCCCAGAGTGCTATGAACCTTGTGTGATCCTGGACAACACCTGTCGTTCTCAACCAACATCAAGGCGGTGACCGCGTTCCTGTAGTTCATGCTCTACAACATTCGCAGGTACGACCCTGCCTCACACAGGAAGCGGCGCAGGTCCTAATCCAGGCACTTGTCATCTCCCGTCTGGATTACTGCAACTCGCTGTTGGCTGGGCTCCCTGCCTGTGCCATTAAACCCCTACAACTCATCCGAACGCCGAGCCCGTCTGGTGTTAACCTCCAAGTTCTCTCACGTCACCGCCGCTCCTCCGCTCTCTCCACTGGCTTTCCAGTTGAAGCTCGCATCCGCTACAAGACCATGGTGCTTGCCTACGGAGCTGTGAGGGGAACGGCACCTCCGTACCTTCAGGCTCTGATCAGGCCTACACCCAACAGGGCACTGCGTTTCGTCCACCTCTGGCCTGCTCGCCTCCCTACCTCTGAGGAAGTACAGTTCCCGCTCAGCCCAGTCAAAACTGTTCCTGCTCTGGCACCCAATGGTGGAACAAACTCCCTCACGACGCCAGGTCAGCGGAGTCAATCACCACCTTCCGGAGACACCTGAACCCCACCTCTTTAAGGAATACTAGGATAGGTAAAGTAATCATTCTAACCCCCCCCCCCCCCCCTCCTTAAAAGAGTTAGATGCACTATTGTAAAGTGGTTGTTCCACTGGATATCATAAGGTGAATGCACACATTTTTAAGTCGCTCTGGATAAGAGCGTCTGCTAAATGACTTAAATGTAAAATTAAACACTGAGCTGTAGTCAATGATAGCATTCTCACATAGGTGTACCTTTGTCCAGGTGTGAAAGGGCAATGTGGAGTGCATAGAGATTGCATCATCTGTGGATCTGTTGGTGCGGTATGCAAATTGGAGTGGGTCTAGAGTTTCTGGATAATGGTGTTGATGTGAGCCATGACCAGCCTTTCAAAGCATTCATGGCTACAGACGTGAGTGCTACGAGTCGGTAGTCATTTAGGCAGGTTACCTTAGTGTTCTTGGGCACAGGGACTATGGTGGTCTGCTTGAAACATGTTGGTATTACAGACTCAGACAGGGAGAGGTTGAAAATGTCAGTGAGATACTTGCCAGTTGGTCAGCCCATGCTCGGAGTACACTCCTGGTAATCCATCTGGCCCTGCGGCCTTGTGAATATTGACCTGTTTAAAGGTTAAAGGTCTTACTCACATCGGCTGCGGAGAGTGTGATCACACAGTCGTCCGAACAGCTGATGCTCCTCATGCATGTTTCAGTGTTTACTTGCCTCGAAGCGAGCATAGAAGTTATTAGCAATCTGGTCGGCTTGTGTCACTGGCAGCTCTCGGCTGTGCTTCCCTTTGTAGTCGTAATAGTTTGCAGGCATGCCACATCCGACGAGCGTCGGAGCCGGTGTATCGATTCGATCTTAGTCCTGTATTGAAGCTTTGCCTGTTTGATGGTTTGTCGAGCACTAGTTGGGTTTTCTTATAAGCTTCTGGGTTAGAGTCCCGCTCCTTGAAAGTGGCAGCTCTGAACTATAGCTCTAGTGCAAATATTGCCTGTATCCATGGCTTCTGGTTAGGGTATGTATGTAAAAGTCCACTGTGGAGACGACGTCCTCGATGCACTTATTTGATAGTGACTGATGTGGTGTACTCCTATGCCGTCGGAAGAATCCTGAACATAGTCCAGTCTGTGCTAGCAAAACAGTCCTGTAGTTTAGCATCTGCTTCATCTGACCACTTTTTTTTATACAC